>NC_084679.1:5537954-5840984 GCF_028389875.1 Rhea pennata | reverse complement strand
CTGCAGCAGCATAAATTTCCTTCTGTGACTGATGAGCGAGCTGCTGAGCCAAAGGCAGCCAAAACTCTTTTTCATCCTAATTGCTCTGCAGACTGTTCCTCCTTCAAAAAGTGCCTTTGCTGAAATATTGCAGTGACCATAAATTTTATATGTATTGAGAGAGTAGCATGATTATTTGGCTGTTTAGGCTATATCTGTCCCTATGTACAGAGCACAGTTGATATCAGAGCCAGGTGTGTTGATTCACTGATTGCATTTAGGCAAGAGGATGGATCAACTTTTTGGAAATGTTATTAGTAGCAACTTCTTTTTGGTTATATTGGTATATAGTTAATGAGTTGGTTTGGAGGGTTGTGCCAGACTTCTATAGCTAGCAGGAAAGGCGGTTTCTTTTCTTTTTCTTTCTTTTTTTGAGACCACTGTTGCATTTTACTGCTCTTTATGGAGATGTTCTGGTGTCTCTTGCAGTGTGTTTGGAGGCCGCTTTCGCATGCAGTGCCAAGACAGCACAAGGGGGTTGTGATTTCCACCTGTTTTACGTTTCTTTCTTTAACCATGATCTGTTCCTATCAGGTGGGAGCTTCTGAGCTCCGTAAAACTGGGCAAACTGTGAGAGGTGGGCTGGCTGTTGTTAGAGCAATGCAAATCAGGGGGAGTGTCAGCTCAAAAAGTATTGATTTGCCTTGGGATTTTTTTTCAATCTAAACCAAAATCCTTTGTTTAGGAGTGTTTTATGAGTTTTTTTTTTTTTTTACCCTAAAGCTTTGAATTTTCTTTTTTTCGTTTTGAAATATCTTTTGTTAGGTACAGTTGAACACAAAAGGCTTTATCTACAACTGTTCAAAATTTCTAGTGGAAATAATAAAGGTGGCTGGTTAAAGCAATTATTTTTATGCTCTTTTCCTAAGTGAATTAATCATCCATATATTTACTCTGTTTAAATGACCAGAGAGAAACTAGGAACAAACTAATAACGAAGCCTGTTTGTACTCCCAGCCTCAAAAGACGTCCCTATTTCCAGTGGGCAACTTGTTAAGCGAATGGATTGATGTTTAAATTTGGTAGGGAAGAGAGAAAAGAACATGTTATTGGTTGATTGCAGCATAAAGCAGTTTAAGTCATTCATACTCTTTACATAAGTCAAACTTCCTCCTAGAAAGCAGAGGTTCCTGGGACAGAAGTTTCTCTCCTGATTTATCACTCGGAGAAGTACCGTTTCCCATCAAAGTCGCATCAGAGCAATGTTCCACAGAGGTTTTCCCTACGGCGACAATTATTCTAATTTTAGTCTAGTGACAGATTAATTCTTCTGTAATTTTAAGCGTGCGCAGTATTATTCGAGTGGGTTTTTCCGTCTGAGCTGTATCCTGGCTGGCCTGGTACTGCAGCTGTGTCGTCTTATGAACTGTCTCGTGCCACGGAGAGGCCACGTGGTTGTATCTATGCATCCGTTTCCCAGCCAGACCTACAGGCGCACTCGGGCGCGTCACGGAGCGGGGGAAACGGTCGTACCGCGGGCTACACCCCGAGCGCAGCATCGCTCGCCGCCGCGGCCGCCGCCGCCTCTGCGGGCGGAGGGCCCTGCACGGGCAGTGCCGGCTTCGGGGACGGGTGCGGAGGCCGGCAGCGAGCCGCCTTCCTGAAACCCTGCGGGTGTCTCGGAAGCGTGGCCGCGAACGGCGGTGACGGGCCCGCTCCGGCTGCCCGATCTGCCCGCCGCGGGAGAAGCGGCACCGGTCCTTCCCGAGGTCAGGCTGGGAGGAGTGGGATGTGCGCGTGGGGCAGGCGCCCAGGCCGGGCGCGAGGTGTGGGGTGGTGCGGGCAGGACCCGCGCGCCGCCTCCGCCAGGGCCGGTCCTCCCTGGGCAGCTGCCAGAGCAGGACGACTGCTGACCGGGCCGGTGGCCATGCAGCATCTTCTAGGACAGCTGGCAACGGGGCTTTGTGCTATACGCTATTTATTCTTTTGATTACAAATATCTGCTTCAGTTGAAAGGCATTTTAATTTGGGGAATATTCTCATTCACTACTTTACAAAATGCAGCAGCTTCATCCAGTCTCTTGTTCAGTAAATGCCATCAGTGTCTTTTCTTTTTTTTTTTTTTTTTTTTTTTTAATGACTACCAAGGCAGCTGCTATCTCAGTCCTCTTCTCCCTCCTGAAGACATAGCTGTGTCTCTGTAGTAGCACCCTCTAACTTTGTGCTCTCAACAATTAAAAACTGGGGACTATTGGGGAATGCTTTCATTACTGCATCCTTTTGATAAGTTTGATTTTTTTATTGCAGTTTGCATCAAAGAGTTCAGGCTAGTGGAAGGCCTTGGCCAGGGCTTAGGTTTCCAAAGGTGGCAGCATGGTGCTGGTGCCTGGCGGAGTGGCAGGTTTTGTGTTCTTACAGAAAAGCGGTTCAAGAAGTAATTCTCCTCTCGGTTTCAGAGCTGCAACTTCAAGGTTACTGGACATGTGCCAGTGACCTGAAGAGGGAACTTGGTCCCAAGCAGCTGTCTGAAAATTGGAGCCTGTGAGCACAGAGTTATGAGCTGGCGAATGTCCAAATCCACTGCCATCAAAGGTCAAATCCGCAGCCCGGGCACTGGCGTTTGGTCCTTGGCTTTGAATAGCTGCATGAAACGATGTCCTCCACAGACCAGTCTAGCTTCCGTGGTTGTCTTGAACTTTTGGCCCCCATGTATTGCACAGCGAACAGACTTAGGCGTGAGACACTTTCAGAAGCGTAGGACCGTGTCTTATACTACTCTGGAGCCCATTTGCACCAGCCGTTACCTCTGACTCGTGCTAGTCGAGGAATTGGAGGGAATTCGTAGGGGAATTATTAAAAGTTTGGAAAGCTTCTCTTAGAGATTCAAAGAGCGCAATCCCCTTAGAGTATCAAAGGGAGGCTTATGTGGTGGCTTGACCACGACCGAGAAGTACCTGCATGGTGAACAAAACTTTGAGCAGCCTCTAATCTATAGGAAAGATTTAACTACCAGAGCTTAGAAGCTGTTGCCATACAAATTCAGATTAGAAGCAAGTTTCTTATGCTAAGAACAAGTTTCCAGGGACAGGAACAGATTTGTCACTTTTTAAAATTTTACTTTATTGGGCTTTTTAGATGGCTTTTCTTGAAGCAATGTTCTAGCTGAGTCACAGCGATTGGGCCTGAAGCAGGAAGTCAGAAGATCTTCACCCTGCAGGAGGCTGAATTAGATGATGCTGGTGCTTACCTATAGCCTCAAAAAAATAACATTATCCAGAGATGACTAGATTATCTTTAAAAGAACAAACAATCAACAATATTTTTTTTAGCTCCTATGCAGCTTCAGTTTCTTTGAATAGAAACTGCGTTGTACCACAGGCACTCTAAAGACTAGTCTTAATCTGATGTAAGCTCATGGACTGTAGTTATTTCTCATTTCACTGAGGTTAAGTCAGAATACGTTTCCTGCTCATCTCCCTGGAAAAGGCCTGACACAACCTTCACTGAAGTATGATTCCATAGACTTCAGTGAGAGCTAAATCTTTCAAAACAAAATTCTCATTTTAGTTGCATCAGAGCAAATCTGAACGGTGTTACCCATAGAGTTCCCACTGCTTTTCAAGATATCTGAGCAGCTCAGATTGCTGAATTACTTTTGCCTGATGGTATTCCCATGAAATAGTAGCAGTCATCCCCTTCGTGAGCTTGGGCGAAGCAGTCAGCTGATGCTGCAGTTGCAAATTGAACTTGGCTCTGACAAGTACTAGGCAAGTGTCTTAAAGTGGACCTGTGCTCCTTCTCAACTGGCCTATTTTGTGGTACACCACACCAGTCTGGTCATGGTTATTTTTATTTAGCGGTGTTTTTTTCTTTTTTTGTTGAATGGCTTGTCTTTCTGAATATTTCATTGTCCTCTATTTTGTTGGGAGGGTTCAGCTTGGGGAGGGGGTGATAAAACCTCAGACTGCTGTCTTCTGCTTTTAATCTGAGCCAAGCAGTGGGGATGAAATTAAATGTTTTGAATAATTCTGTATGTTTTTCTCTAGAATACTGATCCACAGTCTTAACGTTTGCAGCAGTTGTCAGGGGTTACAGATGAGTTATTTGATTAAAATATTATTTTTACCAGCTACTTGGAAGTACTGCAGCAATCTGATTTATTTTCATTGTTAGTGCTTGTTTGTTTAGGCTTTCAGATGAAATGGATTCACCATTCATTTAGCACGAATGCCAAGAGAACTATTGTATCCAAAAACAACGGGAGCATAGTATGTGGCGAAACGGGGGTGCTCGGCTCGTGCAGCCGCACGTGTGCCCCGCGGAGCCTAGGCCGTTAATCAGCTTCCTCTGCGCATGGATCCTTGCAGCCCTCCCACCGGCCCGCGGTTCTCCCGGCGCGCGGACGCGCAGCGGCATCCGGGGCCAGAAACGGAGCCTCTCGCCCCGGGGGTTACAGGCTGCGTGTTCTCGCAGATAAATGAAAAGACACAGTCGCGAGAACAAAAATCTGTATTTCTCTGATTTTTCTGTTCTCTTGAAAAATACTTGGAAGCTACCGAGATGGAACATATCCTAAATCCACAAAATCAGTAATTGTTAAAGCAGTGTTTCCTGTTGAGTGTCCAGTTCATGACACGCAGGCCTGACTAGGGGTACTGAGCATGCAAAAGGCTTAAGAAGATGCGTGGGGGGTGAGAGCTTAATGCTTTGGAAATCTGACCCTTGGACTTCGGAGCAAACGGTGCTCGAGAGCCGCCCGCAGCTGCGCGGTGTCTTTGGGTCCCCGTGTCTGCCCATACGGCGGGAGCACATAGCTTCCTTCCAAGTTGCAAAATCTCTCTGCGAGGTTTTGCCTCTTTATCAATAGAGTTGAATTTTAATTCCTTAAGGATGATATTGGCAGTTGACTTATATTGCTGAATATCTGTACACACAGCAGGTGAAAGTAAAATTTTCAGTCACGCACAAGATCTAACATTACTGAATTTTAACACTACACTAACAAAACTTTTTTTTTTTCCTCCTCTCATGTTAAAAATAAAAATCTCACTTCTATCAGACAACTAGGCACGAGATTATAACCCTTGAGTGTATTGCAGGGAAAACTGGAAGTAAACAAAAATCAAAGAAAGAATCATGAACATATCCTCTTTACTGCAGTAAGGGGCTTGTCTGTTTTCATCGCTTCAAATGAGTGAAGCACCAAGGCTTATTTTAAATGTTTAACTTGCTCAGTCCTAATGATGTAATGTTAAAGGCTAGAGGCATAATATGACTTGTTTTCTCTTATTCTGTAAAGCAGAGGTGCTACACAAATCTCTCCTGCTAATGCAGCCACGTTTTCCAAGTCTTCCCCTGAAAAGTCTGTGCAGCAGACTTTTAGCATCTTGGTTTTAGCATCTCCCCAACGTGCATTAGGGTGTACCTGATCTTCATGTTCTGGGCAGACATCTACTTCAACTGCAAACTCTTCTGACGTTTCTGACTGAGATAATTATAGTGCTCTGGGGGACTTCTGGCCTTGCCAAAAATAGCTGGGAACAGGGAGACATGCATTTACAGGCAAAACTAATATGATGCTATTCTAAGTATCTTCTTATGTGACAGCTTCTGAAAAAGCATCAAGAAGCGCCTGCTTCGTCTCTAGGCCGGCCTGCCTCCCCCCCCCCCGTAATTAAATGTCTTCTCTGGAATCTTCCAGTATCGAGATGTATGAACGCTAGTCCATGTGTGTATATGTTTGTTTGTGTGACAACTGCAGTGGATCAGGAACTAATTTTGCATCAGGTGATCTAGTGTGACACCTTAGGAGGGTTCCAAGAAACACGTACTGAGTTTAATGCACCAATTACACTGGGCAAATCTAAGGTGATTACAAGTTTCTATGGTAGCTGAGATCAAGCAAGCAAGTTATCTCTGTTTAAAACAGAAACTTTGCCGTGACTCTGGGAACAAGTTTTTCTTAAAAGCATATTACCTACTGTTAATTTTTATAAGCTAAACAGATTAAATTTCTTCCACTAATGTTATTGTAAAAATGACATATTTATCTAGGGTTCTTTAATGTATTTATGTGAAAGGGAAAAGAACAGTAAGAAAACACAACACTGTTGGGGATGGGGGGGAAATGCAAGTTGGACTGTAGCTAAGACCCGAGGCCACTTGTACTGTCTGCGCTCTCTGACTATGTTTGCTGGTACCTTGATGCATGGCATTGCCTGCTTTTTCTTGTAGAGTTGCCATCCAAATAGCTGCTCCCATGTATTACGCAGCTGTCCAGGCTCTATCAAGAGCAACTTGGAGACATTTGCAGCCACTTTTAAATAGTACTTCTGTCATCTGAGCAACACCAAGCCTTCATTTAATTAAGTGTTCCTAGTGTGACATGTAGGTACTACTTTAAAAAACAAATCACAGCAACATTCTTCTAAAATGTCACACTTAACTGCTCTTGTGATGGTAGGCTCATCATAAGAAACCTGCACCCATCAAATATGCAGGATATTGCTTTTGCCCATACCACTCTCTGGGACGTGGAGAGCTTCCTCATGTCCACGGTATTTGTTTCTTGTGGCTGGAGGTGTTTTTGTCTAAAAAGATCCTGGCTGTCACACCCCACTGCCTTGTCAAGAAGTGGGGCTTGAATTAAGGGGTGGACTTTATCCTATCGAGATGCAAGTGTCAGAAAGCTTCTGTCTGTCCTTCTAATGGTGAGCAACAGCTACAGCTGCTTCACCCATCAGAGGTGTTGAGGGACTGTCTTTCTGATGAAGCTTAGAGCTTGCCACAGGCCACAAAGGAAACGGAACAAATGGGTTTCCACTTTTGTGAGATACCCCCCAAGCAGGTGAGCTAAACCTTAGCAACCTTAAGAGTAGTTTAGAGGAAATCGGCTCTTGATTATTTATTTTCATGCAGAAATCCTCCCACTGGCAATTCATTTCTCTTCCGTGGGTCCAGGGTTGTGTCCATTTATATCTTTTCAGGCAGGGTAACTATCTGCTGAGCTGCGGTGTGTGTTTATCACCAGTGTTACTCGGTGCTGCTCTGATAGCAGCCACGCTTGCTAGGCTGGGTCAGGCACGATGCCTTCTTGAATCTTCTCCTTCAGAAGTTCATATCTGGGAATTTGCTCTCTCCTGGGATAGTTGTGTTTTACATGAAAACTTTGTATTTTTCCCTTGCGTTGCCCATCCACTCTGCAGAGGCAAGCTGAATCTAGTCCCTCTTAAGTGCATGGCTTTTAATGTACTCTTCTTGCTGGGTCAGGTAACTGCCTGGGGCTGGGACTGGAGAAATTTTTAAACATGAGGCACAGGAGTTGCTCACAAGAAATAAAGTCTGCTGCTCAGGGGCTACAGACCTGAGAAGCAATCCTTTGCCTTTGAAAAAGGAGTTCAACGTCACTGGTGGTGTTAGCGGTATGAAGCCGGAATGTGGTGATGGTACAGACTGGTTTTCTTAGACTGGTCCTTCCATTTAAAAACCTGAGGAAATCAGGATCTGCAAACAGCCGTATGACAAAGCTTCAGTTCAAAGGGGTGAACGCAGTTGGTCTCAGCAGGCTCAGTCCAGGTCTTATGAACAGACACTTGCATTCAGCCCCCATCATCACAGCACTGCAGTTAGCCGGGCTGCAGTGTGATCCCAGCCCAGGACCAGGGAATTTTATTCCAGGTCAGTAAATCACTTGCTGCATGGTATGTTGCTTTCCACTGAACAGGTCTGACCACAGACTGCTGCGGTGCCTACTGACATGACACTTAGAATGAAGTTATGTTGCACTAGTGAGTGCTAGAACAGTATCATCTGGCTGGAACTCATGGAGCTTTTGCCGTGACCTATGGTGGGAAGTGCAGACATCAGTCATCAGGAGATGATAGCATCCCAGGACAAAGTGTCCAAAAGACTTTTTTTTTTTAATATTTAAAAAGAAAAAAAATTAAAAAAGGTCTCTGCTTGCTATTTGGTTGGCAAGCAAGTCTCACCACCCAGAGACAGGAACTGGTTCTAAGCATTGCTGATTTTCCTTATCCTCAAAATGCAAATTAATTTCTTGAAAACAGTAGTAGTAATTTCCAAAGCTTTCCTCTCAGGCAGGGAAAATAGTTGAGGCTAGACCTCTTCTTTTAATATCTGTTTTGGCTGACTTTCCTAGTTTGTGTGTGTTTGTGTGTATGTTTTCTTGATGGCTGTAGGCATGTCTGCGTCTCACACTTCTCAACAGTGTGGACTGACCTGTGCTCTGGGCTACTGCTGCAAAGCGCTTCCTATATCTGAGCTCAGTTAAGTGATGCTCTCCTGCTGTAGACTGTAAGCCGAGCATGGCAAGAAGTAAGATAAAAGGAAAGTAGTCATTTTGGTATGAAACAATGATGCTACCCTAACAGTGATGGCTGCGGGACTTCCCCGGTGCAAGCTTAAGCGCATCCTGATGCTTCAGTCAAACGAATGGCAGGGACACATTTTAAAAGTGGAGGGGATAGAAAAATGATCTCATTAAGTTGCAGAAAAGTAAGTAAAAAGACGGAAGATGTAGTAGGTAAATAGATGCATAATACTCAGGGACACCTTGGAGCATTTCCCAGGGCTACAACAATAAGAGATGTAATCAGTATGAAAGAGTAAAAATAAATAACAAGATGAGCTGCAGGCTTTGTGAAAGACTTTAAACCTGTTCAGAACAACAGAATCATCACTAGGGTCATACTGAGGTCAAAAGAGAGTGAAATGGTATTAAAAGATGATGAATATTCAGAACTTTTTTGAATATTACTAATATTCACCTAGTTCAAAAAACTGTTACTAGATTTCCCCATTGCCTCTTCCTTAGCTGTACCTTAATATAGAAAAGAACACAACTGTTTGGCCTGATTTGCAGTGTGGTTCCTAACCAGCTATACTGTCACTAGTACTTGGCCAAGATGAACTTGTTTTAACCGACACTACAAAGTGTGAGCAGCCTTTAATGCCTTTATTCAGGTCAGTACCTTATAATCCAGCAGTCGTGGATGATGTTTGAGGCACAAGCAGTAATGCCACAACGGTGTCACAATTTAACGCTGAATGCAGCAGTAGACTCCTCAATAGGGACTGACGTGCCTTTGTGCCTTTGTTTTGTACCAATATTTGAGATTATTACTACTTCATTAGCATGCATTACCAATTTGCTTCCGTACCTTAACAGGTGTGTAAATAGGGGTTGCAGAGCCAAGCGTTACTGCCAGTAGTATTTATTATTTGTACCGTGGCAATGACTACAGGACTCGGCCTCTGACCGGAACGCCGCTGTACTAAAAGCTGCACAAACAGCCGTACGTCCCCTTCCATCCTCAGCAGTCCTGGGCATTAACGCTAATGCATTTAGGTAACTAGTACCTTGGAAAAGCAAACCAATCGTTTAGGTGACTGGGACATGCATTGCAAGGTGTGAACAGCTGTACAGATTAGGTAAGAATTTTTTTTTAATGTTGTTCCAGGTCACATCTAATTTGAACACATTTTGAGAAGAAAAACAATAGCTAGGAAAGAAGCTAGCAGGCTGTTAGGGATGGCGAAGGCCATGCTCCAAGCATACAAGCTTTTGATATATTACTCAAGTTAAAGATTCCGTAACTCACTTCACTTCATTAAAGCTACTAAAATAACAGCGTTAACTTTTCAACGGTGGAGATTAATTTTTGAAGCAGTACAGGGGCATTTACTTTCAATGCCTGATGGAGCGTGATTGAATCAGACCTCTGATATAAGTGACCTCTATCTAGCAAGGTTATAGATATAGCTGGACTTAGGTCTAAGAAGATTTGTGCTGAAGTACACAAGAATGGAAATTGCAATGTAAGAGGCATACTGAAATAGCATAAAAGAGGTGCTACAACTTGCTTCTGCAGTAGTAGCAAGGGGTAAAGGGCTCTGTTGGGATGTTTTAAATGCTGCTTCAGGTCAGGTGGTTACAAGTGATTTCTTAGTAGCCAGATGTTCTCTTCTGTTCTTATTAAAATGCATTGCTTAATTCTGAACAAATGTTTTAAATTAGCTTAATGGTAATGCTTTAGGGGAAATGAATTTCTAGAATCATTCTGCAGGCACTGGACAAAACAAATACTGCCCTACATTTTTAGAGATGACTACAGATTTCAAGTGCCCTCAATATTTAATACTTAAGATGAGATATCACAAGAATGACATCTAGTGTATGGAGTATTCACTGGATAACAATATGGTTCATTTAAAGAGGTTTTAATTGGATGTAAAAATTATTCACCCCTTTAGAAAATTTAGATCATTTAAAAAAACAAGATTAGAAAAACTTATTTTTAATTATATTGTTTGCTCTTATATTGGTGATCATAATCTTTTCCTTTGTTTAAGCCTTTTATTTTTATAGTTGCTCCTTAATATAGAATTTTAAATACAATTAATAGTTTGGAGGATCAAGAAAGACTTTCATGTGGGGCATGTCATCAAATCGAATTTACCTGTGGCAGCTAGGAATACCGGGACATGTACAACGAAGCAATTGCAAATCAGGCTGTAGAGGCCCTGATATAGCGTTCAAGTTTCAAATATTAAAGCAACCGGACTTGGACCAACCAGACAGAGGAGGAAGTGAAATAACTTCTGGAGTGATGAAATTACTCTAGACAACTTAATGAAAAAAAAAAAAAAAAAAAAAAAACTCAGCTCCCACTGAGCCATTAAATGATTGATTTCCACATGGAAGCACCCATCTTTTCTGACAAGCTTTTCACAAAAGTGTTTCTTTATGTTTCATGTAGAACTCTTCTTGACCAAAAGATTAAAAAGACCAGGGTGGAAGAGAAGGGACAGAACAGTTTGAGCCCAGTAGACAAAGGTGAATATTCTGTAAAAGAAGGCTGAAGTACTTACGCATTCATTTACCATAAAGGCACTGTTTGCAGACGTTCAAGGTTGGTTGTTTAGTATTCAGGCTAAGTTGATGGTAGAATTGTACTTGCAGAAAGAGCAGGAATACTTCTAAGTCTTCCAATATAGAATGTAACATTTTCTTTTGATGGTTGACTTTAAGACATGGTATGTCAACTGGGTTAATAGAAAAACATCAAAACTAATTTTCTTGAGCTCACCAAGTACCTCTTGTTAATTTGGTAGCTTTGAGCCTTCTACCAGGACTTTAGATCACAGTGGTCAACATCAGATTGCAAGTGGCATCTTAAAGGCTCTTAATTAATTCATTGACTCATCCCTGCAAACTGAAAAAACAAAACAAAAAAAAAAAAGACCATAACCTAAGGTGTAGGAGTCCTGCAAACTGCTGGCACCTCTGGCAGTGCTCAGCATCACTGTTAATTATTGCCATCTGCAACTGCAAAAGCTGAATTTAAAATGTTAACTCTTTAAATGTCATATTATTTTAATTATTATTGGAGATGGTAAGTTTCCTCAGATACATACTTTTTCTAAAATACTTAAACATGCTAATATCTTTACAGTCATAATAATATTCTGGTTTCCTGGGAGAGCTTTCTCCCCCCCCATGATTTCTAAAATACAAAATGTTTCTCAAAATGGGCTGTAATGGATCTGAAGAGGAAGGGCTGACTTTTGTTTTCTTTAAATCCTTACAGATACCTAACCAAATCCTCTCCCTGAACTAGATTACTTCCCTCAGGACAAACTGTATAGGCCACCTTGAAGGCTGTAGACACTGGTAAATGAAGATAGTCCAGATCAGTACAATCCGTTTTTTCAACGGCCAGCTTTGAGCGACAGCATTGGCAAAGCATTAGTCTGATAGATTTTGTATTTGCTCTGGGAAGAACGGGAGGAAGGATCCCGTGCTCTCGGTGGAGAGGCCCTGTGCTGGAGTCGGACTAGGTGCCTGTGCCTGCTCGTCCTGCGCGGGCCGGAGCCCAGGGAGCAGGGGACGGCCACCGGCTCTGCTTGCTGGGCAGAACGGCAGAGCCAACGAGAGAGGGCGAGTCTTTGCTGCTTTCGGTCCGTGACAACTTTTTGCCTCAGAATAGACAAAAACAGGAAGGTTTGACTCAGAATCCGTGTGTTCTTAAATCGTATACCAGTTAATGCTATAATGGTAACGCAGAAGCTAACTCAAAAACCTGGAATATGTGCGCCTTAAATGAAATGCTAATCCAGGAAGCGCTCGTTTGACAAACCACGGGCTCCAGCCGAGCTTTGCCACCACACACTGCCAAATTGTCTCCTTCTGAAGTAATTGTGCCAAGAAGGAAACCAAGATAGTCGTACCCATTGTACGGGTCCACTGCTTTCACTCAGTTCCTGTGGATTCAATGGCAGAATTAATTGCAAAACAAAATGCATGTAACTGGATTACTTAATGGTACATTTCAAGGCCCCGAAATAATGCAGAATTAGCCACAGGGGTAAATGCACAATGCAGGGTTTCCTGAGAACAGACAAAGTGCTATTTTTGGAGCTGTATTCATAGTCCAGTGAGGTGTGCCTTGCTTGAAATGCTGCTAGGCTAAGGAATGGGGCTTTGCAGGGAGAAGCTAACTACTACTACTACAATTAGGGCTACAGGACAACAAAAGGATTATTCTTAAATATAAGATTGTTTGAGTGAAGTTGTATGAAAAATAATTATACCTAAAACTGCCTGTACAGGATCTAATATTTCCTTTACAAGGACATACAAGACTCATTGACTATTCAACGGGCTTTGAACATAAGACTGGATGAAATTTAAAACATAAATTCAATTGCAATTTATTGTGCTGAAATTCCCTAGCTGTTGTTGCCCCAACCTTTTAACCTTAATAGACAGGCTTCATGTTGCAGAACACAAGCACATGTGATTAATGGCATCAAAGCTGAATGCCCTTGATTGATGAACACTGCCTCATTTGATAACTGTAAAAACAGTCCTTGGGGCTTTCTTTTTTTTCTTTTTTTTTTTTCTTTTTTTTTAACACATGTATTGCAGAAGAGTTATTTGTGCCTCTGGTATGGTTATCACATGCAGGTAAGCAAGTATGCTGTTTCCTAGATGCAGATTTCATGCTTATTGATTAAATGTAGCCTGAAAAATCGTGTATTAATGACATTCTGAGGCTATAAGAGAATTTCTCACTTGCACACACTTTATTTTGCTAGAAGTAGTACAAAATCAGGTTGTGTTTAGTTGTGTGATGTTTAATAATAAACATCACATTTTAGAAAAGCTTTCTAATCACTACCCTTTCTAATCATTTGCCATGATCTCAATGCTTAGAAGTACAGCTAGCCTCTATTTTACAGTGTGGGTTTGCTTATTTGCCCTTAACCTGTACTTCCCAAAAGACAACAAGTACTAGAGGAAGGCAATCTCTAGGGCTTCCCCCCAGATAAAGCGGGATAAGCAGCTGATCCAAGGCATGCTGCAGAGGAAATATAGATACGAGTAAAAGTTTTGAAAGGAGCAGGACTCCCCACATAGGCTCTATAGCTACAAATAATAGTCTTGTTTTTATTGCCTATAATGGTTCCATTCCAGAGGAGGAACTCCTACAATACTGATTTTTCAGTATGCCTTGTGTGGTATGTAGTTGCTACGGAAGAAAGCAAAAAGACTGTGATATTCCCTAAGTAAGTAGCCTCAATACTCCCTGGTTAGTGAAAGAAATACTGATCCTCATGAGAACAGTAGGGAATACCCAATAGGCTGAGATTCAATTGCAGATTTATAAACTGTTCAGTTGTAGGCCGGTAGCCCTTAAATTCTGAACTAATGCAGACTTACTCACATCCCAGAATACTGTCGGACACTCCAGAAATACTTAGGCAAATGTACTGAGAAAGGACTAACAATTTTCAGATTTGAAACCAGGCCAGTTTTGCTCTTGGTGATTGATTCACTAACATCTCATGTTATTGTAGCAAATGCTGAGCAGAACCACATTACAATAAAAGGGGGAAAAGTTTTAGAGAAGTGAATAGGAGCTATTCAGATTCTTTTTTGTTTGCTGTCCCACCTGTTGCAGTTGCAAAGCATCAAAAACAAAGTGGAAAGGTTAAAACACATAGTGGACTTCTTTATTACTACCAAAAAAACAAAACAGCACTTGACACAAGTCATTCAAATCAACAGAAAACTCTGGTTCTCATAGGGGCTGGATCAAGCCTGTACAAAACAAACAGTTTTCCAATACCAAGCAGTTAAAATATCACATTTATTTCTTTAAGTAGCAGTTCTTTGATGTGCAATTATGGATTCAAAGATATAACTACTAGGCTGTCAGGAACAACTCTTGGTTAGGACTTTAGGCTCAGGTAAGCCTCCATTAAAATAATTTCTACAGTATGTGACACTAAATCTACAAATGAGAAAGAACAGTACCAGATGCACAGCAAATGGAAAATACCCTCCTTTCTTCCCTCCTCCTTTTTTTTTTTCTTTTTCTTTTTTTTTTTTTTTAACAGCTGTCAAATCTTTTTCTAATATAGGTAAAGCAACAAGCTACCAAAGATGCTGGTAAACTAAGAGGTAGTTTACTTAAACATCTGCAAGGAGATACTTGCTGCAGAGGGCAGTACTGTGCAGTTCTGGAATCCAAAGCTGAGCACAGCTGTAGAGTGTGCTGCCAACCTTCCTCATCTACTCCTAGGAATCAAGAGAAAAATGTAGGCTTGGTATTTTTTGGAAATACTAGCTTATTTGAAAAAAAAAAAAAAAGAAAAAAAAGAAAAGAAAAAAGAAAAAAAAGAAAATCAAGTGCCTACCAGGAAGTAAAAACATGCCCTATTCATTTCAATTTCCTCAAGCATCTCTGGTTGTTTTTTGATCCTCAGATTATTGTGTCCTCAATATGCAGATATGTTAACCTTATTCTTTTTTTTTTTAAAAAAAAATCTTTCACCTTGATAATTTTATACTCTGTAGATATAACAAACCTTGACTTTATGAATGTATGGGATTTGCATTGCAATGTTATATGTGCATCACATGCAAAACTGAATACATTTGGACTGGTAAAATTGGAGAAAAAAACAGCTGCTTCACTGCAAGCTTTGTAGGATGCAGCATGATCACAACATTAGAGATTAGTTCCATGTGGTCAACTGCTCGCCTGCACAAAATGTCGTCCCCTTTTTCGTGGCCTTACACCACCAAAAGTTTTGTGACTACTGAGAAGATAGATAGACAGATTTCTCCCTTGTGATCTTACAGAATTACACTGGTCTGCAATGATTTGGTACACTAGAGACAGTACACTGAAAAAATGAATTACTTTGATGCAGCAGGCAACTCCTGTGATGCTGGTATGTTTGCATAGAACTATGCAAACTATCTTTTCTAAAAAGAAAAAAACAGAAACGTAAATCTAATTACATTTCTATCATTAAAATACTCAATACAAACTGCTGGGTATTAGTCATGGTCTTAAAATTCACTGGAGTCTTAGGACAAGATTCTGATAGGTTTTTCTTTCACATTCCCATGAATGATGTTTCTTCACATAGTCCTTAGCCTTTTGTACAATTTCTCTTTTCATAATGGGGTCATTCATCAAACTCTTGGACAGCACAACAAACTCCTAAAAAAAAAAAGAGAGAGAGAGAGAAAGATAAAGAAAATAATAAATTAAAAGTTCCTTGAATTTCTAATGATACTGACATAGCTTGTACACATATCTTGACGATAGTGAAGCACTTCATCTGTGAGCCAATACGTATAACAAAGCTGCACAAAGTCATTTTTCAAGGGCACATATCATAGTTTGTTTATAAACAACAATCAATAAATAATTTTTTTTTTTTTTACACAGCCTGCCAACTAAGAGATTTAAAAGCAAAAGCAAATCCCAAGAGCATTAAGGCAACTACATGCAGCAAATTTAATGGCCACAAAAACTGTCTGCCTACCAGAATGTTAGAAAACCAGACTGGTTATAACCAAAATAATTCCCCTGGTCTCCTGCAAGGAGGATAGCTGGCACCAGAGTGATCTAAGCTCCGCTAAGCTCATTGCTACTGAAACATCTTTAGTTAATTGTATAGGAAGACTAAAAGAAAACAACTCACTACACAGAAAGAAAGATAGTTATAGTGTAAAGTTAGAAGCAAGCATGCAGCAGCAAGCTCTGGAGCTGGTGATTCTGTGCAGTTACAGATACAGCCACATATGAAAAAAAATCCTTTAACTTTACTGGGCCAACTACTAGACCTGAAAGACTATAACTATTCCGTTGCATGTTCCTCTGCCACTCTAATTTACTTCCATAAAACTAAACTTGTGAACATCAAACAAGTGAAAGGAGATTTGATGTCTGAACTAATCTCTGTTCTGAGCAGCTGGTCTAGTTTTCTATCAAGAGATAATTTCCAGTACTTCATCTTGATTACAAATGTGCTCAAATCTTTGCAGAGTATTTTCTTGAGTCAGCTCAGAAAAGCAAACAGCTATTGGAGCAAAGAAAAATTAAGATAAGACTTCTTTATTATACACTGGGTAGTGAAGCTCAGTGACAGTTTTTTTTTTTTTTTTTAAGGAGGACACAACAGACATAAAAGAATGGCCAAAGGAGATGATAGATACATTATTTTTTACATAAACTGTCAGCTATGAAAGGAAATATCCAGATAAGATTAGTGCTATATCAACACTAGGTTAACTAACAAGCTATACTGGAAACCCCAAGTACAAATTGTATATAAAGCCTTACAATGATTGATATAAAAATCTTTGCTTACCATAGAATCAATGTTGACATTGTAATGCAAGTGATGTCTATGCATAATACATAACTAACAACTATAGCGTGACCCCTGGGAAACACCAACATGTGAAATCACACTGACCATGTTATAATCACCGCCTTGCCTCCCACTGACAAGACTGGCAATAGATGCAGTAGTGCCATGAAATTTAAATAGTCAAAGATGCACACATCAGTTCTGTTAGAAAGGCTTGTAACTAAGTTACATAATCAGGTCTACGTAGAAAATAGAGCAAGATGGGTTTTTTCGTACATGCATATTAAAAAAAAAAAAAAAAAAAAAATCTTGTTTTTCTCGCATGAAATCAGTACTGCAGTGTAGTCCACACACAGATGCCTTCCAACTTGTATGGGTTCAAAAAAATGATACTTCTTGGCTAGTGATCCGAGCACAGGTTTCACCCCAAACACATTTCTTTTCTATGCCTGTTTGAAGATCTCTGATGCACAGCAGAACTCTGGCCAAGCTTCAGGCTCTCTCTACTCCATTCCCAACTATTTCTGCTTTTCTCCTGCTGCCTCTCTTCCCCGCTGCACTGAACGAGTGGCCTCTGGCCCAGCCTACGGGCCACGTGCGTCATAGCCCGCCTGCTTGCCATCCACAGCTACCTGGCAGACCACCATTTAGGTATGTGCTAATTTGATCAGCGTTATACTAATATACAGTTATACTGATAAATAGTTATATACTTCGGCTCCATGAGGCATGAAGAGGGTGTTTTCTGACTGTGCTTCGAAGATTTTCCCTAAGGAAGATAGGTGAGTCTAGTCTACGGGGGGGGTATCCTAAAGCTGCAGATGGAGCCAGTGACTCCAACCTTACAGACAGGTTCTTTCCCTTCTTCCGTATCTGCCAAGAAAACAAAACAAGGGAGGTAGGAAAGTCTTACATGACTTATGCTGGCTTCATCCAATTGCCTGTATAATCATAGTAATAAATACTGTTCACACTGAACTACATTGCAACTTCAATTTTATGCTCCTGTGGAGGATTTTATTTAAAGTAATGTTTAAAAATAATTTATGTAAATTACCTCAGAACAGAAGCAGCAATGTAACATTTCTTGACAGGTAATCCTATTAGCATTCTTCTAAAACGTGGATATGAGGACAAAAACTTGGAAACATGTAAATGATAGAAGCAATGAGATACTTATGCACAGTTACAACACTTAATGCTGGGGATAATTTCAGGATAATGCCAACCTGAGCCCAGAGCAGAAAAACTGAGCAACTGCAGGAGGGAGAAATAGCAAATGGAAAAATACCAGAAACTGGGACTGGGAATAAGGACTTCTCAGCTTTATCCCTACCTCTTCTACTAATCAAATGTGACCACCTACAAGTCACTTACAATCTGACTGGAAGCCAATGGAGAGATTCACTGTGACTTAACTAGGTTTTGCCTCGTACCCTTGGAGCATCTGGCTGAGGTTTTTTTCAGCTTTGCATGCTCAGTTTTAGAGAGCAATAACCTCATTCACAAGCATCTTCCTTAACTCCAACTGACTTGAATTTCAGTTGTAGTTTTGTGGTAAATCTGAAGCATGGGCTTTCACTTGCAGAATACAGACACTGGGAACTCAATGCTATTTGTGAAAATCTAGGATTTATTTTCTCTTTACTGAAAGCCTATGATATACAAATTATTTACTGTGGGGTAACATGTGTCTGCATCAGCTGCTTGGCTTTAAGTATTTCTGCAAGTTATCTTACCCTCTCAGATTTTGCTGCAAATGTGAAGTAAGCTTTACTTCTGGTGAAAGAGGAGCAAAATTCACAAATTACTTTGTAATTATCAAACAAAAGAGTATGCACCTCAACAGCAAAGGAGATGATATGCATGATAACTTACTACTTGGAGGGGGGGGAGAAAAACATGTTTCTACTAAGCTTTTTGTTCACATACAGAAATGGATATAACAATTATGTATGTCACAGAAAAAAATTACAGTTGAAAATAAAAGCTGAGACCTCAATAGTTTGCTGTAACACAGAAAGAGGGGAAAATATCACGTCGTTTATATCCAGATTTAGGATTACAGGTGGCCCTTTTCTGGGTAGTGCATCACAGGCATTCTTTAATGGCAAGAACCATAATGTATTTTTCTCTGGTATACTGGCCAGTCATCTCTAAAGATGATACTGGCTTCTGTATATAGCACCTCAAAGAAATTCTGCATAATATTTTGTAGAGGACCAGAAATAGAGGTATCTAGAAGATAAAGCTAAAAAAAAATGAGTGAACTGAGTAAACAGAATGAATACTCTTTCAATTACTAAGAGAGCTACAAAAGCGCCAGAGCTCATATGTGATGAAAGCAGTATGCATGGTTAATGTATTATTTATATAATGAAAGCAAATCTGCTATTAAACCATTTCGTATCAGCTTCAGCAGATAAAAGAATGTAATTCTTAAACAGCAGAGAATCACCCCAGGGAAGGCAATCTCTAGATGTAAATTCAGAAGTGTCATAGCCACCTCGTGGCAGGCAAAGCTCAGATTGCAGGCACAACTGTGTGCTTCACAGGGCAATGGGCCAGTATTTCTAAGAGAGTATAACTAGTGACTGCTGGCACCACCAAAAAGATCACAGATCAGTCCATTCAATACCCAAGTTCACAAGACTGAAAACTTAATTTAGGCTAAATTCTGCCTTGAAGCCCTGGTCTCCTACGGTAAGAATGGTTGATCCATGTTTGGCAGAGGACTCACGTGCCCTCAATGTATCGCTACCTGTAGCCAGCTGAGCTGGTTCAGCAAGTTAGTTGTGTTTCCCTGCCTCCACTTCACAAGTTATTTCTGCTAACAGTAGTTTCTTCTGCTCTCACTTAAACAGTTTGTGCTTGGAACCTCTCTTAAGGGCGCTCTCTCCTTCTGTGAGCTTTTACAGATGCTGGCCAGATAATTTTGAACCGCAGGATGTTGAATAACTCTGTGCCTTCCCTTTTAACATGCTTTTGGCATTATTTATGAACCCAAAGCAGATGGCTATTCTTATCTCTTACTTAGCAGTTCTTCTTTCATGTCCCATTAACTTAGTACCACTTTTAATGTAAACTTGAAAGTTCAAGTAATGGCAGGATTAAACCATGACTTAAAAATAAGGTGCCCAGATGATGTAGCATCAAGGACAAAATGTTTCATTGTTTCCACTTTTACATTAACTGCTGTCTGGGTATTTTTTTCAATGACTGGTAAGGTTTTCACTATTTCCAGTCATGAAGCCTGACAGTATCTGCAAACGGTTAATAACGAGTATAATTACGCACAAAATTTGCTACTTCTCTAAGCCTTGAAAGCTCACTTGGTTTCCTTCGTAGCAAAAATAAAAGAAGAAAACCAATAGTGACCATAACTAAAAATGATTCTTGTTCTATAACAGTCAATTTATATCCTTCTAATTTATCTTTCAAAAGATAAGATAGTCCACATACCAGATACAATGGCTTGTATTTAAACTAACTCTGTTGTAAAGTTTTCCCTCCCCAAATCAGTAACAACTTGAAAATAAGTAATATTTTCTACACTTGAACTAAGATGCAGTCTGTGCCATCACCACCAGATAGTATCTACTGAACTTAAGCAATGACAAATTCCTTTGACATTTTCTTAAAAATCTTCAGCAGAACAGACTTTTTCATGATAGAGATGGACTTCCCGAAGCATCTAACTATTTACACTAACTTACCCATACCATTAAAGGAATTTTCCCTAATGCATAACAGAATACAATTTAATCACACTGTTATGAACTGCCTTCATTCATATCACCTTATCACTTATCTTTTCCTGAGCTTTGGATTTTCTTTGTTTTCTGGATTGTGGTCCGTTTTAGCTTTGGTCTAAAACTGAAGAATGGATTTTGTGTGAGGAGAATTCCTTGTCCTTGGACGGCCTGCAGTGTATCCTTTTAGATCTAACTTCTCCCCAAGGACTAAAGGACAGGGCTGTATGATGAAGCAGACATGGAAACCTCTTTAGAGGTGCTGAGTGGGACAGAATAAACATTTAGATTGCAGAGAATGGTGGACTGAAGTAAAGATGTCGGTAGGATAAACCATTCTAGAAATAAGAATTTTATGAAGTTGAGATTTAAGCAGCTTCCTGAGAAGAGAGAGAGAGAGTTGTTCTTTCTGAAGAACCTGTGCAGTCTAACTAAGGGACAATGATGACTTCTGCTGTTGCAAAGCCAGCCAGAACGCAGTGAGCTGCAGGAAAAGGGAAGGCAGGGCAGTTTAGCCCCTTGAAAATCGCTACACGGGCAAGAGAAGAGAAGATACGAATCTCAGGATAGGGAGAAGGGTGAGCAAACAGGACAGTCATCTTTCTTCTTGAGGAGGAACAAATGCAGTGAAGAAAGGGTTACTCTGAAAGGCATTTCTGATGAAAGAATAGGGGTTTTTAAGTGTATGTATAATTACAAGAAAGTATAAGGGAAATGCCTTGCTCAAAAAAACAAAACCAAAACCAACCAAGCAAGCAAAAAAAAAAACAAAGCAAGCAAGTCTAAAGAGTTTCCAAGCACTTCAGTAAACAGAGGTAGATTAAAAATGAAAGTTTGCTGTGGCAGAAAAATATTTTTAATGAGGAATTAAGAATCAAATCAAGGTGCAATTACATGACTAGACATCAGCTAGTTCACGGAATAAGGAACAAAATGATTTAGAACAATGTTTAATGCAAAACCAGCAGGAAAATGATTGAAATTCACATTTAACCTATGATAGAAATAAACTTTCTTGGTTGATAAAATCTGGACAATGCAAGTAGCTTATTTAAGATAGTGAATAATGTCTCCTGTTTTCTGAATGATCTGAGCTGCAATCAGACAGAAATGAAACAGCATGTAAATCTTAGATTAAATTAAATTGAAATTTCCAAACAGTTTGTTTTGACAAAACTAATTTAAGAACAAACTAACCTGTTGTAATTGAGGTTACAGCAGAAAATATTTTACCAGATATTAAAATGACAAAGTAATCAAAACAACAGAAAAAGAGAAAACTTCTTACCAAAACATGTGTTTTCCCATCCCTACTGACAGACTGTATCTTCTAAGACAGTATCCAAAGTGCTAAGGGCAGACTGCTCTTTCCTCCAATAATAAAAATATTAGAAATAGCTTGAAATTGGAAGTGTTCTAACTTAATCTCATTTCTTTGATCTAATATAACTCTCTTTGATCTAATATAACTTTGATACACTGTATAGACTGGTTTGAAAAACTGTATTTGGTACAGCTTTGGGAGATAAGGAACAACAGTAAGTGATTACTTTATCATGAGTGCAAATGATTGACATTCTGTCCATTTGGCATTTTTTCACTGCAAGAAGTTTTTCAACAACTCTGCAGTGGGATTAGAGTAATCCTGCAAATAAATCTTGTCCTGACCAATTTGCAAATTTTGATAGTTTTTGCATTAACTGACACCAATCAAGCTATAAAACAGCTCTTATTAAATGAGATACAATTGTTGTAAAGAGAAGAGAGGGGTATTACTTTACTTTCTAAGACAGTGTAACCATACAAATATTTGTGATCCCAGTGCAAATATCATCTAGGAGCAGGACAGACAATATGGTAAACGCAAGGTACCAACCTCACTTAAAAGAAACACTGTGAACTACTGGGATAGAATAATAGCAAAAACAAAAGAGGGCCATCAAGCAGCAGGAGAATGGAGTTTTCTGATCTTTGACACAACATGTTGCAGGGAAGAGAGGTCAGACAGAAGGGGCTATTTAAACTAAGATGATAACATTCTAGATGTATTTACAGTCTGTGACTGCAGTTCCAGTATAAAAGAAAGCCCTTAGGAGTGTACAGACTCACTGAAGACAATGAGACTACTTCAGTGTGTCAAACTGTGCTTTTCTCCAATGGAAGAAATCTATAGGATATTTTCAGTTGATCTTGAATTCCCCCCAAAAAATTGGAATATAGGAAGCTTTGAGATACATTCGTTCTTATAAGAATGTATGCTGAAGCTAACTGGGCCCGCTAGAAATTGTGTTTTTGAATTCCAAGACAAACGCAACTGGCAAGTTGAGGAAAAACACCAGTATGCAACAAACAATGTCAGAAAAGTCACCCGTATGCATGTTCCATATGAGATGCTACATACGTATATCCTTGGAATTTTGAAGGATTACATGCAAGTCAAAGGGTTCTTTGCAGAGAACATATATACAAATAACTTTACTAACAGTTTTATTTCTCAGTCTCCACTAGCTAGAAAGTAGCCCCCTCCCCTGTTCCAAGAGGTATGGTAAGAAGAGGGAATACTTCCCCAGCAAATAAATTCCAGAAGTTAATAAAGAAATCTGGTTGTAGAAACCACTGGAATCATTGAATACTCTAGAAGAATCCATGAGCTGCAAGAATTTTTACATCAAAAAACCACACACACAAAACTAACAGAGAGAACTCACCTTCCTGAAGTAATACTTAATAGCATGCATTCATCACACACATGCCACAAAGTAGATAAATGATGTATTTTCTACTTTGCAAAATGATCAAATAGACAGTTCTAGTGAGTTTTATTTAATCTTGAATTAGATAAAACACACTAATGATTTAGCTGAAAATTAGTATTTAGTAAATTCTGGTTTATGTAATAATAAACAGGCTGATAGTCAATCCTGTCTTCCCTAATTACTATCCTGGCCATATTAGTTAATCAGTTATAGTCTCATATTGTAAAACAAATGCAGTTTATGCAGAATAGGCTCATGACAAGTTTTAAAGCTATCTATGAGATTTTCACGTATGATGATATATATAGATATGATCACAGCTAGAAATAACGATTTAGGTGAGTATACTAAATCAATAACGAAATACGCTGACATACCAAACAAAAAGAAAATACAATACAACGTCTCTGAGGTTACACTTGCAGGGAAGACAACGGCATACTGTTATTGATATATGTTGATCCCGTTCTGCTCCCTGGGACTTTAGTATAGAGTCTCATCAAACAAATATTGGATATGTTTGTCCCCTCATACAAAACATCACCTTAACCTTCCTTCCACCAGAATTCTGAAGTATTAGTGCACCCATAATGAATAAGCCTTCCCTCTTCATTGCTAAAATCAGTGAATGCATAAAAGCCTATGTAATTTAACATTCTGTTAAATTAAATTAAGTCTTTGGACAAAGGAAGAAAGAAAGAAGGACAAGAAACTCTTTGTAAGACATTCTGAAAGGGGGCTCTGAAAACTAGCTTTCATAGCCTTTCTCTGGTATTTTACTAATACAAAAACCAAGTAAGAAAAAATAAGTAAATTAAAACCAAAAGGAATCTATGTCTGAAAGGCATCTTTTTCATCACATACAACTACATAACAGCAAAGCCACAATGGAGGAGAATATATTGAAATTAAGATCTCTAGACTTGAAATGTGGAGTCCTCCCACTCTCCCCACTCTTATCTGCACAGAAATTCCATTTTAAAACTTTTCTTGGTTCTAGACATTATTATCTGACCTAGCAATATTTTTGACCTAATAATGCTTAACACTCAGTTCTAGAAATTATAGACAATATATTATCTAAAACTTCAGGCTTATAGTTCTCCTTCAGTTAGCTACTGCTTGTATAATACAAGTTTGTATTTCAGTTAACACTTGAAGGGAAATAGGACTTACGCATACCATCTATTCTAAGGTTTGCTCATGGACCCTTCACAATCA
Organism: Rhea pennata; assembly: GCF_028389875.1. Lineage (NCBI taxonomy): Eukaryota > Metazoa > Chordata > Aves > Rheiformes > Rheidae > Rhea > Rhea pennata. Next base: position 5,816,578 of record NC_084679.1, on the reverse strand, counting down.
AAGTGCAACTGTTGATAGGATGTGAACTGAGCTCGGTGCTGTGGCAGGTGCTGCAGTGGCATAGACAAGACAAACATTCAGCAAGGCTGACACCTAGCAAACGTTTAGTGAACTGCAAAGTGAACATGAGACAACATGCTTGAAGAAAGGCAGTCTAAGATGTAGGGATTTAGGAGAATCTGAGAAAAACTACTGAGAGTATAAGCAAAGTATCCAGACAGACACAAGCATATAATGGAAAATGAATCTAATATTTGTAAGGGAACCAAAGCTCATCTAAGGATTTGTTGTTTTGTTACCTGAGGATCCGAAAATAGCAGTCCTGTATCCTTATGTTTTATTATTGTTGCATTCCCAGGAATGTTTCTTGCCAGCACTGGAATGTCTAAATCCATTGCCTAGAGGAATATGAAGAAAAGAAACAACACAATTCATTAGGATTTTGAGACGTAACTGATGAGAAGTTCAAAACAAAAAGCAGACACAAAGAATCCAACTTCTTTCCCACCGCTTCCCGCGACAGCCTAAAAATATCAAGTCTAATGTGATCTCCCATATGGAACTTCACTGAAATGATTTCTTTATAATTTTTTCAGCCTTGTTACTTCGAAAATAGTATCAGAAGCAATCAATCCAGAAAGTCTAATGCCCCAGTCGTTCTTTTTTCTGCTCCTCCTCATAGTGTGCAGAGTTTGATGGCCATTGGAAGTTCCTGACATATTTTAAAGGGTTAAAATTAAGGTTCAGAAAGGTTGTGCAGTCTCACACGCTGGGGCTGCCACCACAGACTCTGCCAGTCACTGACTCCTCACCAGATCTTCCACAGGTGTTCTCACTATAGACTGATTCAGAAAATTAAATGAATCAATGTGTATATATAGGTATGTATGTGTGTGTGTGTGCATATGTATGCATACACATACACTTGTATATGCATATGCACATATACGTGTTTAAAAGAGGGAAGGAGGTGTAAGATCTCAGGATGATAACGCCTCTAACTGCCTGCAGAATCAGGAGCAGACGTGCACCACAGCATCCATTCCCCACCAGTGCATCATCTCCAAGACATCTAAGGCCTGGCAACTTTTATAAATACATGTCAGATTTTGAAGAAACTAGTGGGCAAACCCTGGCCACTCAATACTATTACTCATATATATCCTGATCTGAAATTTTAATTACTTTTGATGAATTTGGAAGTCTTGAGATGCACTGACTCTGAACCCAGAAAAAAAAAAAAAACATATTGTACAATTACCATAATGTCAAACAGAAAGAACTTCACTCCCCCAAATTTTCAATCTGTTTCTCACTGATTCCCTCTCATTTCGAAGAGAATGCATTTTTAATTACTGTCATTACGCTCCCAGATAGGAAGTAATTTTCCTTCAGTTTATATAGCAAAATCCCAAAACTCTAGGGAGAAAACTAAGACAACACTTCACTTTTTTAAAATTCGGACAAAACTAGAGACAAAAATATCCTGACCTATAATGTACAAAACCAAATATGTTTTGCACAGTGAAGGAATGCTGTGACTTAGCAGGATGTGCTAATAGGTTAAAATATACAAGAGAAACACTGTTCAAAACAACCACTGCAGATAAATTTACTCTAGACATATAACTCCTATAGTCCTTCTGGCACAAACATCTGCTTTGCAGCAGTTAGCTCTAAAAATAATAATAACCCTTAATGATATAATCTGTTATACACTTCACAGCAGAAACTACAGGGTCAGCTGGAGGTAATTCAGACAAATAGATTAATGAAGTGAACTCAAACCAGAGTAAATAGATTGGCAACATAAAAACTACAGACCAGATTTCTGAACTTATCTCAGTGTCTAGAATTGCAGAGATGCACCTTTTTCAAGAAACGTCATTTTTGTGAGGGAAATACAGCTTTTGGTGATCCACAAATGATTTATTCATATGCTTTGAATTTATTTTTAAACAAAAGAAAAAAAACTCAAATCTGCTTTCCAGAGGTAGATTTACAAATAATGTGATGACAATATGTACTTCCCAACCCAGCACAGTTCCTAGCACTCACTCAGCAGAGGTGAGATACCAGCTCCCCTCTACGCCTGATGGGATTTGAATCTGCAGGTTGAAGCAGTTGCTTTTGGCTCTAATTTTCCAACTCTAGCCCTAACACGAGGTGACCACAGAAGCATCAACACCATAAGGGAGAGGGAGCATTTCTGATCCATCTCTCTTTTCAGCATTTCCTACTGACAAGCTTAAAAGCCCTTGCGCTCCGTGTGCTGGCTGCTCTTGATCTCACTGGAACGTGGCCAACGAACAGGAAATGAAAACATTTTACTTGAACTTCTGAACTGAAAATCAAGAGCTCAATAGTGGCAGAAAAGTGTGTCAGCCTTCAGTGTCACCTGCCTATGGCCTTTGGCCTCACTTTCTTATATTTCATGGTTGCTGTTCCTTAAAAAAACCAAAGCCGTAGCAGTACTTCAGATCTGGCTGCTTTCCAGACAACAAGTGACTGTCCGTTCAAAAGCAAGTGCACCATTAAAAAACAAAAAGAAGGAAAGAAGGAAAAACACAAAACACAGCGCAACGTTTGACCCCAGACCTGGCTGCCCGAACTGGCCGCTCTGGACCCCGGCACGCTCGGGACTCCTCGAGAGGAGCCTGGCTGCCCGCACGGCGGCGGCAGCGAAGAGCGGCCGCGGTGCCACCGGGCTGTGCACGAACGGCGGCTGTCAAGTACGCGTCCGATCGCCCGACAGCAGTTGTGCGTCAGGCTGTACCTAATGGTGTGTTAGATTGTACCTGATATGCCAGCACAGTATTGCTGTACGGCAGTGAAGACTGGGCTGTAGCACACTTTCTTTTCTTTAAGTTTTTTTTTTGTCAGAAGATGCGTTCGGTCTCTTCTGCTTCTGAACGCTACATCGTTGATGTTCCATTAAAGTTGGCCATTAAATTTATATTTCATTTTCCATAATTTCTGAACTTGCAAGAGAAAGACATTTGTTCTGTCTCATGGAGTTGGAGGGCAATAACTGCTACATCAAAAAACTTTTAAGGTCCCAAAACACATAGGTACCAATGAATTATAGCCACTGAAAAACACAACAGATGGCCAAATACATAAGATGAGGGGCTGGCTTTATACCAGCTAGCCTTAAACAAACGGATTGTGCTGTAAATAATTACTGCATGAAGTGGCTTAGAATTTAATTTAGATACTCAGACTATTTTTAAGCAGTAAAATGATTCTTTCGCATTGTTGAAAATATGTATAATTTATTGACCTAAGTTCCACAAATAATAGGGTAAAAATCACACTTTATTCAGTTAGCCATCTGTTTTGCTACATTATCGTGACTGTAAATGTGTTTTAAAGCTGTATCAGAAGGATGTAGGCTGTAAATTTTAGCTTTGGAAGTATGTTGTGCAATACGCATTTCTAACTAGCAGTGTGGGGCTTATAAAGTAAATACAGTTTTTGTTTACTATTATGTCTTTTGGATTGTCCCTTATTTTCTTCCTCCTATCTTATTTGCATTTTTTTTTTTTTTGGACTCTCTTCAGCTTTACTCCTCGATTACACCTCTTCATTTTTATTTTTATAGGTTTCTCTGGCTTCTGTCCCAAACTATAAGGCCTGTACTTCGCATGCTAAGACTGGATTTTGTACTACAGCAGAATAGAGTACTGGCCATCTTCCTTTTCTATGACTATCTTTTTTTTTTAATTTGGCTTTTATTTTTGTGGAGGTTTAACAATTTAATGCTCTTTATAATAGTTGGAATATTCTTTATAGCAGAGAAAATACTTTGATGAAATGGTGCTAAGGTCAAAACATTTTGCTTTCTAATTATAGGGAAAAAACGTACAAAATTTTCTCGTAATAGTGCCTGTTTTACCATCACCTGCTCATCAACATGCAGCACTACTGCACGTTCTGAGGTTATGAGATGTATTTTAAATGCTTGCTATCATGCTCATTTTCTCTTCTTTAAATTTCAAACACAAAATAGATCAGTTAAGGCAAAGATCTCTGAGATATCAGTACTACATGACAAAATAATTAGTTATGATTTCTGGTTGTTTCAAACCTTAAGGCTGGTTTGAAATAGATGCGATTTTATATTTATCTCATATTTATCTCATACTAAAAGCAAGCTATGTATGTGCTCAGCATTTATAGATTCATGATCTTGTTAAATTTTGAACTTCCAAGAGGATGAGAGCTCCGTTTTCAAATTCAAGGAAGATGTTATTTCTAGACAAGGACGAAAAGATTCTTGCACAGAGTTTTCTGCCTTGTTAATTTAACAAGATCTTAGCAGATGGCCCTTCCTACTGCTGGCCTGAGGTTGAGACTTGACTTAATTAGACTGACACTTCCCCTGAGAGATAGATTTTACATAGAATATTTTATAAGCTTGTTATCAAATCCCACCATACAACTGCCTACTAGATAGTCATACAATACCAAAATTCTTGTAAGTTTAGAAGAAGTATTCAAATGGGTTGGAGTAACTACAAGGGCAAGCTTCAGGTAGTTTCTCAAGAGATAGCTAACAACCTAGTTCTGCTTGTAGAGTTGATGGGAGCAGCTCTGATCTTCTAATCTAGCCTCAGCCTCCTCCTAATTTACAGAGTTTAACCAGTGGATAATGGCTCAGCAGACACCCATACATTCGTCACTGTAATATTTGAGCAACTCAGAATTTGAGCAGAATCAACAATAGATTTTAGTCTTAAATCTGCCATGTGAAAAATTATCCGCATTTTTCAGGTGGAAAACAATGGACACAGATTTGATCAACTAATCTGTCCAAGATTGCAAACAAAAATCCTGATCAAACTGGGAAGTGAACTGTTGTCTCACTACATCTGTGCTATGTCTATTAGAGCTTCCTTCCTATAATGCAAGATTGCACCGCGTGCCTGTAGTTGGTAACAGATCTGCACCTGAACTAGCGCGCTCAGGCTTCTGGAAGCATGCCAGCTCTTTTTATCACTGTTACATGACTTCCATGACAAACTCAAAGCCATGAGTTACCATTCCAGAGATTAGGCTATCCCTCCACTGTTCAACTAGGCTAATACAAGACTGAGGCTGGTAAAAAGAAACGGGTTACGCCAATCGTATAGATTTATTTTGCTTCCTGTGAAGAGAATCTTCCTGAAGGAGATCATAATTTCCAAACAAGAATATGCAGCCTTTTTTATAGCTCTCTATAATAATTCTTACATAACTATACAGAGGTAGGTGCAGCAACATAAAACTTAGCATAAAAAGTAAGCAGCTACTAGCATCTGCTATCTCACTCCCTTATAGCCTCATAGTTCTGACCTGAATGTGGGACTGTTTAAGAGCAAAACTCTTACAATACCGAGTGCACCTTCACATGAACTCTATCATTCACGGAGCAGTTTAAGAGGCAGCACTGTAGCAGAGCTAGCAGGAAAGTCTTACTTGAGAAAATACAGTAAGTGTCTCTACTAACTGCTCGTATCCTGGAGTACCAGTATAAAATGAAATGGACAGTAGTAAACTGAATTGTGATAGCTCAAAGCTCACACTTTTCTCATCTCCTGACTTAAGCCATGCCAAGCACAATTTCACTTCTACTATAGAAATCTTGTCTTGGAACAGCCCCTCTTTCTGTTTGGGCTTTTTTCTTCATCTTCTGTAACTTCCTAGCACTCACAGGAGGTTCATCAGATTGATTTTTGGTCAACTGTTGCTATGTGAGTAGTTCTGAAAGGAAGGTCTTCTCACAGAGGAGATGACAGGTACTTAACACTTACTCCTCTCAGTTACTGACTTAATTTTGGCTGTGTACTGTGTTGGCATACTCCATTTCATCTCAACAACTACTGAATGTTAAAAATTTGTCTAGCTTGTCACACTGATAACTTTGGAAATGTCACAATCTGTCTTAACTGTTGTTTCTATACTACTGTTGCTGTGAAACAGCATCTGCATCCACCTCTGAACAACTGGCATTTCAGAAAGGAAACGCGCATTTGCCATATATCAGCGTAACTTAATTTTCAGAATTCTTATGCTGCTAACTTAGTGAGCTTACTTACAAAGAACTGACAAGCATGCTGGAAATGCAACACGTGATTACTCAAAAGAAACAGCAGTGGGAGAGTCATTATCAATAACAAGTCACGTAACAGTTTCTGTGATCATCAATGATAAACCAACACGCAGCAGCCACTAAAAGAACAGAATATTAGACGGCCCCTGCCCAAAGAACTTCCACTTCAAGTATGTTTCTTTTCTAGAGAGCATTTGATACTAAGCAGGGCCCTGCTTTGTCAGGTATGAAATAAATCTGGTTATTAATTTTCAGTACTGATGGCAAAAAAATTAACTAAGCATGTCATTCATTCATTAATCATTTCAGAATTAAATAAGCAAATACAGCTCTTAGATTGCTTTGTGAAAGGATGTAAAAATAAATCTATTTTAGCAACATTACAAGGAAGTAGACATTGAATCAAGAATAGCAGCAGTCCCAATAAATCAGAATAATTCTCGTATCTCAGGTCTGTAATGTTAATTTAACAGGATTGAAAAAAATTACACTGTGCCCTTTAAAAATAAATAACCAGGAGAACTATAAAAATCTATCAGTTTAAAGGGGGAAAAAACCTTAATTAGTAACACTTGTGAAAAGAAATAGTTTAGTTTAGTCTCAACCAGCTTTGAAACGTGGACATAAAATGTTGACATGTGTTTCCACTGATAAAAGGCTATTTCAGATTCACTGTAACCTCACTGAACACCCTTCTTGCAAAGATGAAATTACCTCCAGAATTGCAGCAGACATTCCCTCTGAAATAGAGCTGTTCACCACAGCAAAGCATCTTTTCATTGCAGCATGAAGATCATCTTGTGACATCTCCTGTAACAAATGTACTCCAGGTGCCCTAGAAATAAAGCGCTAATATGAGTTCTAAGAATTTTACTGTCCAAAACTTAGGGCAATGATGGAAGGTGGCCCTTTGAAGGGTTCAGACAGGGTTTTGGCATTAACAATCACTCACCCATGGGCAGGTCATTTTACCACATTTTTCCTAGCTTTCTGTAGGTGGACTCTCTCTCTGCTACTTTGTTATCTGTTGTTCTGGAGCTTTAGAATCAATCCCTGAATACCAGTCTCTGTTAACCACTGCCAGTTTCACAGCTGAAGGAGCTCGGTTCAGCAGATAGGGATGCCACTTTCCCGTAAGAATTTACTGCATAAAGGAAGGATTCATGCAGTACTTTATGAAAAACACACAGTTTATATACACAGGGACAGTATGTATGATAAGAAGTGTTGAGGGGAAAAAGCAGGATCATAAGAATGATCAACTGCAGGAGGTGCTGACTTTACAGAAACCGTTGTTTTGGATGGACCATGCTTCTGTCAGCTCTGCTCTGCTTCCTCTTCTGGTATAAGCACTCTTGCTGTCTCTTTTCTTAATGGTTACATTCCTATTATTATCATCTTCCTCAGATTAATCAAGATCAATCAAATCAAGGGCAAAGGACAGAAAAACAGGGCAGCAAGGTGTTCTGTCTCTGATGAAGTGACTGAGCTCTTTCAGACTGGTGACTGGTTTCAAGAAGCTAGAATCTCCTCCAGCTGCTGAGCCTGCTTCTGCCTTTTCATGCTCTCCAGGAGGTCACTAAGCCAGATGTGAGCACAAGTGCATCTGACCCTAATACCAGCTCCCTGTCAACCAGACCTTGCTAAATGTTGCTCTTCTGACTCTACAGACCGTAACACCCAGCTTCTGTAGACATAAATAACTATATCAACTGCAGTATCAAAGCATGATTACAGGAGACATTTTCCATTAATAACCTGAAAGGAACCAAGCAAAATATTCTCTCTCTGAAAATGGAATTACAAAAAACACATACTCTGTGCAGATTTCAACCCTGAGGCATATGACTGATATTAATAATCAGAGAAGGTTGTTCTAGGTTGTTCTGCTCTGGCCAGGCAACTCTATCTACTCCAGACAAAAAACAAAAACAAAACAAAACAAAAACAAACAAACAAAAACCACCCTCTGTTCTCTAAAATTCATACCCTTCAATTAGGAAGCACATAAACTAGAGACAGAAAAAAGCTACTCAGGGTTGTACTTGTCCCCCTACTCAGTCACTCACAACAGCATGCAAAATCTTGCAGAAGTCAAAGTAAAAGAACAAATGAAACAGCCCGAAAGAATAATAAGTATAAATCATACCTAATTCTAAATCAGATGCGACTGAACACAAAACATGAAGCGATCTACTGGTTATACTAAAATTTTAAATGTACAGAATATCTGGTCTGAGAACATTATGTGCCAAATTATCAGAACATATTTGTTAGTCATAAAGAGAGAACTGCATCTGTGTTCATTCTATATACAAATGAGTGTTTATGGACATGATCTAAAAAACTAGCCAGACAGCAGCTTCAATATGAAGCAGATAAAAAGGCATGAAATTAACACTTCTTACCTTTTAACTTTTTCTTTGACTTCACACGTAAAAAGTGGATCAACCTAGAAAGAAATATACACACAGGTATATGGCACTACTTTGAAACTATAGTGTACATTTGAAATATCCAGAACAGAAAAACAAATACACATCAATTTTAGTGCATTTTTGCTACAGTATTTAAACACATAAGTAAATTGAGCTTTAAAAACATACCAGAGATAGGTTATTCGGTAGAGTAACTTTGATTCTTGGGATGAGTGCTCTTGTGAGTGATCGACAGGTAGAACAGGCCTCTCGCTAGGGATGTTAATGCTCAGGAGAGCGCATGTGAACTGACTGCTCCACTTGTAAAGCTTTACGTGGCTGCTCTTAATTCACGTCAGCTTTGGGCACTCTTAAAAGGGAGCTTTCATTTTTTTTTTGTCTTCTGACACCCCTCTGGCTGCAGGTTCTAATTAGCTGTAGATCTACTTAAAATGAATGAAGGATTGGTTTCCAATCGCCTTGCTAATGCTTCCATAATTCAAATGACTGATTTGACAAATAAAATCTAAGTGAGGAACAATGCACTGATGTGCCAAATATCTTTATGTATGAGGTAACAGCGCGATGTAGGAAAGGTACTTTTCAGGCTTTAGTTAACACAGGAAGAGATCTGTGTATAACTGAGACAGTCAAATAGATTTTATGCACGTTATGCATTTTGCTTGAAAATTAATAAGCAAACTTATACAAAATAAGCTAGAATTATTAAAAATTAAGATGGGCAATTAACTCCAGAAAGTTTATTTACAAACCTTAACTAAGTCTATTATTCTCATTTAACACGAAGCAAACAGAATTTGGAAATCCTTAACTAGACATGAAGAACATCACTGGACTTGTTTTTATCAAGGCAGACTGAATATATTAATTTATGACAGGCTGTACAGCACACAGCAGTTGAAAGCACCGAGGACAGCACGGCTTATTTTTTTAATGCATGCTAATGTGTTATTTCTTTGTTATAAAATACAAGATAGAGAACAGTAACAAAACAATTTAGAAAACTTTTGGAAAAAAATCAGAAGTGATTTAATAGCTGTGATTGTGTATTTTGAAGAAAAGAATAATTAATGTCATGAAACCTAGGGCTTCATAAATCAAAATATTCAAGCAAATCACTCTTGCATTCTCGAATAATTCCTACTCCATGTAAAAAACAAAAAGCTCACATAACTGCTTGAGAAAGTATTTTCAGTAACAGTATGGGAGAAAACAGGTGCCCTTTCCTGTAGCACCACTTAATCCTGGCAACAAGTTATGACAGCAACTTATACTCTAACCGATACGCCAATTCAAAGGTTCCTTGGATGTTTTATACTGAACTTCATGATTACTATTTCTACATAAGCACCTTTTCAGCTTTCTCTCCAAAGCACTGTTTTAATGCCAAGTTCCTCCCACGAGGAACTATACTCTGTTTCCATTGAAATCAATGGAGTACATGCAAGTGATTTAATGCGCAGTGAGATATTGGCTTTTGCTTTTCTACCTTTAGAAGGATGAAAAAAGTATGGTCTGTGACTCACAAAAGTTGTAAAATATTAATTTCTATCCTATCTACTCCTGTGGAAGCCAAGAAATTGCCATCTGTCCACAGTCCTGTAAGCTGTATTCTTCTATTGATAGATATTCCAAGAAATCTGGCCTGAATATGAAAATTCAGTTAAAATACTACTTTCAGGATGGGTGCAACAATATTAGGGAAGCAACAGTGATCCCTGAGAGCTACATTTAGGAACTTGAGGGGGCACAGTCATCATAGTCATCTAACCACAGTCTCAATATAACAGAAAATTAGATTTAATTAAAGCTGCTCAGTAAGTTGGAAACGCGCTTCAAAGACGTGAAAGCTTCCTAAGCCAATTGACTATGGCAGGCTGCCTAGGAACATAGCACATTCTCAGAAGAACCTATGGAAAAGACAGGGTTATTTCAACCCAAAGCCTCTCAACAGCCCAGCTCCTTCTACAGGCAGAGGGGTGTTTCCTTCCATGCTTTCGTTTGTTATCTATCAATGTGCCAGGCAAACGTGCTCATAAGTTATCTATCATTTTTTTGTTAAACAATCGTTTGTGCATTGATCTTTAACACAGGGAAAGCCTTCAGAGAGCGACACATTTCATCGGAGATCAGAGGAAGGCAGCTTGCACAGCACGAACAGCTTCTATCAGAGCGGACGACGCACGGACAGTGCAGTGGGTACGCAGCAAGGAACCCCACCTAGCAGGACCAGGAGTCCTATTAACGAAGTTCTACTCTGCTGAGAGGCAAAGAAGCACCTGAGACACGTTCAACACTGCAGAAAGTCATGGATCAAATATTGTCCAAAGATGAAGGTTTCTGTTAAGCACAGGACCTATAGTGATCAAAATCCAGGGGACCTTCTATAAACGAACTATGCTAAACAGCTATGAGCTCAACCTGAAGAAATGGTACAGAAACACCTTCATTACGATGCTGGGACTATTGTGGCCATCTAAGCTTTGTAGAAAAAAAATCTCAGGTCTTAGTACATTCAAAGTGCTGTCAGAAAACTGCCCTGGGTAATAGAGAGTCAAAAGCTATTTCTGCAAACATTCAATACGCGTGGGGAGTTTGCTTGGTGTCTGTGGTTTGCAAGGTTTTGACAGTATCACTGGGTAAAGAATCAGCTTTATTCACAGCAGCAGGTAACCCCACATTACAATTTTTATCTGTCCAACTGTTGAACAGGCACAGCAAGAACGAGCATCCCCAGAAAAACACAACTGCTGTCTGCGGCAGAACGCGATCTGCCTGCAGCAAACGCACCAGAAGTTTAGGAACCTGACTAACGTACCGAATTCAGCCCTTCTACATCAGCTTCTCCGAAAACGTAACGTCTCCTGATCTAACCTGCAGCGCTACTACCTCAGTCTAGGACAACTAACGATGCAGTTTTCAGTCAGCTGAAACAATTTGGCAAACGGGATCTAAATCAGCAAAACTTTAAGTCTGAAACAAAAATCGACAACCCACTGTTAAAATATTGAAACAGTTAATTTCAATATTTCTAACAAAAATTTCAGTTGAATAAAGTTTTTCTTGAAAAACAACAGAACAGCGGGTTAGAAGAGCTGTCAGCATAACAGTGGAAGTAGCTCTTTCCTTTTAAAAATATCTCAGTGAGTAAGACAGTTATTTAGGCTGTAGCTCTTCAGGCTAAGGAATTTAAAATTTTAACATCATCTCCTATCTGAGATTGCTAATTACTGTGCTGTGGGGTATCCTGGAGCAGAATACAGACTGCTTAAATATTATGTGAACAAAGCAATAGTGAAGAAAATGAATTTTTTAAGAAATAAGAGATTATGCTCTGAATTAGGCAGAAAATGGATTTGAATCTAGCCTTTTACAACTTGACTGATGATCCTGCATTCTGGTTACCTGAGTAAAAACAATGCTATTGTCTTTGGCTTTTATTACATATGACCAAAATTTAACCACTCTATTATACACTAAGTGAAAAATCCCTCTTGACAGGAAACATTTTTGGGGGGTGAAAAAGACCTGTGATATTTATTTTTTAATTTCTTATTGATCTACAGCAAATCCTCTGCAATTTTAATAATCTCTGTCCAAACATTTTCAAAAACCCGTGACTTACATTATCAAGGATTTCCATATTTCTATTAAGGAGGTACTAGATTCTCTCTAAGAAAATATTAATTATCTATACATCCTAATCACTTGCATGCCCAACATCTTACCAGAATTCTAAAATCTGTAAACAGAATCTAATAAATAGATATAACCACATATATATATGCATCTGTATGTGTGCACATATGTTTGTGTATCTAAATTCATACATATGCAGATACAGAACTATTGTTATCCATGTCCACCAGCAGAACGATGCAAATCACTGTACTTGATAATGCTCCCAAAGATACCACAACAAATCAGTGACAGCCAGAAACAGAACTCATACCTCAATAGTTGTACAGAAAGGAAGAAATCACTACTTTTGATCTACCTTTTTATGAATAAGTAAGCTTAAATTGTAGATATTTTACAAAATTGTAAGCTCAGATATTTAAGCAAGATTTATCTGTTGCATTGAGTTCTTCTGGAAGTGGGGTTAAGGGACTATTATTCGCCAAGCAAGTTGAAGGATGTTTTTACGTACAAAGGAAGTACCAAAAAGCCCAAGTTTATAAACACTGACAAGGCAGTTAAGGGAAAGCAAGTACATCAGAGTCCAAGTTACTGAAATGCTGTCATGATGGACAGTGAGGAATTGCTTAGCGTAGCAGAAGATTGTGGAATGTATGCCATAAAAATGATGAAATTAAGAAAAAAAAAATAAAGGTTGTATATAGGAACAACTTTCCAACACTAAAGTATGTTTGCACATGGAATATTCTTCCAGAAAGCAGTGAGAGTGCCATTACTTGTTTCATTTTAAAACCAGCCCAGAAAACATAAAGTAGGTAGCAGTCATGAACTATAAGGAGATGGACTACATGACCTGATAGGTCCTTCCATCTCTGGAGGCAGATATTCAACTAAAACTGTCTCAACAGGAATAGAAAGAAGTTGGATAGCTGAAAAATAGCTGTCAACAAAAAACAATATCACTATAAACACAGATAGCTGTCAATGAAAAACAATATCATTATAAACACAGTAGTATTCTGTACTGCCTACAAGAACAGTTAAGAATCACACAGAGCATACAAAGCGGGCTTCAAGAGGCTACCCAACAGCTGAACACAAGTTCTGTGGTCTGAACTTTTAAAAAGTTTTCTAAGTTTCTATTCTTGGAATGTAGACATGCTAAAAATAAGTTATTGTTTCAAATTACTTCATTATTTAAAACAGAAATGGACAAGAGGAAAAATGAAGCAGGAGATAAATGCTGAAAGTGTTACATTATACAGGACCTCATCCTGAGACAACTGTGCTTTGCAAATGCAGGAAAAGGCCAATAATCTAATATAAACAAAGCAGAAAACAGCACGCAGGCCTTTTTAAATTCTTAATTACTATTATTCTTAATGTATTCTTTTTTAATATTCATAATAAATATGACTTGCTTCACAGGTAGTGCCACTGATTCCCACAGGATCTTGTGGTCTGAGAAGTAACATGAGTAAAAAAAGTAGAGCCAAACACCAGTAGAGCCAAACACATGGAATGTACCTGAGATTTATTTTAGCTCACGAAATAATTCTCTAATTGGCCCTCCTTTAACAATAATTTAATACTATGAGAGAAACATGCTTTTAAATGTTTGAAGGAGGTTCAGTCCTTGATCCTTTCTATGCATTGCTATAGGGTTATTTCTGGTAACTTACTGTAAAGACATTTGTTTTAATTTTTCATGAGCTAATATAAAAGAGAACCAAAATTCCTAAAATCCACACTGGAGACAGCAAGCGCATCTCTTGATTCTTCAATATAGCTGCTCTAGATTTACCTTTCACCCCAGTTCACTTTCAAATCATTTTGTATATTAGCGTGGAAATAATGCAGATAAAAATCAAAATGTAAAGTTTTTTTTAAATAAAATCCTATGCCCTGAAATTTACAAAGAACAAAACTGAATGAAAAAAACAGAAAAATAATTCTTATTTGCCCATTCAGATTTTGTGTATTTTGTCATATATTAGATTGCCTGCAAGTTTTCTGGGTCACATGAAGTCGAATCAGAGATGAGACAGATAAGAGACCCACAGATTTCCCAGGTAAGATAATGAAGCTTTTAGTACTCTTTTAGCACCTGCAAGGATTTTTTCCTTTTTCAAATGACACAGCCAGTAGCCTTATCTTTTCCACTGTTTAGATCAAGGCTACAGCCTGTTTTTTCAAGACTTCTGCTGCTATGGATACATATGCAGCACAATTAATTTTAAGTCCTACAAGTAGGGTTTTTTTTTTTTTTTTTTTTTTTAGTTTGGAATATACTCCATTGACATAGGCAACATAGTAGAAGCAAAAGTCCCTCTCTCCAGGGCCTTGGGAAGCTGCATAAAGGAACCTGGAAGAGCACTTAGGTAGCTCAGAGACTTGCATTTCCCCTCACTCATCCCAATTTTCAGCGCAGTCACCACCATTGAGGATCTGACCCCCAGCAAATACTGTGCTGGCAAATATTTAGGTGAAATCAGATCTCAGAGTGGTAATAACAGAAACAGTGGTGTATACTCAAACAGGTTTTAAGCGACTACAGAAAAAGAAATCTGTCATATGCAGAGGGCTAGCAGAGAATTTCTGCAACACATTTGCCACCTTTTAAACATTTAAGGCAGACTTGGACTTAGCTAAAGAGGTCCACACTTCCTTTTTCAGAGGGGTTCAGACTGGTCACTTGCTAAAAAGTCATGATACTTGATTTAAAAATCACTCAAAAAAATAACAAACTTCATGCTACTCAACAGGTATAGAGAATCTGATTTAAAAATACAAATATTTTTACACTTTTTAATTTTCAAAAGCTGGTTCTGTAGTCAAACGTAACACTAAATGTTTTGCTTTAAGAGACCATAATCAATGAATAGCATTACCAAGGGATACATGTGACCTAGATACAAAATTAAGTACTCCAAATGAGTCTTTTACATAACTAGCTCAAGCCCTCAGAATATTCACTATGTGTAAAATGAATCTTCAGTTGCTGTAAACTCTTTAGCTCTACTGATGATAGTTTGCATTAAAACAAAACAAAACCTTAAGTGAACACAGTTAGGCGAAATCAGTGCACATCCTCTTAGAAACCCCTCTTAGCTTCTTTCCCTTTTATCATACAAATTATGCTAAGTGAATATTCTTTGTACTCAGTGAGTCAAACTCACATGCACCACAACAGAGAAATAAAGGTTGAAATCTGAAGCCTACACAGTCCATATATTGGAGAGAGAGCACCAGAAGCCTAAGCTCTGCGAGGTATGATAAATACTCACTGTGGCCTCTCAGCTAACAGCAGAACCTTTAACTCTGGTCTGTCCCACCAGTGTCTGTTCCACTTCCACAGTTAAGACCAACTGAGAGTAGCCTTCATTACTACGTTTGTATCTTATTATCTTTATGAAAGTTAGAAGCCCTTTGACTCAGGTTCCATTTGGAAAGAATTATGGTAGCATCTCGTATGTGAGTAAACAGAACTATTTAGTAATAAACAAACTAATAAAATAATAATGACAGTAACAACTTACTGCAGGTCCAATTATGCCCAGATGGACACTGGGTTCCTTGCTGTGCCAGTCTAAAACAGAATAGGAGAATAACTAATCACAAATAATAATTTAAAATACTAATATTTAAAAAGCACACAAAGTAGTCTTCTTCCTCTGAAATCAATGTAAATAGCTGCATGAATAAAGCAGGTAGCATTAGGCAAATATTGTAATATCACTTAAAGGACTGAATACTCAGCATTCAAACAATTAGCATATCTGAAAGGTAGTCTTCAGGATTTCTGCCTCATGCAGTCTCTTATGACTCAAGGGTTATTTAACTAAGCTCAGATATTCATTTTCAATCATCTCAAGAGAACAAGGCTTTATAGAATGCAGTGACTCTGGCCACTAAGCCAAAATGATTTGGATTTTTCCTCCTGTGTGAAGGAAGGTGTAGAAACAACTGCAACCATTACAATTAATAATTACATTATTATGTATGCAAGAGAAATCTGCCATTCCTCAAATACCAGAATAGATCCCATAGTAATGAATAGTAGTAACCAGAAGTAACTAGAACAGTAGTAATCACAGAATAGTAACCAGAATAGTTACTTTTAATAAAATACATTTATTGTTAACTGTCAGAAGGTGGTGAAGTTGTACATAAAAAAATAAATGGAATCATTAAAACTAATTTTCCAATTTGGAATAGCTGAACCTTTTACAGCCACAAGTTCAAAATATGGCAAAAACAGTCACCCATGTGACTACGAGAAAAACTCAGCCTAGCTTACAGTACTGAGCCGTAAGGATGGGTGGTAAGATTGGCTTGTAATTTTAATGGTATACCTTAGCACACATGCAAATGAGTGCACCAGCCTCAGGGCAATAAGATTAAAATCTTATTTTAAAGTAGGTGAAATCTTTTTTCTTCCATTAATATTGTATGCAGCAGCAAAATAGTTTTGCCAACAAGTAAAAGCATCGAATATTGATTTTAATGCTCTTTTATTCCCAGCAGGCAGGAAGAGATAAAGTACAGAAATAACGTTGCAGCAGATCAATAGTTACATGAACACTTTTTTTAAAAATATAAATATAATATGAAGTTTTTTGCAACGAATAAAACAGCTTATATCAAACTTATAAACAGTAAAAGAAATGCATCTGAACGAAATGCATCCAGGGACAACATAAGAATATGAAGAGGAGCGGGCACCTACCTGAAAATACATCTACTAAATACAGAGGGTCTTTGATTCTTCGAACTCCACATATCAGAAGAAAAACATGTAAATTGTCCATGTCTGTAGGAATGTCTGAAAGAAAGTATTGTAAAAATCTGAATGCAAATATCGAAGTTAAACACATTCAAAGTAATTATTTCATGAATGAGCACATACAACAGGACTTAATAACAGCAGTAATAGGGTGGATTCTGAAAAATTCTCAGTGTTCTTCCTTTGATTTCAGTGAGAAATAATTTCAGCAGACTCAGTTAAATTTCGAAATTAGATTCCATAGATTTCCACCAAATTCCAGAAAGCTCAAAGTCCCTGATCCTTAGGAAAAGTGTATCTGGCAGACGCTGGTAGCCCCGCACAGTTGCAAAGAAACCAATCTCAGCGCTGCCTTTATTTATTTATTTATTTTGCTTATTAGAAAGGAAAAACCAGAAAGCGGGGGGGGAGGGAAAAGTAACACCCCTCCCCCCGCCCCGAACAGGCATACAAGCTTTGTGATTTGAAACAAAATTCACTCTAATTAAAAAAAGAAAAAATCCTGTAGCAAAACTCACACCTCAGTAGCTCTACTTACAATATTAAGTACAACCCATTTTCAAAGCATTTTCCTTGCATCAGGGGTAAGATCCAAAGCGCAACAGGAATCACTACTGCTCTTTGAAATATTAGTCTATTTTTACAGATGGAGTGAATACGAACAGACATTGAAGCCCTATACTTAGAGTGAATTTGTACCAGAAATGGGATTGAGACTTGGTCTTACATTAACCCTCAAATCAATTCAGTGGAGAACTCAATCATACGTACCATTTTACAGGACATAGCAGTTTATTTTCAGAGGCAGAAAATGTGCAGGCTTTGAGGGAAAAAAAAAGAAAAAAGAAAAAAAAAAAAAAAAGTTGGGAGGCTGTGTTCTTGGACACCAGAACCCAGCTTTGACTGCCTGAGCAACTATACAAATCAGGGCATTTCTCAATTTTCTACTCTTAATAGGAATAAATATGCTTCTACATAACAACTCCACACCTGCTTCAAGGATATTGTGAGACTCAGTTGATCACTGTCTGTAGAGATAACAGTTCTTGATCTGAAACACATTTTGCTGTAAAAGATCAGGTCAATGTCCAGCATTAGTGCCAACATTGCTGCAAGGTAGCTAACCAGAAAATAAATTACTGCAAAGCATTTATTTTAACTATGGAGAATAAATACAACTATAAAATATATTGGGAAAAATCTCAAAATGCTTTTTTTAATATTCAAAATATCTCTTAAATAAATTTGAAAATACACAACAAAAATACGTTAAAAAGTTAATTTTGTAGGTTATATCAAAAAAGGAAGAAAAAACTATCTGATGTATGATATTGCAGTTGCCATTGGCTCTCTGACAGCACAATTAATTCAGAACATAATTCTGGAGAAGGGTCACCATGCGATGAACTTTGGTAAAGCGTGCTTATGATAAAATAATACACAAATCGCTGAATGAGCATACATAGCAACACCATAATTTAATAAACACTCATTTTCATGTTTGATTTACTGCACAAAACCAATCAGTTTGCCATCCTTCACTTCTCCTGTCTATTGAGCTCATGGCAAGGATAGATGACATGTATCTTCTGCCACGAGGCAACTTAACAAGGACTGTCAAACCGTTCCCCTTCAGCAGCAGGCTGCCTGGGGACACCAACGTGCAGCTCCCGCGCTGGGGCGACGCTGCAGCACTGCCAGGAGGGTGATGCTGGTGCAGGAGATGCTGTATGATCAGAATTGCTATCTCTAGGATTTAAGATTAATAAAAGGAGGATAACTGCAGCGGCACTGTCGTCATCTTCTGAGAACAACTGAGCTGCCTCACATAGCATCGCTGAGTTGATGCAATTTATAATCTAAGATCGCACAAACTTGCTACGAACTTACTTTACTTCACCAGGTTGTACGCAGCAGGGCTAACTTAACTGAAGGGTCTGTTCCAGGCCCTGGAAGAAACAGGCTAGAAAATAGGCCTTATACCTCTCCTCGTGTCAAGGAACTAGATTAATATGAGCTCTGTATCCAATCTCTATTGCAGATGGAGGGGGAATCAGAAGCATGGTGATTTACGACATTCAAGTGCTATTGCTTTAAAAATTAAAAGCCAGTTCAGGGACTTTAAAATATTTCCCGTCACAGAGTTCATTATTCAGTTTGATTTAATTTAAATAGCTTGAACTGTCGAGAGTGGCTGCAGCAGACAAGGTGAGTAATATGCTACTGTTTATTAGACCAAGAAATAATTTGTAATCTATAACACACAAACATTTGGATTGAAAAAGCCTTTTCTTCGGGTCCATTAATACTCTTTGTTTTTATGCAGTGTAGCAATGATTTCAATTCATTGACCTAAACTCATGACCTACAGTCATGACCTAAACTCACAAAAACAGGTTAACAGAAAGTTAATGCTGAAAACACAGTCAGATAGTAATGAATAACTAGATCTCACTGTTCTCACCCAGAGACTATAGAATTATAATATTCTTGATACAACTCCAATCCTCATTATGTTTGAAACAACTTCTTTTTACCTCTTAGCACCTTTTTGTTTCCATCTTATTGCTTTCAGTCTTTTTGTTTTATTAGATAGGGGTTTTAAAGTACTTTGAAAAGCCCTAATAGAGCAGTTCTAATCCTGAATGCCACTCTGCTACCTGTAGGGAAACTTTAACCCAAAAGAGAAACTGCAAACAGGCCCTACAGACAGTAATTTTACTTTGTAGTTTGGATTTTTTTTCATTCAATTCCTGTGGCACTTAGAAGTACCTTTTCAAAAATCTCATGAATAACAGTCTAATTATTTCACTAGTGAAATTGCCTACAGCAATTATTAATATTTGTTTCTGGAAAGAGCCGACTGATTTGATTTTTTTTTTTTTTTTTAAGGTATTCACAAGACTCAACTCTCTCTGGCAGATTATCCCTTTTGTACAACTTTACAGAACCCACTTGTCTATTATGAAATTTTTTGCACTTTTCTCCGAATACCAGACATTAGGCACACTGGACTACTACTATGGCATTTCTAAAAAATCACCAGAGAAGGGCTATTCAAGGAAGGATTCACCTTGCCTCTACCATTCAATTTAGTGAAGCAAAAATTCAGTTTTATTTTACTGTGTGTTGTAGATCTTGGTCATCATCTAATTCATTTTTATAGCCAGACTTTCCCCAACACAATCCACTTAGAAACATATGAAGATATTCCTGAGAAGACTGTGTTACCAGAGCATCACTGCTGCTCTCTGCTGCTGGCAACACGTTCATTCTCTGCCTGCTTAAGACCAGACTGAAGCAGCACTGACATGTCTCGTTCCCTTTCTGTCCATACACTGAAAACGGTTAACTTGCACATCAAGACGATGCTTCTATCAGCTTTTCCCCACCTGTTGCTTTCTCAAGCTTGCTACAATCCCTGCTGTGAGAAAAAACAACCTCTAGCCATTTTTACAAGAAAGCAACCGTTCTAGTACGCTTTGTCCTCGC
The DNA here is from genome assembly GCF_028389875.1 of Rhea pennata. Classification (NCBI taxonomy): domain Eukaryota; kingdom Metazoa; phylum Chordata; class Aves; order Rheiformes; family Rheidae; genus Rhea; species Rhea pennata. The sequence continues at coordinate 5,796,129 of NC_084679.1, read as the reverse complement.
AAGAACACTAATGAGGGGAACATATTAACTGAGTAACTGCAGTAGTGGCCTTTTACAAGGTACAGCCCTGTCAGCTGTGTGAAAACTGATACTTGAAAGAAGATATCTTTTCCTCTGAGCTTAAACAAGACTTTTGCAATCTGAATTTTTGCCATAGCTCCACCTTTCCCAGAAAGTCTACTTAAACGACAGTAAGACTTTACTGCCGTGTGTGTTTTAGTTCTGAGATAGAAATACATAAACATGGCACAATCGACTGATCTGCACTTTTGATATGTTCACTGTGCCACTATCTTGTTCGAATGGCACACAAACCCCCAGGCAACAAAGAATACTTGTGTCTACTTTTCCCTGCTTTTCTTAGCATTACAAAAGCAAAGATTTGAAACAGTACTGTGTGCTTATCTTCTGGTTCATGCATCTTACGTTTGCTTTGCAAGGAAAATACAAAATGGATTTGTACATAATCTCTGACAAAGACTGCACGGTACAGGCTGTCCGGCCGTCCTTCAGAACCGCTACACACTGAACGTAAGTCTCACCACTACAACCAACACTCGTGTCACTGACTAAAATAATCGTTTAATGCCAGTAAGAGTCGCCCTTTAAACATGCCTTGTCAATATTAGTCTACTGCCTGGTCTGATCCGTTATTCTGGCCTTATCTGTAAAAAACAGTCGCACATTAGCCACGGCCAGTCCTGAGCCCGCTTCGCAGGTCACCTGTTCAGCAAGACGCGAGAGGTTGAAACAGCACGCGCGACTGACAGGACTATGGAAACGCCACTCGCTCCTCTCTTCAGCCTGACAGCACGCTGTCCGGACACGCCACGCAGGACCGCAGGGCTGGGAGCTGAGACGACCAGACCCTGCGGCAGGCCAGGACCGCCCCGGGGCCGCCCCAGGCAGGAGAACTCCTCGTTCAGATGGGAGCAGAGGTGGCCTTACGCTGCTCTCAGCTGAAACGCAGCAATGTAGCCTCGGCACTTAACGTTTCAGAGTGGAACTGCACGGTCGCAAGGGGACTGAACTACTGTGCTAGTGTATTTGTTGACAGCATTAGAGCCAGGCACAAAGTGTGTTGTCTTAATAAATGAAATGCGATTAATAGTCAAGACTCGCGTGTTCTCCCGCTGGCTACGAGTCCGGGTCGCAGTGCGGCCTGCACAAAGCGCCCCAGTAAATCGAGACTTGCCTATCTAACCTCACCCATCCGCCTGCAAGCAGAAGTAATAACTGTTTGATAGAAAGCAATGGCCCTGGGTTTAACTTCTGGTAAACGCTTTTGTGGTCTTCAGTTGAAAGTCAGAATGAGAGAATGGAATATTCTAAGGGCAGGGGAAAACGGTTTGGGAACGCAACGCTTTCCTGTTGAGGCCTGCAGATACGCCGTTCCTTTCCTAAGATCCTAGTTTGTTCCTTACCCAAACTTGGACAATCATGTTTGTAACATCAAGTCTTTTTAGAACAAACAGTAATTTTCACTAGAAATAATGTACTTATTAAAAAAAAAAAAAAGGTAAAGGAACTTGTCTTAGATACACTATGATAGTTTACACATGGGCCTTTTAAAAAAATCTTAGATGTCAGGATAGTATAACAGGAAAACAGATAACACAGAAATCAGAATCACTTCTGAAGCATTAGTAAAGACACTGTTTTTATCAGAAAAGCAAGAGTAAGTACAAATATCATCCAAACAGATTTTGAAAGAGTAGATTCATTTAACCTCATCCCTCTAGCTACAATCAGGAGAAAAAAAGCTTAGCAATTGTGGATGTACAGTTTAAAAAGTTTACTGCAAATCTTTAATCTTATTGAAAAGCTGCAGGCCACTAAGTGAATGAGTAATATCAAGCATCAGCTTTTTGAGAAGTAAAGTAGCAGTCTGAGAATATCTTATGTGACTTATTTTCTTACCACTTGTTCACATAAAGAAAATAAAAATAATTTTCTTATCTAAATTCTTTGCTGTGCTTTTGTAGGATGTTTTAAAAATCTCTATGGAGGGGAAAAACAAAAAAAAAGCAAACAACAATTTTTCATTCAAAATTATTTTAGACCTGACTCCACAACCTCACAAAACAAAAGTTCTTAAAACAAGTTCATTCATTTATAGCTTAAAATCCATTTTTACTAGGGAGTAAATATGTTTATCACGTATATTAATATTAATAATTTATTAATTTATATCAATATACTTGAGAAACGTGATTGGTTTGTACTAATTTATTAATAATTTATTAATATTAATATTGTATTTGCAGGTTATAACGTAGAATGCAAAGATTTCCGAGTAACATAAACACTGCTTACGGTCACAACAGTTCTTATCAATACTAGGTCCAAAATAATAAATGGTTTTAGGATTAATTTTCCAACCCCTGACTTCAAGTTCACAGATGTGTTCTAAGGATCTTTGGATGACCACACCAGGTCCACATGGGCTTACCCATCCAAATTCTGTTCTGTTCAGAAGCAAAGTCTAAGCTATGGCAAGATGGTGAAGGTGAATTACCTTTCTCATTTTCCCTTCTATTCACTTTCAACCACACCAGGTCTTTTATTCCTTTTGAAAATTGTTCATTTATCTGTCTCCAACACTTTAGACAGATCTCCTAGAAGGAGGAATCTATAGGTTTCTTGCTGAGATTTTGGACTCAAATCTGGTTATTTTATTTTCTTGAGTTTGAACCCTGAATAAATCTTTCCAACTCTGGCATATATTTTTGCTAACCAGAGTCTTTTAACTCTTCCTTATTCTTTGTATTCATATCTTTGTTCACACAGTAGAAATACCATTCATTAACTCTTTTAGTCTCTTGGCACCAAGAGTCTGATTTCTGTTTAAGATATTTAAACAACAATTCTACGTCTCTTTCTCAGGTCAACTATTCAAAACAGGTTGCTCAGAGAAGCCAAGTTTTCCACCCTGTTTAACATGGCAGCGTCCAGCTTCAACATTCTGTCTTATTTTACACTGATTCTGAAATTTCTGTGATTGAAGTCACTAATGAAACAGAACTTAGCAAATTATTAGCCAAATTAGGTCTCATTTTAGCAACATAATTAACAATCACCCTCAGCTCTTAAACATGTTCTTACGTGTTTTATGAAGTTGAGCTTTTATTCTACAAAGCAATCGTCCTCAAAAATTAAGGGGAACCGACAGAAATATCTATATCCAAAATGTTTAAGCAGTCAACAACACACTGAATATTTGCTGGAGTTTGCTAACATGTTTGTGAAGACAACAAAAGTTGAAAGAACCTAGTAACTTCTCGGGGCAGCTCTCTAATCCAGAAAAATTAGACTGCAAGATTCTCTAGCATTCCTTTTTTTCCTGTATCTCATTATTTCTAGCAGACCAGATAATAAAAGAAAGTCTGTGCTTTCAGATCTGCTGAGGAATACAGTTTACTGCCACTGTCATACCATTATTTCTATAGCTAGCTGTACATCTGCATGAACTTTTACTACTTAATTTGCCTTATGCATGTCCTTTTTTTCCTGAATAGCTCTAGGAAAATATAATGCCTCTGTAAAATCCTGTCTGTGCCATGACAGGTCATGTAAACTTTTCAGGCTCTGAAATTAGCCTTGCTATGAAGCAGAGATTACCTGAGAGTAGAAAAATCGAACACCAAAAGCGTATCCCACATTTTATTTGATAGTATAGTAAGCATCTTATTTTATGATTCCATGTCACCTCCCAGAAAATCAGATTTTAGTCTTGTCTGTCAGGTAGACGTGCTTTTTCAGTTCATTAGCATAGACTTCTAGTTATCTGCTCCTTCTAATCACACAATGGCTAAGTGTTTATGAGGGTTTACATCGTCAGTGCTTCAGCCACCTTCCAGTGAAATCAAAAGAAAGCTTTCATCAAGGTAGGAGGACGTCAAGCCAGTCTCTGTGTTACTACGTAGCTATATTCCATTCTTGAGCTAAGTTGTTAGAGAAGGTCAGCCTCAGTTTTCACATTTACTTACACTGTCTTGTCATTTTCTGTCACTTAATTTTCCACAAAAGCCTGAACTGTCATTGTCTCTCTGAAGCCCACAGAGAGGCATCTTAAACTGATAACAAAACTGATTATGCTGTAAATAGGTTCCCACATGACAAAGGCAGAGAAGACGATTTTGATCAGCCAGTCTGGCCTCCAGACTGACAGGCTGCAGCACTTTCCTAAATAGCCTGAGTTACTCAACAAGTTGTCTTGTTGAAGTCTGTGTTGAAATTTGGGCTTGGTTCAGCTTTTTGGTTTGGCTACTGTTGCTTACAGTCTCTCTCTCATAAGACAAACAGCATGAAGCTGACTATAACTACAATGCAAATTAACTTTAAAAGCTCTCTTTTTTGTAGATTTAGCCAATAAATGTTTTAACAGCCAGCCACTGAAAATGCTGCCGCTAGGAACTAAGAACAGTAACTCTACAAACACCACCACTGCAGCTCTTAAGTCTGCTGCTGAGTCTATGAAGAAAATAGCAATTCCAAGATTTTTGTGCTGAAATTGTATTGCACCCATAATGACGACAATAAAAATCTTTTCAGAGCACTGCTTCAGTTTGTATTAGGCAATTACCATGTATATTAGCCACCCAAAGTATCAAATGAAAGCTAAGAAAGACTGAGTTTCCTTAGCTTTTATTTTAGTACCATTCACATTTGGGGGACAAGAAAGGGAAGGGTGTATGAGTGTAAACAGTAAAACGTATTTGCCACATTCTGCCACTCTCAGTTAACACTGAATCTAAAATTGAATTCTTTCTGAGGCTATTCTATGGATTTACAGTGACTATTCATGTAGTGGTGTGATTTTAACATGAGTCAAGTGTTAAGGCTTTCTATGACTGAGAAATTCTATACAAAGAATATTCATATGAAATCTATTCTATAAAAGAATCTTGAAATTTTCTGAAGGGCCTATTTCACTTTAAAGAATAACTTGGCAATGTGTGGCCTGATTATCAAGGATGTTTATCACTAGCAGCTCAAATGCACTGCAATTGGTATGGTAGGTATGCTGTTTCTTTACAGCCTGTCCTGGAAACCCTGAATTTGACAAGTCCAAGGACACTGCTAAGGATACAGGCAAGAGTTACCTGGGGAAGTATTTCCCACAAAAATCATTAATTGCCTGTAGATGTAGAATAAAAATTCAGGACAGAAGTTAAAAAAAAAAGAAAAAAAGAAAAAAAAAGATAAATGCCATGAGGTGAACCACATCGGACAGCTTTATCTGCATAAAAGCTAAGGATCTTTTAAAGTGCACTTGATTGTGTAAGCCTACACTATCCAAATGGTATTCTTCTGAGGAAAACTGTCTTCAATTTTTAATAGTCTTCTAGTGATTGCTCCAAGTTCAGTAGAATTTTAAATACTTTAAGCACTTTGAAACTGCAAATCCCAGGAAAAGCATTTCAATGGAAACTTCTAATTAGTCTGTGGCAAGCAAACGGTAGAGCCAAAAACCTGCCTCCATATGCAATATTAAGAGAAGTGGTAATTGCAGCCTGCCACCAGAGAGGGAAACAGAGGCAAGACTGAGAAGATGAATGAGATGAAAGAGTCATAAAAATCAGTACTGAATAGTTTGATGCCAGTTTTCAAGTTATTATTTAACAGACACATCTGTTGGAGTCACATTGCAGTTTTCTTTTCATGTGCATTTTGAATTATTTTGCACTTGTGCATTAGTACACATTAGGTAAAAAAACTGTCTCCAATATATCAGATGAAATGCACTTTAGGGGGAGCTTCCCTCTCCTCAATCTGTTGACTGTTCGTTTAATCATGAAATGGTTGGACATGAGATCTAATCAACACTAGGGCTACACTAGCAATGACAAATCATTTCACTTCAGAAAATTATTAATCTTAGTGGCGCTGTACTTGTGTGCCATGATTTACTGAGAATGAAATAACCTCATAATGCTCAATTTAAAATTGGACACTGGTTTTGAATAATGGCACACATTTACTGATGTGATAAAGCAATTGAATAGCGTGGGTTCATTTCTAACAGAGAAAACAGCTGTACTATCAGAGACCACACCAATGAATATCACATTGAAATAATTTTTTCCCCACAGTAAAATGCCTACAAATTCTTCTTGTGGGGCAAGACAGCTGTAGCAATTAAGTTATTGCCAAGATCAGGTGACTTTAAATTAGTTCACCTGCTTTACATGCTATTACATTAATGAAAACAGAGAAAGACACTAGATCAAGACCAAATAATAAAACATCAATGCATATTTCCCTTCTGCACTTGATGTGCTCTTTTGCAAAAGACATACGCAGTTTCTATCACACAGTTGTAAAGAACATCATGGCCAGGTATTGCAGCTCTGGTCTAACTTACCTTCTAGGGGATACTGAACCATAAATCATGACCATTTTATCTTTTCATGCAATTCACATAGTGCAGCACACAGCTGCAATTCATTACTGCAAAGACCTGCAATCTGGAAGCCACATGGGTAGTTTACTAAATAACATTTCAGAGCAGAATTCTGAGTAGCACTTGATATTCTATCTGAATCTAATGAGTTTTATATTTTTCATATCATTAAGCCATTTTATTATAGAACTAGTTAATTCTCATATTCTAAAATTCTTACCAGAATGACATCTATTAAGCATAAATATAGGGAATATAGCAAAAAAAAAAAAAAAAAAAAAAAAAGATTTTTACCTGCATTTTGTAGAAATCTATACCAGTCAAAAGTTTCACTGGGTGTAGTCTTAATTCCTGTGTTCAAAAAGTAAAAAAATACATTTTTTTTTTTTACTGGTCACTGGATGGCTGAATTAAGTCTGAACTTTAAGTCTTGTCCTGAGAAAACAATGTTTCTGTCAAACACACTGAATTCCAGATACAGTTGCTCCCATATCAAACTTCCCATCCAAGTTGCCTGGACTACATTTTTGCAGCATTCACGTTGAAGATAAAGTTTTGTTCAATCATGTAGTATACGAGCTTCTTCAGTAACCCAAGGAATTATGCCCATTTACATCATGCTGAATTTGGCCTCTTAAAAATCTATATATGAGATAATATTATGTGAGGGAGCTTATTATCCCAAACCACACACAGGTACAGAATTTGGTTTATTCCAATTATTCCAAATAGATACAACTCAGCTCAGATCCAAATCCTTCCTCCATGGCAAAACAGGTAAAAGAAATTTATATAAAAATAAATATTAGTTTAAACTGAATGTTAATTTAATTTACTTGTTTTGCTTTATACTAAGAATTAATTATTTTAGTAATGAAATTATTAATTTAACTATTCATTTATTCTCCTAGCAAACTAAACCCTCCAAGGGGCTTAAATACAGGTTAAATATCCTCATAAGGAATATTTCCAAAATAACTCCTTTGAAAATATTTCACTTTACCTTTCAAAAAAATATATATATTATCTAATATACAGTCAGTTTTGAAGTCTATAGGCTATATCTATAGATTTAGGTATACAAAACTGGGAGAAGAATCTGAAGCAGTCACATCTAAAATGCTGAATTGAATGTTCCCTGAGCTACTCAAGTAATATACTCCAGATTAGATACTTGTTTGATGTCATTTTTTCTGGGAACTCAGCTCAGAGTACATAAAGGAATTTGGAGCTACAGAGAACAATCATTCAACACTTTGTATGAAATCATATTGCACATCTAATCCAAAGCCCATTGACTTCTGTAAGCTTGGGAGAAAGCTTGGAGTTACCCTAGTTTTCAGATTCCTACTGTAAGGCACCCGGGAAAAAAATTATAAAGTACTAAATGATTTGAAAATTTAAGGTAACAGATTGAAATAACGTTCCAAGTAAAGTCAATGGCAAAATGTTCAACAACTTCAGTGGAGTCGGGACTTCAGACTCAATTCCCATTTAAACAAAATATATCCAGGGCAAAGAAGACACATACATAAACATATAGGTACTAAATAACGGGATTTAAATAAACTGACTGCCTTCGTCACTCTTTCAGAACTCTCACCTTGTGTTTGGACATATATTTTCTTCCTAGCATCTGGCTTTAAAGAGAAAGAGAAGAAAAGTAACTTTCATAATTCACTATAAAAAAATCCGTTTAGTAAAAAAAATAAATAAAAATAAAATAAAAAAACAACCTACTAAACCTACTATAACAAAATAGTCATCAGCCTGATTTCGTTTTGGCTACTAAGAACCAAAACTGGCCATTAGAAAGGAACACTTTATTAAGACCAAAAGCCAACAAAGTCAGCAATTCAAACTATATTTACTATGAATATTTACAGTATCAGTGAATCAATTTTGTAAATAACACAATTACCGGTTCAGTAGAAACTTATTTTTTGTTTATATCCGTATCATTTCTCATAATCATTAACATGCTCACTGCATGGAAAAATAAAATATTTCCATAGAAAAGAAGATTTCCCACTACAGAACAGCTTTAGTTTCAAAAAATACTGGTTTAGACAGAAAAGTTATAATTGGTTTCAAAACCACAGTGTACATCAGTATGTAATAGAATTTTCAGACACATCAGGCGTGCAACAAACCCTACTTACCTGTAACCTTCTCAAAGATTGCTGTCAAATATTTAGAATTGTCTATGCAGGAAAACTGGTCAGTAATAGTTATTGCAGAAAACTCTCAAATAAAATTGCACAAGAAATTATTTAACTATTTTTAAGTACCTAGCACACAGTAGAATAAGCAAGTTCTTATTTCAATAAATTTCTATAATGCCAGCTGTGGAATCATATGTGTTTTTCCACGAAAACAAAGAAATATCCTTGATATCTTTCTGAATTTGCCAAAAACAAACAAAAAAAACCACACCACCCAAATCTTGCAAACAAGCAGAGTCTCTCTAAGCTCAAAATACTTAAGCAAATCTCTGTGTTCAGACAATTCCTAGGTGTTTTAAAAGCACTCTTTGCGATGCCCGTGAAGGAGGAAGTTCAGACATTACTCAGATGGTATGTAGTCTCCAACAGTTTTGCTCAATATACCCTTGAGTGTTTCAGTTTGCCATTACATTCTTTCAGTCCTGCTAGATCTGTTGCTTAACATCTCTTCATAGCATCCAGAAACGAACAGCATCCTGCACAGCATCCTGCACAGCATCAGTCTGGCTATCTCAGGGGTAGATCCTGTCTCCTCACCAGTGGCCATTTCATCATGCCGAGAGGCACAGTCCTTTCTCAGGCTGCATCTCTGTGAGTCACCAGTCTTTGGGCTGCCGTGACTCTAAAGTGCAGATAACAATATTTTAACTAGTTCCTAAGAATCATAGAATTGGTAAGGACAAAAAGGACCTCTGGAAATCATAGAATTGGTAAGGACAAAAAGGACCTCTGGAGATCATCTAGTCCAACCCCCAAATGAGTGGCCCGTACGGGGATCAGACCCGCAACCTTGGCATTACTGGCACCATGCTCTAACCAACTGAGCTAAACCTAACCCCCTAAAGACTTCCTGGTGCTGGTTCCACTGGGCCTTGAACCCAGGACCTTCAGCATGTAAAGCAGATGTGATAGCCACTACACTATCCCTCCACCAGATGGAGAAAGGACTGCTACACTGCCCACCCAGCCACCCCACTCTGGGCAGTGGGATACACTGCTGGCACACAGACGACACACTGATGAACTCTCCAAGCTAAATACTGTCACGAAGATACGCCTCTTAATGTGGAGCGTTGCTGGAAAAGCAGAGCCAGAGTTAAACAAGGCAGAACATCTCGAATAGCAGCGGATCGTCTCAAGCTGCACATAGTCTTCCCTTCTCCTCTCTCCTCCGCACCTTATCCTTTGCAGCAGGCTGCAGTTTGTGAAATCGCAGCTGCAGGTAAATGACTTCAAGGCAGGAAGAAAGCTTGTAGTGAGAGAAGAAAGATTTAACACAGACATCAACTGTTGAAGCAACCAGTCAGCTCAGAAAATAAGCCAAGGAAAGGCTTATTTATTTATTTATTGGCTGCAAATGCCTTGTTTTTCTACTATCATTTCTATGTGACTGCCCCCCCCAGTCCACCGCTCAGTCATAACATTCTGTTTTAATTACTAAAAATAAACTACAATAAGAAAATGACAGAAATGAGTTAGAAAGAAGGGAATAGCCATCAACAAGATGCAGTACACAGATGGGAGGGAGGTGGCTTCTGAGAGTCAGAGTGACTGAACCAGCTAATTCACAAAAAAAATCAAATGAACAACCAGCAAATACATAAAAATGGATGCACGAAAGAGCATACACTGTTAATGCTACAGTGTACGAATAAGTGTACAAATGGACTACATCTTTCAAAAGCCGTAAGAATATTTCTATTCAAAGCATTTAAAATAATACCAGAAGTGCTTCAATTGCTTAACACATCTTTGTCCTTATCCTACCTATAAGTACATAACAAGTTAATTTATATCAGATCTCATGCAAAAAAAAAAGTCTCACAAATAACAAAGAGAGCATCACAAGTTGGAGGTCAGCTGCAGCATTCTGATTTGCAAGATACCAGGAATGGCTGAAGTTTAAACCTGGGACATAGATGTAACAAAAGAAGCAGTAGAAAAAAAGCAGACGGGGTAGAGGGCAGCTTAAACCAGCTTTATCTCCACAGCCAACATGCTGCATAATTCTGCTTCAAACTTCAGTGGGGGAAAGTATATACTTAGTTCCCTATTACTAAAATTCAAACATAAGTTTAAAGTTAAGCATCTGGTTTATGCTCTGCCAGACCCTTAATGGCTTTACAGTGAGTAAACATATTCCTGCCAGAGCTCAGATCATCAAGAATAAAAGAGCAGGAATGCTGTGTAACAGCGCATACAGATGTATGCACATTCTATAGATCAATTTTCTGTTATATTCTTTATTTTAAAGGGTAGCAAGGAAAATGGAAAAATGAAATTGAATGCTAATAAAACTCGCCATAGGTAATTCTTTCTTACGCACTGGTATTACGCTATTGAAATAAAACACATAAGCACAAGATCTTTACAGTATTTCCAACTCACTTAGAATTCAGATTATTACAAACACCATATTAGGTATTGTATAATTAAAGATAATTTATCCAATGCAATAGGAAAGAATTTATTGGAAGAATACAGCTCTTCTGCTTAGCACAATTGCTTACAAGTTAGTAATTTAAATTCTTAATGGACTATCTAACTAATAAAGCACACATCAGAGGAACAATGCAGTTTATGTTAATGTCACTTAATATGTAAAAAGTGTTAATATTCTGTGAACTACGGTATGGAAAGATGTTCAGTATTTGAAAGTAAATGTGTGGCCTTTGTGCTCTCTCTCAATATGAAAATACAGCTGGAAAAAAACAAAACTCAACCCTCTGGGATTTAAGACACAAGTCAGCAGGTGATTTTTCAGCTTAAGATTTAACAGACTTGCCTTCGATTCCCTAATCTGCCACGGACTTTCACCAAAACAGCACATTATCCAAGCAAGCAAGTTCACCTCACAAAGAACTGCATGAGGCTACTGCATTTACCTTGTACAACACCTAGACATTATTTGAACAGTCTATGGAATGAATTAAACTATCTAGCTGCACAGAACTGAAATTAGTATTTGCTGTGGGACCAGAAAGTTAAGAGGTTGATCCCAGACTCATTGAACTCAGTGGCAAAGCCATCAATGATCTACAGCAGTGACAGACTTGGATTCACCGCATTTAAAATCCAATCTCCCAGGGAACTTCTGGGTCTTTGTAAAATATAATTACTATCAATGAGTCTATATAAAAACAGGGGAGTAACAGGGAGCTTACTATCAATCCAGGATTCATTAAAGTTAATATACAGCCAGATTTCATATACACAGATATGGAGAATTATGTTAAACTAACATTAAATAATAATTCTAATAACAGTGTAGCAACTTAAATATATTTTGACTAATTAATGAGGCTATCAAGAATCTGCATTTGAAGGGTTTTCACATTTTTTCTATATGTATATATGTTTCTCTGCAGGTAAACTAAATTTAGTATAAGAAAATGTATTTCATACGGATAATGCATTTGCTACTAAAGGATAAAAAACATTCAGTATTACCAGTTAACTATCATTTTGTTTTATTCTGCAGATTTTGTTTCCCATTATTACTGCCAGTTCCTGGCTGGATAAGTAATTCCCTGCAAATACTTTGTCAAATACATTTACCCACTATATTGTAGGATGAAAATAATTTTATTGCCAGGTATATCATGCAACACAGAAAAAGCGAAATGTGTTTCATTTTGTTTCCAGAAGTAGACACGAGTTAAAAAAAAAAAAAGTTAAAGAGCTATTTTGTGCTATATAAACACCCTTCAAAGCCTAGTGCTGTGCGTTACATATTGCTGGGCTTAGTGTAACTTCCATTTTAGCCCTGCACTTCACCTTAAGGAGTTCATTCTATTTTCAGTGCTCACAAAACAAGTATCTTCAAATTATTCTTTCAAATTCCTTATTGTAAGTAAAGCTGTTTAGCAAAAATTTGCCAATATAAAGAGGTTTATTAAATGATGCGAAAAGAAACAATATATGCATATGGCATCAGGAGACACTCAATAATAACAGCAATGATTAGTTTTAAATGCTACAAAGAAGCACTTCCTAAACCGTTCCATACTCTTTTCAAATACCAAACAGCTTTTAAACATCAGATCTATTTGACCTGTCAAAGCACATAAATATGAAATGCTTTCTCTGAAGAGAAAAAAAGAAAAGAATACAGATTATGAAGATTATTACAATTTTCTAGCATTATTTAGAAAACATTTTAGGAAAATGCCTGGTTGCTAATGCTATAATCACCACCATCATCACATAAACATACCCATTCTGCTGCTGCCAGTTCCTTCATTTTCGTCGTGAAAGCCACTGCAAACCTAGTTAAACGGACAAAGATGGTTGGGATCACCTGCTTAAAATGATTAAACATAAAAACAGACGAGTACTTCAGAAAAAAATCTTTATAAGAACAGCGGAGACTGATAAAAACAATTATAGATAGAAAAATAAAAAGCAGGTATTGTATTTGTTTTACCAGAAAACATTGCTAAAACAAATGGTGTCTCTTCAGGGCGTAACTAGACTCACTACTTATTCTTGTGGAATCAAGGCGAGGATTTATTACAGTAAGAGAAAAACAAAATAATGGGAATATCCCCTGCATATCTAGAGAGTAATCCACACAGCTCCAGTAGCGAATCAGTTTTTGTGGTTTCTACATCCTTGTAAGCCAGAATAGCCTTCTTCACAGCCCGAAAGCTTGGCAAGAAGGGAGCTTAGGTCTACCTAGTCTCATACTATTATTATTAGACAATGCCAAATCCCACTGCTTGTAAATCATTGCAACTAAATTTAACGCAGGTGAGCAGATAGATTTTTAAAACCTTCTCTCCAATACTCTCTCCTTGTTTCTAAGTTGTCAGCGTCGTTGATGAGAAACAAACATGTTGATGAGGAAAGAAACTAAAATGTTCTTCTCCATGAATATCTTCAAACTAAGGAAAAAAACCCAGAACGAAATAAATTAAAAAAGAAGAAAGATAATCCAGTGATTAGGTTGCAACTCTGGAATTTCAGAGATGTGAGGCACTTGGCTGTGCAGCTCTGGACATTACTGCCCTCAGTGGAAGTGGAATTCACAACGCTGAGTGAGGCACCAGAGTCCTTTGCAGTAAGTAGCAAGAGTTGGATACCCAGAAACGAGACCTGTCACAGCCATATGGAGCAAAGGAACCCTCATGCTTACAAACAGTAATACTGATAGACTGAACGGTAGAATAGGCTGAGATATGAACACCAGCTATTTCTCCTGTGTAATCTACAAGAAATGTAATACCAGAGGAAGATCAGCTAAATGAGGTGTATCTCAACAGCTTAAGGGTTTGGATTTTCAACTGGGATGGAGGAGAGGGAAGTTTCAGTTCTATTCCCAAACTTACTCTATTTTTCCCACATTCTAATGCCTCATCTTGACTTCTACGTACATGCCTTTGAGAAAAGTATGCAAGACACTACCACGCCACAGTTACCAAGAGTTATATTAGAGACCATCTAAAAGCAACATTCACACAATTCCTATTTTTAGGTGCCTCCTTATTGAGAGGCTTCAACCACAGAAGTCTGATTTCTAAACATACTAGATACATCAAGCTCCCAGTAAGAATAACATGTTTAATATCTAGAAATTATGCGAGTTATTTCCCTGCTCAGAACAGAGCTTAAGAACATACTGAACTTTAATGTAACTTTTAAGTCATGATGAAATATAAACATGTGCTTTGACTGTTATTCTTAAATGGAACTTTAGTGTTAACTAGAAGCCCAAACGGGTCCTTTTCTGAAGATGAGTAGTAATGTGAAATGTAAACGTTTCAGTGTTACCTTCATGAGAGACAATGTAAACACATTAGCAAAATGTGCTTGTGCATATGTGAGCAAGATTAGCTCAGCAAAATTTTTTAAATCCTTTTTATAAAGACTGAATATAAAGCACGGGCTATCACATATTACATTTGTGATTCCATGTTCCTTTTTCATAGAATTAATGTAAAACTTCTGTCTTAGCCTTTAATGGGGTTCCTATAATGACCCAGGCCTGTGACATCTTGATGGTTAGGGGTGAAACATATTACCATGTCACAACCAGAATAGCCCTTTTCCCCCTGAAGATGTTACATTATAATTTGAGGACATGAAGTCACAATCATTCATTAGAAGTTACATAAAATGCTGAATTATAACTCCTACTTTTGCTTTGTAACAAACTTCATTCCCAGGTATTTGTTTTGTAGCATCTGCTTCATGGTATTACAAGGCATTCCACGTATAAAACTTGACAGCTTTAAGGTTATTAAAACCTTTGCAAATGATTGTTTTCTCAAGTTGCATATACTTCCTTTCCAGTTTTTGCAATTATACTTCCAATACATCACATTAACAAGCACAGAAAACTGTTGTTCCTAAGTCTACAAAATACTGTTCAATAGAAAATATACCCATGAGGAGTTCAACTACCATTTAGAAGAATTTGATTAAAAATGAAACAGTCATTATAATGCTAGGCAGTGTTCAATACTTTGTTTTATGGAATTTGGTGGTATATTGTACTGGACAAATAATCTACAATTCATAGTACTCTCTGCCTAGAACCCTGCAATCAATAAAGAAGAAAAAAAAAATCAATGTTTCTTTTAATAACTAGGCAATGAATAATACTTGTGATAATACTGCAGAAGGGTATTCAGTGTAACTTCTAGAAAACTGAATTAGTTTTCCTGTAGCAGAGAAAATATTATGAACTGGATAAAGCACACAGTAATACATTTTGAAGCATCAGAAAAAATCCAAGCCAATAAAATACCTTTCAAGTTCCTAAGTTAATTATCATAAATAAAAACCATTAAGTAAAGCATATGTTTTATATTAGCTATATTTTTGACAGATCCTGTCTTTTTAAATACAGAATTGGATCAAAATGGACAGTCTCCAAGATAAAGAACTCCGTTTTTACAAAATTTCATTCTGTCCACTACTGAACTTTAACGTTCTCATTTTAACTAAAACATTAGATAACTCTCTTCCTTCAGAGTTGTCTAAAGAATAACTACTAATTATTTGATAACAAATATAAGTAAGTATATAATTCTTTTCTTGAATGGGGTCCTAAGTTGTTTTTCAATGACAAGTCACACGTAAGAAAATGCCCTAATGATTTTTCAATGAGCATGATTAAACGCTGTACTCACAGTCTGTTCACCTACCACATTTTATACGGCGCTACAGACAGAGCACATCTACATCAGTGTTAAGCTGGCTAAAAAGAAATAGTGCACGTAATGATACTAGTAAAGATAAAACCACCAAATATATGCCTGCTGCAGATTCTGTACGCATACCCTCATTGCTAACATGAACCAAAATCCATACTGTCATATCTGAACTATTGTAGTTACCTGTGTTAGCTAGATTAATCCCTGTGCACCTATCTACGCTACGATCATGTCTCCACTCTGCTATGTAAACCTAAGTTTAATGGCAATTCCTTAGTGACTAATCAAATGGGACTTCATCACGTGCATAAAGGCTGTGATGAACAGATACAGCAGCAGACTGCTCAGCAAGGTTTTTAAGCACTGCTAGAGTAAGTATACAAGTGATACCGTTGGATTCAGAAAGACTTTCAAGATGCTTAAATTTTATCACAAGCATATGTACCTTGTCGACTTAGGGACCCCTTCACTTATACAGAAGTGACTTCTGCACTGAAGCCTCACAGTACTCAAGTCATCAGAAGCTGAGGGTATACTTCCATGACACTGAGTGACCTCTTGTAACATCTGACAACCACTAGAAAGAAATCTTTGTTGTATCCCTCCGTAAGTTTATCTACCACTTACCTTAAAGTGGCAAAAAAAAAAAAAAAAAATAAGGCCAGAAAGAAAAGAAGTCAGTTTTACACCATTCCAGTGAGTTAAACCCACTCAACAAAGCAGTTCAGTGCTGGCACAAAAAAAGAGTGGGTCACACAGCCACAGGCAAGAGAGAGGAGGAGGAGCCTGTGCCTTGATAAGATTTAAGTTATCTGTTTAATTAATTTTATTAATTGAAGCATTCACAAAATGTTCTAGTTTCCAATGTGAACTTTGGGTTAGGTGGCCTTTTTGGCCACAACGGACATGGTCAAACACTGCTGAAGTCACTAGATCTTTGGATGAAGCAAAAGGAAATTTGTTTACTGTGGATGTTGAAATAATGAGACATGCTGATAAAACCTTTTTCATTTTTAGATCTTACTGTGATTTCTGATCAGCCCTTGAGCTATATTTGATAGCTACACTGACATGTCACTGAAATTCTTCCAGACTTTAAAACACCACGAGAATATTCACTATTCAATTTACCTAAAAACTTAGGAGAATGTGTTTAAAGATTTTTTCCCCAATATCTGCTTCTTTGTTTATGTATCTAGAAAAAGGATCACACAAACTGGAAGAAAGAACACATTTCAGTCACATGCTTTTCAGTCAAGCAGCCTGTCAACACGCCAGATGGCCATGCAAGGCCTGTGAAAACAGGTTTGATTCCATGACATAACAGTACAAATGCCAGTTATTTTGAATTATCATTTCAGGAAGTCAAACTGCTAGGCACCTTCGCCTGTAGATACAGACAGAGCTTAATCTGTAAAACATGCTTGTATTTCCAATATAAAATATTTTACACGTTTGACTGTATGTAACATAAAACAAGATTTATTAGCAAACAGTTTAAAAAATATTATCAACCTGGACCAACATCTAGCATTTCTAACATGTCTGCACAGTGCCATGCAAAAGGGGTCCAAGTTTGCTTGGGCTAGTAATACTACTACAATAAGATTTAATAAGAATAATCACACCTCCACCACCACCAAAGATTTGCTCTTTAAAAAACAAATATAAGCCATTTTCATAGCCAGAAAAGTTTTATACAAATGACAGCTGTATGGATATTATTGGAGATTTTCAGATGTGCTTTCCTTTACCTAAATCTCTGCAAATATAATCAGACTAAAATAGCTTTGGTAAGAAATTATAACTTGCTCGCATACTACAGTTGTATCCATTACAAACACATTAAGTAAATCACAATCAAGTTGCTATGGTCTGCAGTTTTTAAACTATCAAAGGCTGTCTTTTAAAGCCAATCCATACAGTAGATTATTCTACAGAGCAATAGGCTGTCAAATCACAAGTTAAATATATTCTTGCTATTATTCTTCTCATTCCTTTTACCCACCTTAGAATTTATACCCTCATCACCTGCACAGTTCTTTTATTCGAGGAAACAGTTATGATTCAGTACACAAAGCACAGGATTAGTTAGCAAGAGCACAAATTTCATTACCTTTTGATGGGATTTGAGTGTTTTGAAAATCCAGCCCAAGAGACTAAGCTTCACTGCTACCTCTGCCAACTCTTACATGGACAAATGCTATGAAATTATTGTAACACAGAAAACATAAAATGAATAGACTACATATAATTATATTTTAGGAAGACACTGCTCTGCTTCCACCACTGAATCATAAAATCATAAAATCATAAAAAGCAGAGCTTGCAGGGATTTCAATAAGTCTCTCTCTTGGCCTACATGACTCCCAGTGATTCCAAGCTTTTATGGAACTGTTTCTAAAAGGTCTGTCCTTACAAAAATACAATCTCCTGTCATAATCCTTCTACATGTGCTTTTACCTGGCTTCTCCTAGTACTGTTCCCATTACCCGATGCTTCTCTTCACATCTGATGTCTTCATTTAAATCTGTCCCACCAAAGATGATTCCAAAAGGAATTCTGCAACCTGCAAAACAACGACTAAGATGAGAAGGGGAACAACATGTCAGGGTAATGACTAGAAGGAGGCATTAAGAGTGAAAAGGTATATTGATAATGCCATGTCATACACACAGAGAAGTCTTTGACAATGAAACCTGAAGAAACTTGAATTTTTGTGGTTTGGGGACTGGAAAAAAAATGTAATAGATGCAATTTCACAGCATGTTAGTCTGTTGTCTAGCTAGGAGATTTTCTTTGGCTTTGTGCACACTTAGTGAAAACATACTCAGTAAGTTTCTATACTCAGCAACCCACCGAACAGCATATGTATTTTAAATGATATTCACATATCTGGTGGTAATCTGAATACCACCAGACCATGAAGTTTGGTCGCATATATCTAGCCTCAGCTACACATTTGCTATCCCTCAAGCATTCTAATGCAATGGATTGGGTGGCCATCCTGCAAAGTGGGTCAATGACACCATTTTTGGTTTTTTAAAAAATATTGTTGATTTTTGGCAAGGTTCCTGCCCAACTTCTGAAGCCAATTTCACTGCTACAAAAAAATGAAGGTAGAGACACAACATCAGAAAATTCCATCATGATTAAATAAGGTAATATATATGAATCCACACCAAGATTTGTCCCCTTTCATTCCCAAAGGGTGATCTGCATTTATAAACACCTTCCAAGAGCTTCTTCGGTAATTACTCTACTTAGGGAACATTCTTCAGGCTGCCTACAGTGCTCTGGTACAGTAAGAGTAAAGAAAAGTATGTTATCTATGGGGAAGCCTGTGTATGAGATCTTGCCACAACATTCAGGTTTCAAAATACCAACAAAAGTCTAGTTACCCTACTGGCATCTGTGTAATGGTAGAAGCCTACTGTTGATGCATCAGAATAAATTCATATTTGCAAAAGTGTAAAGCCATCAGAACAGTGTGGTGTAACATCCCTATGCTAAGAGCAGAGAACCTTATGTGGACAAGGCCTAGGACTACCAAGACAAAAACACAAAAGCCAGAAGAAGTTTAAGATTCTTTTCTAACAGTATTTGTTTTCTTGGAGCCAAGTTATTTTTAGTAACTGGCAAATTACCAGAGATGTCGCCCTCTTAAACTAATCAACATAGCAGACAATAACGTTCAGTGTTGATTGTTTAGGCATTGAAAACAATTAAGCGGTGGTCAGTTTTACACCTCATTAGGCTAACAAATAACAATCGAATGGTGGCTAATTACTACATATAGAACACGGGTTTTTTTTAAACTCCAGACTACTAGGATTGTAGTTTTGTAAAACAGTTCTCCAGTAACATAGGCTAAAAAAACTTGTCATCAAGGTGACCAGTTTTGTGGATTCTTACAGATTTCTGTTAGCTGCAACAGAAGCAGCTACGGTTTCCTGCTGGCTGCCAGCATACACTGTGTATTAAGAAAGGCAGAAAATGTGCTTTGATTTCTCCCTTTTGCCATCGGTTTGAGGGGGGAGAAGGTAAATAACTCAGTAGACAACACTGTCCTCTGAGCACTAGGCCAATGAGCTGAGCATTAGAGGATACTGTGTTGATGGAGGCCCTTTCTTTCAAGGGACATAACTGACTTTGAATGTTTGTGGCTGTTAAATTATTGGTGACAATTTTGATATCACATATCATATCACTATCAACAATATCTTGTGGAGAAGAAAAAACAACTCTAAATTCAGTGAACTCTCATAATTAAAATTCATGGTTAAAACGAACAAATAAGGTAGCCTGGATAATGCAAATAGGAAATAAAATATATTTATAAGGATAAAAGATAAAAATATATACATCAGACAAAGATTCTATGGTTTGGGGGTTTTAGCAGTTTCACATTTTCTAGTATTGCTAGTTTGGTAAATGAAGAAACAAAGAATGAAAGAACTATTTCCATTCTGACTACTTAAGGCTTTCCTTTGCAGTTTTAGATGGCTATGATACTCTAATGTTTGTAAAGAGAATTACAGTTTGTGAAGAGAATTGCACTATCAAAGCACCACAGTACTGATCCTACAACAGGCTGACTTTCTGTGATATGTGAATACATGTCTTTCTAATAAATACAGAAGTAAATTATGTCATCTATTACATGTGCTGATTATACATCCTCAATCATGTAGACACAGATTCAAGTGTCATCACAGAATGGTAAGGTTGGAAGGGACCTCTGGAGATCATCCAGTCCAACCCTCAGCATAGCCCATACGGGGACTGAACCCACAACCTTGGCATTAGCAGCACCATGCTCTAACCAACTGAGCTAACCCTGTCAGGCCCAAGAAGTTTACTTAGAGCACTATGACTGTAATGACAAATTGTCTTCAAATTATTTCTTACTATTGGACATGCAAGAAATAAATGTTAAAAGAAACAAAAGTGCCTTTTCAATCACTTTTTCTCTCCAAGATGACTGCAATAGCTTTTAGACTTGTCACTAGGATCATTCCAACAATCATATTACTGTCTTGCTTTTTCACAGATTTCCTTTCTATTTTTCTTCCAGTTATTGCAAATGCTCTTAGGAACAGTATGACTGATTCATTTAAATTCTGTAAATCATTCAAATGTCAATGCTTGGAGGTCATCTGGGAGTTTGAAAAGCTTATAGCAATAGAGTTCAGATAACTCTATTGCAGTCTTGACTTGCATAAAATTTTACAGTAGACTTTGGGAAATCCAGCCTTATTTTTTGTTCCTTAGCAAACAGGGAATAGTTTTAACATCTTTCACAAACTTCTTCCAAATCAAGGATCTAGGATTTCTCACAAAAACAAATATCTCAGTATTCCAACAAGCAAAGTCTAAATACATGTGTTAGCAGATTTAGGGAAAAAAAAGTACAAAAGCATTCTAGCAATAATATGTCAGGCTTTCTGGAAACCTACTAGTACATACTGCTGGGGGACTTTTGAAGGCTGAAAACTAGCACAATACAACTTATTCTGAGATCTGACAGAAGTATCAAATTATGCACCCTTGCCCAAGTGTGCACAGATTTGGACAACACAAGTGTGATCTAAAAAACAGGTACACACTTGCAATTTCAGTGGGTGACAGTGCCTAAATTTTGGAAGCTAGTGCTTCTAGTGTGTCATTAATGGCAGGCTAAAGTTTTGTTCTGCATGGCCAGTTACAATAGAAAATTTTATTATTTGTCTGATAACAACCTGTCTCCTACAGTGTAGCTGGCATGAATGACAATTCTAAGTTATTTCATGTCCAGAAAACCTAGTTCATCTTTGAACAGAAAAATCAAATTAGCCCTTCTGCTTTTTTCTACTTGACCTCAGTTATACTTAGCCAAGCAACTGTCCTTTGAAAAGAATAGATTTGCTGGAAGTATCTTAATGTTAATATAATGTTCTTATCTTAATGTAGTTAAAGTACGTAATTATGAAATGCATTATGTGCTTTAAAAGTACATGTATTTAGTTCTCTCTTCTCTGGATCAGATCTCCCACAGATAAAGATTTTCTGTTTAATAACATTTGTTGAAGTGGATAAACGCAATAACTAGATTAATGAGTTTTTGCATTTATTGCCATTAATAACTGTTTGCATTCATTCTCTTCTCTCTCAGTACCTTTTTTTAAGAGATATCTTTACTGCAAAACTGAAAAAGGATTACCTTGCAGAAGTTTGCCTCCTTTATAAAGATGAATGGCCAGGGCTGCATCAAAATTCTTTGTAGAGATCAGATTTGCTATTTCAGTTGGACTTTCACAGCCAGAAACATCTTTAAGAATGCAGATGTGACCTGCAGCATGTAGATGATTCCTTCATTACCAGAACAGACAGAAGAGGGGAAAAAAAAAAGTAACATTAATGTTGCAAGCTTTCCAGTATATTAAATAAGCTTAAATAAAATACGTTTTTCCTTAGTAATTTTTGCTTCTACCTTTATCTTCATGCTTATTTTGTTCAAGATGCTCTAGAGCTATTAAAAATGTTTTCCTATGAAATATATGTATTTTATCATCTTTAACATTGTGCTGGCTGCCAAGCAGTATCATCTGCATTCACACTAAGGTCCAAGGATGCAAAGTGCCAACACTGCCTTTGGAAATCAGTGGAAGCGAAGTATGATCAGCATCAAGTTTCTATTCAATAAACTGAAAAGATTCCTTTTCGAATTGTGTCAGACCTTGGTGTGAGAAAGTCTCTTAGTCTGGGGAAAGGCTACCAAATGAAAGAAAACAAACACCTCCAGCTAAATAATGCCATTAAATACACACAACATGCAAAAAAAATCTTGTTTTTCCAGGGGCAAAGAAATAAGTACATAAAGAAAATTGGAAAGTTGCAATTGTATTCCCTTTCTGTTTGATTGCAGGCTTTAGCTGATCCATCTGCAAAACAGGCACAACATGAGAAAAAATTGCACAAAAGAAACTACACAAATACTTCAGCCTTTCTTCCTCTTTAATCTCAATTGCTAAGAAAAAGTTCTAGTGACAACTTAGCCATTCATCTTTTCATATAGCTGTTCTTCAAATTAAAATATTGATTCAAAGACTGTGGAAGTCAAGAGACTGACTGATCACAGAGAGCTTTTCTTTAGGCATTTCAGTGAGCTTTGTTATAGTCATTTCTTTTAGACACTAGGCTTGTAATTCCTCCCACTGAAACTAGAATCAGCTATCAATGTTTCCAATGACATCAGCCAAAGAAACACATCAGAGTAAATCCATGTGTTGACAGAAACTAGCATACTGTATCTGCTAATATGCAGATAAAATTGTTTCAAATATTAAGTGTTTATGTTTCCAATATCATAAAAAGACAACATGAATATTTCCTGTTTATTACATATTTTTCCAGATGATTTATTTCTCATAGCGTATTAATTGTGTGGCATTATAACTCTGCTAACTCAATAGCTTCTTGGATATTGTAGGCTGTTCCTCTCTTGATCATTTCATATCCTCCCCAAAAAAAAGTAATTTTCTGTCCTGCAGAAGTTAGTCATCACTGCAGAAATTGCTGCTAAAAATGTTGCAAAATGCCTTCAGAGCTTGGAAAAAATGTATTAGCACTATATCAGACAGAGCTTCATTTGCACCACATATGGTCCTGTATTTCTTCCTTTTCTAAAAGAAACTCATTTTACTTCTGATTTCACCATTTGAAACAAGACCAGTAAATTATAACAAATATTAATCAACAATAAAAGACAGCCAGATCGCAAGCTCCTTATTTACACTATTGAGCAATTATTCACATTAATTGTCCCAAGAACTTTTACCAAGTACCTGCTTGCCATTTGTAAGAGGTTCTCAATTTACCTCTAAATAACGATGTCCAAATCCCACAGCTCTGGAAACAAAATCTCTCAGGCAAACATTCAGGATGCTCATGCATGCATTCCGTAAGTTCACAGGTGCTCATTAAACAGTCTAGAAGATTTTTCCCCCATCAGTATTCCAATTACCATAAATCACTATCATGTACAAGCAATATTTTTGCATATTACAATTAATTTGCAAATAACTCTCTAAGGACATCAGAAATTGAGAAACCCAGCTAGTAGTTTTGATCTAAAGCTTTTTTCTATGTACTAGAAATAAGTATGTTTCCCTGCCTCCACAATTTTCTCAGCTTGAAATCTCACAGCCGAAAGACGGTATTTTCCGGAGTAGATAGACAGGGACTCCCTCAAGTGTCCCAAGACTCCAAAATGTTCAGGAGATCCCCCAGTGAGGTGAAAATCTTGATTGTGAATCCTCTCCATTATGCCATGATTTTTTTTCTGCAAATGACTACTCAGGATTGTTTAAAAAAATTGCAGACAATTTAAGAAGAAAAATCTATCACATTATTTTGAGTTCTCAGATATGAAGAGATCTTAATCCCACAAATACATCACTGAATTCAATATGATTACTCATATGCTTCAGATTATGCATATACAGAAACGTACCAGTGCAGAACTGGAGTTACTAAGTAGTATTTAAGCACTGAAACTTACAGTGATATTTTTATATTTTCTAAATGATTTTTCATCTTTTTAACTGAAGAAATGCAGAGTAGGTTTCACATTCAGTTACACACACAGGCTATCATCAAGAAATACGATAACAGGGTGCTACAAAACTGTTGCAAGAGGTTTTGTTTTGAAGGCTCATCTGTTGATGAAGTCACAGACATCCCTGAATCAAGCCAAGATGTAAGATAGAGCATATTACCCATATCTTTTCTCCTCCTGGGAACTGTGTAGTCATATTATTTTGCCATTTCATAAACAAATACTCAACAAATGAAAAATAAAAACAACCATGTCTCTGTTGTCTGGAATTCTGAGACAGCCCTGAAAATGCTAAATCTCAAGGCTAACTTTTCTCTGAATCACAACTTTGTACATGGTAGATAAATTGCCAGATATGCATCTTAATTACCAGTGTTTATTGCTTGGATCCTGAATTTGCCTCGCTTTGTCTCCTTCCCTTCTACCAAAAGTCCCACAGAAGCCAATGCCATTACTTGGGGAGTATAACATATCTAAGATGGAGAATATTTGTGAGATTCCAGATTTTGACTATTTTGCAAGAAAGTAATCACACTGTGGAAAGTTATTCAATAAGTTTAAAAGATCATTTCTCAGATCACATTTTAAGAGCCACTGCTCAAAATGTTACATTTATATCTATCTGAATAGTTGATAAAACATTTCCCAACTTCATTGATTTTAGTAGGAATTTTAGAAGGAAATTAATATCTTGATTATGTTTTTTACACTCTTTGGAAATCAACAGCCTAACAAATATTTAATATTAGTGATCTTCTCTGGATCTATATAATATGCACAGGAATATTGTTAAAGATATGTAATGTAAGGTACAACCCTTTTCTGATCTGTGTCCTCACTTTAATAAAGATTTATATAGGAAAACATTTTTTGATAACACAGCTATGAAATATCAGGAGGTGTTCTACAATGTTTCATTTTTTATTTCCTACCATTATTGAGCACTACTACTCATTCATCCTGGCTAGCAGTCTTCCTTCTTCCAGCCTGAACCCTCAGTTCACACATCTCCATATACAGAAACTGTATTTCACGGTTCCAAAGACAGCATGGTTGAAGCTAAGATGTAAGCGAGTTAAAAGTATCCTTACTTCTAAGATGTATAGTGTGCAAAAAATGTTTTATTTTCTGTCTTCCTCTCAAAAACATTTTTGTTCTAATTTTCTACAGGATATTTTAATGGAGTTACTTACAGAGAAAGAATGTTTGATAAGTTCCTGGTAGGTAGATCAATAGACACTTTTTGAATAGCATAAAATAGGCTTCATCTAAAAATATTACTTATCTCTTTCCCCAGGCCATCTGTTCTGTAAAGCAGCTATGCATAAACTATTGTTAAATCTATACAGCACAATCCAAAGCTTATTAAGTTAGTAGAATAACTTCCACTCACTTTTTTGAGACTTAACCACAGCTGAATACTCACAATTCCCACAGAAGTTGATGGAATTGCAAGAGTTGAAATCATAGTTTCCACAGAAGCCCAGCTCAATCTTCCTTTCTCATTGCAAATTGCCTTAATTTTTCATGCTTGTTAAAGCAAAGTATTTTTCTCTTTTATTTCTCTCTGCCTCAAACGTCTCCTTTAAAGGACACAGACAATTTGTTTTGTCCTGAAAGAAGTAGGGATAAAATCTACTGTGAATAAGAGCAGAAATAAAAAATTGTGGGCATGACAGACATTCCTTCCATCTCTACATTCTGAAATCAGCAATGGCCCTTTTGGAAATGGAAAGTAATTCTGCAAAGTGCAGTTCTGCCTTATAAATAGATCCAGCTGCGCAAAACATTTGAAATGCAGGATGTACCATGTGCAGGCAATGTGACTGAGTGAATACCAGTTCCAAAGGGGGAGGATGAGTGCCTGCCCTTTGCAGCTGTCCTGCCTTAGGAACAGACACATGAACAACAGCAATAATTTACCAGCACCTGTGCAAGCTTAGGTAAGTAGGTAAAAGACCTCTCATTACCCGGCACAAACGAAAGAAAACCTAGAGAACCTTTTGCTGTGCAAGTACTCTCCAGTGTGATTTTAGTGATCCTAGGTTGGGTAAGACTAAAGAGAAGAGTTGGGGCTCAGAATTACTCCAATAAATGTCCACATTGAAAAATAATTGTAAAAAGGAACGATAAGTTACAATTTACTGAATTTGGGGATTTAATTCTTTTGCAGTTGATTACCTGGCAGTTTACAAAATTGCTATTTAAAACATCCTATTTCAAATAGGAACTGAAACAATCCCTCTCCAAAAGATATTCACATATTTACAAAATACTCCACCTAAATCTTGTAAATAATCAAGTAATTCTATTTCTGTTCCTTCTTACTGCTAAGTAAGAAAAGACGAAACATCTGTGTAAGATTGCTTTAGTAATAGTAGTCACTGACTAGTCTTTTAGTCAAGCAGATGGACTTGATTGCTAGCAAATACTCCTTATTCTGACCAGACTTTCCTTCCCCTCTAAATGAGCTCCTTTACTACTATAAACTACTCATGGAGATAAGATAGCAACTGCACGTGATACGTTACAAGTTACCAATTCTCAAACACTATTAGAATCCTTTATTCACCTTTATTGTGAACATTAATTAATTGATCTTTCATTCATTCCTTTCTTTCAGTTTGAGGGTTTATGTACTTGAGAAAGTACCATCCATTTTATTTAAAGCATGTCTGTAGAGCAATAGGATGCTAAAGTATGTTGGTGTACTCTGCACAGGTCACTGCAGATGTGTTCACATAAAGCAATCATTTGCGGCTAATAAGGTAGTATGTTAAACCATCTGTCAACTGAGCTGCTGTATCTCACCCGGTGTGTGCCCTCTTTTGTACTAAACACATTAACGTAGGCCGCCGTGCACACGAATCACAGCTGGAGCAGGCTAACCACAACTGCTAGAGACTGTGACTCTGGTAAAGGTATCTAGCTAAACCACCGTGTCTTGATCTTCACAAAATCATAATCCATCTCTGTTTAATTAAAGTCAATGTAAATTACACATAAAAGAATACACGGATACTTGTTTGACCGGTTTATTCAGAATTAGCTTAACTTGTGTGAAAGCTACAGATTCAAATGATACAAAGCCAGCTCTCCATCAGGTTCTCTCTGACCTGCTCCACAGTCCCAGCTTCTGTCTGACTGTTCTCAAAGTCAAAGTGAATACCTGATTTGCTCAAAAGGTAGAAGAAATAATTTTATGGAGGAAAAAGGAGCATAGACATCCCCAAGACGTCTTGTTTTATCCAGTGACAGCAGAAGATAAAAGGTGACAGGAAATGAATGCCACACAAACCACCACCCACTAATTCTGCACTGATGTGTATAGGTAAAAGTGTATATTGAAAACATAAGCACATATTTGTTTTACGCCAACATTTTACTAATAATTGTTCTAACAAAAATACAGAAAATTTCAGCCTTCTCTGCTCTTTTGCTTGCATGACTGAAACAAGATAGCAAGCGTGTTCCACCACTATCTTTTCTGACAAAGTAGCTCTAGACAAATCTAAGACTAAACACAGTATGACCTGACAAGCATGAAACCTTAAACAGTGTCAACAGATTATTTCTATGTTTAACACTGAGGTGTGATAATACCCAGACCAGGGTCAGGGAAAGCTTGTAATAGCAGCGTGCTAAAATACATGCTAGCAAGAAGAACACTAAGCTACGGATGACTCTTTGCCATGCCAGAAGCAACCAAGTCCTTACTTCAGACCTCAAGAGGACAAAGCCTTGAGAAATTGTTGAAATTGTTTTACTTTTCATGGTGACTCTTTTTTTCTCCCCTGAATAAGCCTCAGGTGCAGAGCAAAGTCCCCAGAAACGCGCTGTCATGTCCTCTTTCCGCGTTTCACAGAATAAAAAAGGTAAATAGTGGCAAGAGCAGCGCATATTTATACAGCGCTGCTTGTCCAAATAATTTCCACGCCGGGCAGAGGCACGGCTTGGACAGCTCCCGCCCCCCGCGGCCACCGCAGCCCCGGCGGGAGCGCCCGCCGCTGCGGCACGGCTCCCGCACGGACCCGCACGCCGGAGCGCGCTGAGGCTCAGGCTCCTCGGGCGGCGCTGCCGCCTCCCGCGGGGCCCGGCCGCGGGCGGCCCGGCGGGGCGGAGCGGCCGCCTCCCGCGGGGGGCCCCGCTCAGCGCCGGCGCTGCGGGCGGAGGCCGGCGGAGCCGCCTGCGTGCGCCGCGCCGCAGCCCCGAATGGCGGCGGCGGCCGCAGCGCCCCTCGCCCGCCGCGGGGAGCGGAGCGGACGGGACGGCACTTACTGTATCCTGGCGGCGGTGGTGGCGTTGCCGGTCTGCGCCCGCAGGCACGCCAGCAGCAGCAGCCTCATGGCGGCCCCGCGCACCTCCCGGAAACGGCGCCGCGGAGCGGCTCCGCCACCTGCCCCGCCGCCGCCGCCCGGGGCCGCCCGGGAGCGCCGCGCCCGCCGCCTCTGCCCCCGCGCCGGGGCAGAGCGGGAGCGCGGCCTTGGCATCGCCTCCCGGCCTGCTGCGGCCGGCAGCTCCCCCCTCTCTCACTGCGGCGGGTTTGGGCCCTCTCCCCAACCGTGTTTTCCCTGGACGGTGACCAGGTCGGTTCGCTCAGATCGCAGCCTCCAAGAAGGCTTAAGAAATGTGTTGCGCGCGCAAGCGGCCTCCAGGGAAGAACTGCAGGGGAAGGCTGCTGTCTGCAGGAGTCTCAGCTCCGCCACGTCGCCAGGTGCCCTCCAGGCCCAGGTGGTTAGCTTTCAGTGCAGGAGCGGTGAAGCAGCTCATCATGGATCAGCTGCCAACAACCAAAAATGCCAGAGGAATATACTAGTCCAAAGGACAAGGCAACGGCACAGTCGGAGACCAGCCTGAACACCAGGAAGGACAAACGACAAAGCAGAGCCTAAGATGCACAAGACAAGGGAAAGGGCAAAGACAGAGCCTGAACTTGGGACCAAGACGACAGGATCCCCGGATAAACCCCAATAATAAGCAGAAACTCAGTAAGGAGCTAAGAACAGCTGGGTGGGGCACCAGGCAGTAAAACTGGGAGGCCAGTCTTAGCCTCTTGGGAGATTGATAGGGGCCAGGTGGCTGACTGCAGATATCCACAGCCTTCAACTTGATTCAGCATTTTGTAAAAACATTGAGAAAGAGTTGAGGCATTGGTGACAGTGAGATAGGCCCCTGAAAGGAAGGCCGGATCTGACAGAAAGCTCACCTTTTTGCTAGGATACTTTAAACCTAGCCCAATTTTCTGATGCAATCCACAGACACTTACATTGACCATCTTGCACAGCCTTAGAGCAGCAAACTGCAATGCCAGTTAATATTGACTTACTCTTCAAGTTTCAATACCAGGTAGAGGGAGAAAAATTCTCCAGTCACAGAAAAAGGCTCTTCTGCTTAGCAATTCTAAAAACAATAGTTCATCAAATAACTTGTATGGATCTCTGGGGATGGCAGATATTCACAAATTGGGGGGTTAGAAGCAACAAACTATACATTGGAGTGCATTCAGGTAAATTACAACCATTTTGTTAGCATTTTTGTGTTTTGGGCTTCATGCTATAGAGCTACGCTCAACTGCCTGAGATTTGCAAAATCTCAGCAATAACACTTACAAATTATTCAGCACAACACATTGCTCACACCATTTTAATGTCCATCCAGGCTAAAAACGCTGGCTTCAACTTAGATGTTAACAGTAATAAATCTTGCATAAATGCTGAAAAATAGCATAACTGCTAATTCAAGGGTAGGCAGAATCACGCTATTTTCATCATCATTTTAGAAGGCATTTCTGAGACTTGGCACAAAATCCCAATTCCACTGAAATTTAGACGGATTTCTGTCAACATAGCCAGAATTTTAGCTTTGAAGTTTGTTTTAAGTGGCCTGTACCACACATAACTGGACTTTTGAGAGTCCTGATCACCTTCAAACCTAGCAAGAGCCATCTGTTTCAAAAAGGAAGGGAACACAGCTGCCACAATGTCAGTCTAACAGACACATAATGTTTCACACTTACTGCATGAAGCTTATACAGCTGCCTGTCTTTTAGACAAAGCAGGGGCATTTTCCAGTTGCATAGCCTAAAGCAGGATATGTAGCAATGCCCAGAAAGTCAGGGTTTTGGTTAAAATGAAGATGTGTTTATTATCTGCATGGTATCTATTTAATTAAAAATTACTAGGCCATTCTAACTTTTTACCACTGTTAGCTCAAAACACAGGCAAAAGCTATACAAGAGATTTAGTGTTTAATTTAAAAACATTTCTTACAGGTAAGAAAATATTTATCATAAAAATGTTAACACCAAAGTAGACGTGGTCTGTGCCACTAAAGACCTGAGACAAATGAGGAAGGCCTTAACATTATGGTAGTATTTATTATAACAATAATACTGGGGTTTTTTTTATGATCTATATACAGCTTGACTGACGGAATTAACAATCTAAGAATCTTTGCAGCATTAAATATTGCTGTGTCTTTGAAAACAAATACATACATTAAATTCATTACTAGATAGACATGGGTGCACTCCTTGTATTCAAAGAAAGGGTTATGACTTTCTTTGTGGATTCCTAACTAAGAAAAGGAGGGGGGGGGGAAATTCTTCCTCTCTTAATTCATATTTTAAAGTCTCCCTACTTTGATCAGTTGTCACTCAAATCCTTCATAAAATGTTGTCTTTCCATGGGAAAAAAACATTATTCCTATGCATCACCAAATGGCATTAGTGATGGTGAATATACCAATGGTGGTATATTCATCATGGATATATCTTAATGTAGGATTTTTAAATATACTGTAACTATTTTTGTTTGGAGAAAAGTTAAAAATTACCTTCCTGAAGCTACCAAAGACAGAAAGTTCAGGTGGATATGACAGCTTTCAAATTTCATTGAGACTACTTAGTAGCTGAATAAGTAAATAACATTTTTATAATGTGCATCTCAAATACTAGTCAGCGTTGCTAGGTATTTTTAAACATTTGTTTGGTCAGCCAATACAAAATGTCACCACACCTGCTGAGATAAATTATGAAGGGCCTACTGTAATATCTTTATGTTAAAACATAAAATAATGCAAATTGAGGTTATTTACTTGGCATTCTCTGGGGAATACTACTAAACCATTTAGAAAAATATAACCACACAAGTAGCAACTGGAGGGATTGGTATGAAAAACTGTACTAAGGTAGACAAAGCTGAAATGTAGTTTTTTAAATTATGAAATCAGTTACAATGTTTTTTTTAAAAAAGGGAGATCTCTCTACAGCTAGTTGTATTTTTGTCATTGCCCTTTGTCATGAAATGTAAAAAGTGAGCAAATACATTTAATGCGTCACTTCCATGGCATATGTTATTTACAAAGGCCTATCATTAAATGAGTATGTTTCTTCTTATAAGCATGTGCTGCTCAGTTAACAAGGCTGTTATATAGTGTCTTATAAAAATTTAAGTCATACCTAGATGTTGAGTGTAACTAGATGATGTCAATCAGTCTACCTTTTTATTGGAAACATGCAGAGAGTGTTTTTCCACTTTGTTGAAGCCAAAACTATGACTTTAGGATCATTAATGACTTAAGCTCACCATTGAGGACAAATGAATATGAATACTTTCATGACCTTTAACTCAACACAGGCAATGGTTGTACAGAATATCAAGGGCCCCAGTCTTAGGGCCACTAAGGGATGTTCTCTTTTTACCACCTGGTTTCTTCCCTTCAAAACTAAGGCTTTAATTTCTTCACACATCCCTGTGACATATTATTACTCCAAGCTCCCCTCAGAGAGGCGTACCTTCAGACAGCAGATCTAAACCACGTTTCCAGGGGTTGCTCCTTCACGGCCTAACACGCTGCGGATGCCGATGGCGCGCCACATCACCACACACCAACGTGAACAACAGCACACAACATTCAATTACATTTTTCTACAGGATGGTGAATTTACCGTGACAATTCTATTTATCTTTCCAAGTGTTTTTGCTCTGCCAGCTGGGAAGTAAAGTAAGAAAACAAATTACATTTTGATTTTGTTGTTATTGCAGGAAAAAATGAGAGAACAGTGGCTCGAACACGAAGGTGTGCAAGCTAAGTGTCACTCATACAGACACATAGTCTCGCTGATGCCTGAAACTTTATTCCCGGCCGAACCAGAGCAGGAAATAAGCGTTAAACCGACCTTCCCTGCCGCGACCCCGCTCCTCGCCCTCTTTACCCCGCTTGAGGCCCTCGGGGAATCGCAAGGTGCGACCTGCGGGGAGGAAGCGGCCGCCTCCCTTCCGCGGGAAAGCTCCGGGGTTCCCGTTCCCGGCCCCGGCCCCGGCCCCGGCCCCGGCCCCGCGCCGAGCAGCAGCCCGCCGGCGCCCGCTCCTCACGGAGCGCCCCTCCCCCACTGCCGCTACTTCCGGCCCGCTGCCGCCGCTCCGGCCACGTG
Source organism: Rhea pennata (assembly GCF_028389875.1). Classification (NCBI taxonomy): domain Eukaryota; kingdom Metazoa; phylum Chordata; class Aves; order Rheiformes; family Rheidae; genus Rhea; species Rhea pennata. The sequence continues at coordinate 5,763,305 of NC_084679.1, read as the reverse complement.
ACCGCGCCGCCGGGGGAGCGACAGCGCCCTCAGCCAATGGCGCGGCGCCGCCCGGCCTCGCCCCGCCCCGCCGCGCCGGGCGGTCGCGGCGAAGTTTCCCCGGGGGAGCGGGGCGCGGCCGGGGGGAGCGCGGCGGCGGCGGCTCGGCCGGGCCGGTCCGGGCAGGGAAGGGGCCCCGTCATGGAGGAGGCCGAGCCGGGCGAGCGCACCCCCTTACTGGGCAGCGGCAGCAGCGGCAGCAGCAGCAGCGGCGGCGGCGGCGGGCGGGCGGCGGGCAGCGCCTTCGAGGGGCGGCGGCTGGCCTGCGCCGCCGTGCTGCTGGCCGAGCTGCTGGAGCGAGTGGCCTTCTACGGCATCACCTCCAACCTGGTGCTGTTCCTCAATGGGCCTCCCTACGGCTGGGAGGGGGCGCAGGCCAGCCAGGCCCTGCTGCTCTTCATGGGCATCACCTACCTGGTGTCGCCCTTCGGCGGCTGGCTGGCCGACGCTCTGCTGGGCAAGTTCGGCACCATCCTGCTCAGCATGGCGCTCTACCTGCTGGGCATGCTGGCCTTCCCCGTCATCGCCGCGCCGCACACCCGCCAGGGCCTCTGCGGGGACATCCCGCTGTCGCCCGTGGAGAACTGCTCCTCTCCGGCGGCCAACGCCACCCCGGCGCCCTGCTCCCAGGCGGGAGCCACCCGCTACTGCGCCGCCGCCACCTTCGTGGGACTGGTCCTCGTGGGGCTGGGCGTCGGGTCGGTCAAGGCCAACATCACCCCTTTCGGGGCGGACCAGGTCAAGTATCGTTGCCGTCGTGGTCTGCGGGGGTAGATCTGGGCCGGGCGACGAGTGTCGTCCACGCCGGGTTGCCTGGGTGGGGCGGGCAGCGCGCTGACAGCTCTGCGGGCCGCGGGGGGCTCGGAGGGCGCCGGCCTGGTCCCCTGTGTAGCACAGGCCGGCGAGCTGTGCTCTGCTAGCTGTAACCTCGGCATCCGGGTGAACTCCGATCCCTCGCGACCCCTGGTCTCCTTGCACCTCTGCCTTAGGCGCGGCGCCTGATTTGGCGGAGGCTGTCACAGTCTTGAGGAGCGGGGCTGAATGCTTCATAGCTGCTGGGTGGATTGTTAAATATCCCCTGTTGCAGAGCTCGCACTCAGTTAATTGGATCTCAGAGCTGATCAGGTGAAATATCTGATACCTGCTTTAGTTTTGACAGGGACAGAATGGGCCTTCTAGGGCCGTGGTCAGAAGTTTTTACCATCCTTCTGTGATAAATATAGGATAAATAAACACTATTCTAGCCTCAAGGTAGCCTCTGTATACTGGGCTGCACCTTTGAGAGATGTTTTTGTGTGGGCTAATGTTGCTCCAGATGATGGGTAGGAAGGTGCTCTCAACATAGTAGATGTATGCTGGGCTGCACCCCTGAGTGATGTTTTTGTGTGGGTAAATGTTGCTGCAGATGACGGGTAGGAAGGTGCTCTCAGTATGGTAGATATTTCCCTGCGCTCATAAGGACATGTCCTGTCAAATGACCTTATTTGGATCCAGTTCAGTGAGATCGCTCATTGGACCATCGCTGCGGAACCAGGTGATTTCATAGAAACTATTTGACACACAGCTCACAATTAAGTGTCACCTGGTGTGTGCTACTGCATATGGTTTTTACAATCTTAAGCTAAGTAATACAGCACGCTGACTGTAGGTGTTGAATTGGAGTAAAATTTCTGCTTTACAGATTGACAATTTCAGATGCTTAGATACTGAGAAGCTTTCCTAACTGAACAGTTCTTGGTGACAAAGCAGGGAAAATATCTCTAATCCAGTTACATGTCTATTTACTGGCCCATTGAGTTCTGGTTAGTGCAACTATTAGAAATGCCATGAAATTCTTTGTGAGAGGTAGGATCTACCACAACGTCCTTGCCAAATGGACCTCTATTCTCTGTTGTGCAGTTTACATTTGTCATTCTTTGGCATTTCACGTATTATAAATTCTGGAGTTCTGGGTGAAAGGTAGTATATAAATGTAAAACATGATTATAGCCTAGGATTGTGTATTGGTTCTGTTTAAGCCAGCGTAAGCCCATCAAGTGAAATAGCTTTAATATAACTTTATCTTGTAAGGTGTTTTTCAAAACAGACTGCTTATCTTCAAAACACTTTATGAACATTAAATATAAGAGATAAGTAATGGCAGAAGGAGAGTAAAAGAAGAACCATTGCCAATGGAAATGTAGCTGTTGTAGCTACTTTTTCTTTCTTTCTTTCTTTCTTTTTTTTATTTTTTTTTTAAGGCTTTTCCCCCTGGATTTCATTGAAAGCAGTTTTTGGCTAGTGTTGTAGATAATTCACATTGATTTATGTAGGGTGAAGCAGAATAAATTTTCTTTCTGGTTCTTAATAATCAGTATTGCTCTGCTGAGGACTGGATTTTTCCCCTTTTCTGTTTTGCTGGCTTATCTATTGTTAAATACATTACAGCGTACCATTTACCTTGTTGCGTACTTTTGGGCTCTCTTGGGTGGCTTCTCCCTGCATAGGAATGTAGCACAGTGCTGGGTAGGTGGATATATATTGCTGAGAATGAAGTCTGTGTTCCAGAATTGCATTCTTGAGAGGCCAGCATTCAATGCAAACGTGCTTTGGTTGGATCTGTGCTGATAAGCTTTGTCCTCTTTCCCTTAAATACCAAACAGAGGGAAATACTATGAATTGTGTATCATGCGCTTTAGCTGACATAAGCCAGTTTTCAGATGTTGTTAATTGCATTTTATTGCAAGTCTCTTTAAGAAATACCATCTAATCTTTTCGGTTTTAACCGATAATCTATAACTTGGGCAGAGAACCTAAATTTAATGAAGATTTTTGTACTTAGAAGAAAAGAATCGCTGTAAGTTTGGAGAACCGGAAACTGACTTCTAGTATTTTTTCTGTAGTTAAAAAGATGTAATTTCTTAATTTCTGTTAAACAGATGCATTTAGAAATATTATTACAAGTGACTGAGTATTGAATAACTTTTGACAGTCAGTTCAGCAAAAACTAGCTGTTGCGAACTAGTTATAAACTAGCTTTACTTAATTATGTTCATAAGTAAGAGTGTTTTTTCTAAAAGCTGCAAATTGATCCAACATGCTGATCTAAATCTGAACCTCATGGTTCTCAGAATAGTGTTTATAAGCATGTGATATATATAAAACCTGGCACTTTCCAGTTCCCCTTTCAAGTGCAAGCCTTTGCAGTCATTTCCTGTTCTCCTATGCAGCAGTTTGTGACTTTCTACAGTTGGGACACAATATGACTATATCCCTTTATTATGAAAGCTGGTTTAGCTTCAACCTTATAGCCAAGATTAGAATCAGTAGCGGTAGATTACTGATCTAGTATCAGCTATAACCATTGCTCTAATTATACACAAATCTGTTTGGGTTTATATATAGTGAATATATATTGCTAGTCTTAACCGCAGTATTTCTCCTTTTTAAAATGCTATTGTAGTCATTAAATCTATCAGTCTGCAACTGCAAAAACTCTTCTAGCTCTGTTAAAGCTGTTGATTTTACAGTAGTTTTACCGGAGCAGGACACTTGCACACATTTCTGGTATAAAGATGGCTTTAAAGTGTTCTTCAGCCTTTTTTTGATTCATAAAACTGAAGTTTCCCAGTATCTGGGGAAGAATGGGGGCGGGGGTAAGGGGAGGGTTGTAAAAAGAAAATAAGCCTACTGACTGCAGCTTTGCTTACTGTTGTTGATGTTGTTGTTGAACTTTCTAAGAAGGAGACCGTGGACCTCCAAGAGTTTCCATATCACAGTCTGAAAACTGAAGTCGGGGCATTCACATGTGCAGTACTAACCTGTTTTTGTTTTTACAAATATGAGAGTAGTGAGAGGAAACAAACTGCAAATGTGAATTGGCCAATTTTTAGTATAACAATTTGAAATTATGTAGCTACTTAGTAGTATAGTGTAAATCTGTTACTGAGCTCTCTCCAGGTCGACTTTCAAAGAATAAATGGTGCCTGTAGTGATGGAACAGATCTGAACTCTGAATTCGAAAACTGCTGCTGAAAATTGTTCTTATTCCTCCTTCTTTTGTAGACTTAAGGAAAAGGGCAAGCTTCCTGGCCTTTATCCTTGGTGTCTTGTGTGGTTAGTTGCATAGTTGATTGGGATAAATTTGGGGCTGTTTTTTCCATTTGTCACTTGTGACTGTCAGTCAATTGCAGGAACAAATGAAAACTGGTCACGTCAATAACTTTTTAAAAACCTTCCTTTTCCTTTTGTGTGAATTAAAACAGGAGATCAAATATTTGGATCTGTCATGATGTGAAGAGGGAGAGAAGGAAGGTGATGACATACTGGGAACTTTGAAATGTTGTGGTTTAGGAAATACTTGAGATCATTAGAAGATGACGTCAGAAATCAGCTGTCACAATGCTGTGCTAGGCACTAGTTAAGAATTACTTGTTTTGTCAATGCAAAATTCAGATCCTTGAGAAACAATTTGTTTCTCATATAGCAGCGTTGCTTCTGATTAGTTTCCTGATCCATTCAGATAAATGTGAATATGGAAAAGTTTTCAAGTTTGTTTCACTCTAGAAATGGCAAAGATAAATGGTTATCCATGGGATTTCTTCTCTAAGACTAAATATAATAAATAAATGTAGAAAGCTAGGAAATTACATTGTGACAAAGCAAAGCATCTAAGCACATAATATGTTATGAAGAAGCAATGATGTTTGTATAGATTCCTGGCACTTTACATAAAAATCTGGAGAATCTTTCTAATAGAATCCTAATATTTAAGCTCTGTAATTTCATTTAGTGTCTAGCTGTTAAGACTTGGTCTTGGTATTTGGATCATCTCCTAGGAAAGATGATTCTGTTGAAAAATCTAGGGGAGCAGTAATTCAGCAAGTGATCTGTCTAGGTATTAGTTTTCGGGGCAGCTATGCTTTGGAGTTGCTGTTGATCAGATATTTTTCATCTGGTTTGGTAACTGAAGACCAAAGTTATTCTTTATTTTTCTTTGTTTTACTGCATTTAGAATTTTGTTATGGTTGTGGAAGGGTAAGATGTTAACCTCATATCCTAAATTGGTTGAGACTATTGTGTGGCAGTTACACAGGTGGTGTGTCCTCTGCTGAAAATGGTTGTAAAAACCTAATGAGTACACAGTTCCCATAATGTAGTTGTTCCTGGCATTCAGGATTCATTAGCATGAAAACTCTGGTGGTAACTGCATATCATCAGATCCTAATCAGTCTAGTATAACTGTTATGTATAAGAATGGTGAGTTTTGAGACTGCTTCCTTTATTGTTTTGAAATCCATTGCTCTGTATATTCCACTCATAAAACTGAAGGTTTGTTTTTTGTTGTTTCTTTTTAGTTTTGGATTGACTGTAGTCCTTACACGTACAGGATAGTAACTATATGATCAAGAAAAACACCCTTTTGTACTGCAGAAAAATCAGGGTTTAGGTTAGATTTAAAAAAAAAAAAAAAAAAAAAAAGTCATGTTAGCTGTCTTGAAAATAGGAAGGTTGTTTTATTTCCTCTTTAGAAGCCTGTCTGGGCACCTGTATGCTGGCAACAATGACATCTGGACCATGCAGCTGTGGCCACACCACTAAGAGTTCCTCATTTCCTTTTGTTCTGTTGTTTGGTGCTGCTGCTGTTGTTTGTTTTGTTTTGTTTTTTAACTGATTTGCCATATAATTTAAAGGAGGAAAATTTAGAGTAATTGAGATGCTGCTTGTTCAGGATGGTAGGTCATTCTGTATTTTTATTAAAGTAGAAGCACCACTGGACTGTTCCTTAGTAGGCTTAGTGTGAGTCCCATTTAGTGGGAAAAAAAGGTGTGAAAGGTTTGAAGAATGCATGGTGGTTGCCTGGAGATTCAGCACTGGATATTATGCAGTTGAAATTGAACTGAATAAGTGAAAGCTGCTGAACACTGGCATATTCTATGGAAATGTCTGAATCGGAATTCATTTGGAAAGCAGGAGTATGTTATTTAGAACAGTTAAATTATGTGTATTAGATATTTGCTTATGTTCATCTGAGTCAGGGCATCTTTGAAACAGTCGACTACAGTGCCCTTATTTAGTGATTGGAAGCGTTGCACTTCAGCTGTGGCATTTCACTGATGTTGGTCTGATGTAAGGAGTTTGACCAAACGATGCTAAATGTAGGAAGGTGACCTTTTTCATATCTGTTAGGCACTACTACTGGTATGTAGTTATTTTGTTGTAATGAGAACAAAATCTTTCAAGTGTACCAATTTTAACTTTCAGTGCAGGGATGTGGAACCTTTAGCCCGTAGGACAAATTCGATCCAGGATCCACACCATCTTGTACTATTTGTGCGCATTTGCTTTCCTACTGCAGCCACCAGTAGGTCATTGAGAATGTAATGAAGCCGGTGGAGCCAGTACTGCAAGGAGAGTGCTGCTGTGCTTGAACACTGGGGAAACTGAGCAGAGGGAGTGATAAATTTTTCTTTCTGCCTGAATGATTGAAAATAATGCAAGGATACAGAAGAAAGGGAGCATATTGTGAAAAAAATTTGTACCCAATTAAAAAAATAACATTCCAACATAGTTTTCGCCTTTTTGATCCCTTATTAAAATGTAGCATCTACAGTATTAGTAAGAGAAGAGATAGCTTTCTATGAAATAAATATTTGTTGTCTGTTCAATTAACACTTACGATGAGAGTAAACAAATTATTTTATGTTGTCACACAGCTCAAGTAATAGCCAGCAGAGGGAAACTTCAGGTAGTCCTCTGTAAATGTAATATAGTTAATATTTTAGACAACCAATCCAATGTTTGAAAGGAAGTACAAAGATTGCCTTTTAACTCTATTGCATTTTCTGGTTGTGGTTGTGGAGATGTGTTTGTAGCTCTTTCACTTTGACCAGGTATTCCATCAGCCAGTTCAGAGTGATTTTTTTATTAACAGTTGTTAATGTTGGTCAATAAAATGCCATACTGGAATTTCAGACATGGCTGTGATTTGATTTTTAGTGCATGTATAATGAAGCAGAAAATGGATTCTTTTCACTGTAAGTCTGTGGTGTTTTTGTCTCATGAACATTGTATTCCCTTTTGGTCACTCTATTTCAAAAAGCATACAGGAGAAGGGGAGGGAAGTTTCAGAAAAGGGCCACAGATGTGGTCAATGGTTTCCTTGCAAGGAATCACTAAGCAGTTCACAGCTTCCTAGCTTTGAAAAGACTAAGAGGAGGATACCACAGAGGTCTGTGGAAGTAAGGCGGGGGGGCAAGCCTGCTCTTAGAGGTTTTCTTTATCAAAGTTTGTTTTAATCTTCCTGCTTTTCTTCACATACAAGTGAGCTTGCTCATGTCTAAGACAGGATGCAAAGTTATCTGCTTGCAGTAAGGATGAGAGAAATGATTTCATGATGAGGAAATGGAAACTTAATAAAATAGTTTGCTAATTTTTCATAGAAGTTGGAGCATTCTGTTTATCATGCAGTTATTTGCTAATGCCCTGCTGCCCTTTGGGATTTATAAGGCTGATAGACTACTGAAAACATGCATGGTGACTATTAAGATTAGAAGGAGTACAAAGTTTAAAACTTGCAGGGGAGAATTCCCTGGATTTAGGCTTTGAGTTTGTATTTGACATGCTAACAGACAAACTTGAATGCCTAACAATGCTATTAACTATGCATACAAAGAGATGCTCTAATATTTCTTTTGTTAATCTTGGTTAAATAATACAGATGGGTTTGGGCATCAGCCGAGAAACCTGAAATCAGAACTGACAATGTTAAAAATGTATTTCCAGACATAGCTTGCTTTCTATATTACAAAGTAAACGTAAATCTTTTGAAGGTCAGGCAAATGAGGAAGGGAAATTTGTAACTAGAAATCAAAAAACAGCTTACTCAGCAAGACTGGCACATACCACTGATTCACTAGTCGCTGTTAATGGACTTTTGGTCATAAAACAGTGACAAACAGGGTGTTAGGGATTCTTCTGCAGACAAGTTGATCTTTATGTATTTCAAATTTCAGCTTGTATAATTCTTCTTACATTATATCCTATGAGTTATACACATATCTTATGAGTTATACTGAGTTTCTGTGACTTAATCACAAACCATAGCGTTACTTATAGTAGGCAACATCGAATGTGTAGCTTGTACAGGACAAATTCTATAAACCAGCGATGTCTTTAGTTTGACTGGAGAGACATTGAGATAGAATTCAAGCAGGAAAAAAAGGCATTATAAACAGTGCTGATTTGATAGAAAGGCTAATGTTTACTGGGGCCTTGTGGTATCTCAAGCAACCTGAATTTAATTTCTGATTTTTTAAAAAGGTCAGAATGGCAGGTCTTCAGTTTGTGTTCTAATGAGAGCAACTAGAACTGAAAATGTGTGCTTTAATCACCAAATAATCATCTGAGACTTTGAAAGTGGAATACAGTAACTGTTACACGTATTCAACTGGAAGCAACAGTTGTTGCAATACTAGTAATGCATTTTTTAAGATAATTTAACTTCTCTACTAAAAAAAAATGTTATTTCAACTTCTGTATGGATTTGTGGGGCAATAATTTGAGAGAACTTTCTCTAGAGAAATGACCAAATGAGATATAGTGCAGCAGAAATAATAACTGCGTTTCTGTGGTAGCTGTGTAGTTTAGTCTTGGATAACTTTTATATGCAAATACTGAACTTCTAGAAGGTCATTGATGTAATGGGGAAGCTCAGTACAGTGTCATTTCATCAAATACTGTGCTAAACCCCAAACACTTGAATCATTTTAGTATGACTGTAAATTAGACCTAAGCTCTTCAGTGCACTGTAGGTTGATTGAATTCTAATAAACATTTTGTTCAGAAATTGATGACTTGTTTTTAATCTTTTTCAGGTCAAAGATCGGGGTCCAGAAGCCACGAGAAGATTTTTTAATTGGTTTTATTGGAGCATTAACTTGGGAGCTATTCTCTCTCTGGGAGGCATTGCATACATTCAACAGAACGTGAGCTTTGTTATTGGATATAGCATCCCAACAGTTTGCATTGGGATTTCATTCATGGTTTTCTTATGTGGTCAGAGTTTCTTCATCACAAAACCACCTGATGGTAGTGCCTTCACAGACATGTTTAAAATTCTCGCATATTCTTGTTGCTCAAGAAAGAGACATGTGGAGCATTCAACTAATAGGTTTGTAAAGAGCTCTTTTGTATAGTCTGAATTCCAGTGAATCAGCCTAAGAATTGAAACTAGTTTATTCAAACTAGCTGGCAGTAAGTCATTCTAGAGAATATACTAGAATATGCAGTTTTGATTTGAGAACTGGAACTTCACAATTGGAGTCCTGGAGACATATTCTGGGAGTTCTGGGATGAAAAAGAGAAACATTGTGAGATCACTGGATCTCTGTGCTGCAAGATCAAGTGTACTGTTTTCATTTGAATGCCATGTCCTGCTAGTCCAGAATCACTGGAAGTAGAACATTTCCTAAGTATGCTGTTTTTAATCATTAGTCGACTTTCTTCTCTGCTTAGGTATGTTTATTTAAAACCTGCTGATTTTAAAAACACTATCATCAATCTTTAATGTTTTAAGAGGCTCGATGGGTTCCCCTGCTCTTAAGAGATGCCCGTGGAGTATTGGTGGCTGGATGTAGCCACTGTAGATGATAAGAGAACCTGCCCTGCTGTGGGATTTTGTGTGTTGAGATTGTAAAATACTTTGATCATTTAGAATAACCTATCTTTTATGATACTGTTTCTAAGTTTTGCATATTGCAGTGCTTAACTATCTATATGTTGGGGAGGATGGGAAGTTAGGAAACTTTTATAATAAAACATTTCAGCTTGTGGTTTCACCTACTGCTGATCCATTCTGGCCTAGTTGTTTTACAGTTAAAGATAAGTCTTACTATGGAAATGCATGAGCTTTTCATAATAAAAAGAAGTGTTACAAGGTTGCCAGTTAAGTTGATTTTTGTTGTTGTTTAACTAAATGTTCTAAACTTTTCAAAAGTGAAGGCCAGGGAGTACTTCAACAGCCTCGCAAGCAAAGCTTGTTTGAGATGGCCAAGTTGTCTCGTGGAGGCCCATTCAGAGAAGATAAAGTAGAAGACGTGAAAGCTCTTGTCAAGATTATCCCTGTCTTTTTGGCTTTGATACCTTACTGGACAGTATATTTTCAAGTGAGTATTTACAAATGTCTAACTTTTTCTTTTGCGTGTCTAAAAATAGAATTTCAAACATAAGGGCCACAACTTCCTCTTCTCTCAACTGCATTTGGAAGGTCTAGGGGCACTATCATTAGCTGCAGTTCTGAGCCTAGGTTGTAAATATAACTCTTCCCTGAGCAGTAAGCTGGAGGAAATGTTTGAACGTTTTCTAAGGGAAAGTGTTCTGTAAAGTTACACTTAGCATTCAGTAGCTGGGATTGTAGAGAAGATGGGTATTGAACAAGATTATCCAGAGCTCTGTTACTGACTGTTTCACTTCTTTAATATTCGTGTAGTCAATAACATTAAGTCCTTTCCTTTCACGTACCTGAGGCTGCATCTCAGAAGTCACTTTAATAAAATTATGGTAGGAAAAATAATACTGAGTAATGGTAACTTCATTCATTTCTTAGATATAATAGTTGGGAAAAGCTGTAGCTTAATAGTGGTAGTATTAGCTTAGCAGTATGCCCAAAATATCTAATTTCACATTTTTCTGGGTCTTTTTCATAAGTATGAAGAATCCCATGAAGCTGAGAGAGGAAAAATGGTTACTAAGAATACTTCCAAAAAATCAATATTTTGACTTGATAATTAATTAATGAAGTAAAATAACTAAAAAACTAAAATTAAATTAGCTGTTCATTAAAACTAACAGTTGTGCAAATTAACATATCTTAAACATTATGCTCTGTTTAATCTTCCAATAGGTCAGTTTAAGTGGCCTAGATTTCATTTTAATTAATTATTTTCTAGTTCCTCTGTTTTAGTGGGATGAATTTGGATAGCAATTATTTTAGGGTAAAAATCTGGAAATTGTGCTTAAAGTCACATGAATGGTTCCTTGTGCTTTTAGTAAAGATAAATTTAGGGCTTAAAACAAGCTCATAATGTTCTAGCAATTTTCTTTTGTTTTGCAATATTAGCACTTTACCTCTGGTATAGTATTTGCTAATGATTAAAAATGTGTAAACCTCTTGTAAACCTCTCAGTATGACTGGTATGAGTAATGTCAACTCATCTTTCTTAATGTTAGATGCAGACAACCTATGTATTGCAAAGTCTTCATCTGAAAATTCCTGAAATATCAAATGACACCAACTCCACTCATACGGTAAGTAGGGCAAAATACTTTAAAATCAGTTTTTTTAGTTGAAATAGGTAGTGGTCAAGGTAGTGGTTAAGGGGAATCAGTGGTTACAGGCATTAATGACTGCGTGTTTGAAGCATGAGGCATAACACGGAGATTTTGGCATTTCTACTAATATACAGAGTTCACAACATCCTGCTTTGAATGTATTCAGATAACATTTGCTGCCTTAATTAAGAGCATCTTTGCTCTTCAATGCACAAAGTATAATCTTTGAAGGAAGCTTTTAAATTATTATGTCCTAAGTTTGCAAAGTTGTATTTACATGAGCATCCTACAAACTTAGTAGGAGTACCCATTCTTAATGGAAACATTAATATTTGCAAAACTAGAATCTGAGTTATATTTGTAACTTTATACTAGTTAATGAATAATCACATTACCTTGAATCAATGCATCCTGTAGTTGCAGAATGGGTTCTGAGAAATAAAAACAAAAATTATGAGTATAAATTATTAATAGGCTTACTAAATGTGCTTTTAAAATTAAATTTCTTCTATTTAAAATTAGTGGTATCAATAAGGCAGGATTGCTGTAATTTTTTTAAAGAAAAATAAAAAATGCTTGTACTTAATTTTTCTTTGAGCTTGCTCGAGAGTGAGCTTTTCCTGAATCATAGCTAAAGGTTTAATGGATATTAGCAATACTGGCTAAATGAGCCTGCTAAACCAACCTGTTATCAAACTCTAAATCCTACTTACATGTTTTTACACGGTTAGCAAACTAAAGAAAATTTAGTCTGAGATTCCTTCAATTAAATGGGCGCCATCAATATTAGTAGCTAAAGCAAATTTCCTCAATTGTTCTAGGTCTATGCATGTATTTTGCATAGCTTTGGGGCACTGAAAGCCATTGCAACTTCAAGGTTCAGTTTTGTGGTGTTTAAGTTGCATGATAATTTAAAAATAGAAACTTTGAAAAGGAAAACATCTTAATTAGAGGCTTCTCTTTTTGTTGCATTGATTTTAAGCTTGGACCACACTTGAGTTGTTTCTCTGGCATATACTTAATTTCCATATTTATGGTTTTTACTCCTTGATATGTAACCCTTTTTGCCCTTTTCATTAATATAGCCTTTCATATTTCTTTCTAGCCTGCTCATGAGAGAGGACTCATAGGATTTTTTTCTGTTATTATGAGCCACATAAATGGCTTGTTAGAACTTTGTCACTGTTGGATTAAAGAAGTGAATTTTCTTTTTTCTAAGCACATATAAGACTTCATAGAAATAGTCTGCAGAACTAATGAGTATGAGGTGATCATCGTAGTCAGCATTTTCTGAAAGCCTAAGCATAGAAACATGTTACTGTGTTTTTCTTTTTTGCAAATGAGTGCTGCAGAGGTATAAATTAATATGCTAAAATACTTAAGAATCTTTTGTACAAATCTCTGCCTTGATGATCCTAAATATATGCCATAGTTCCAGTCTGAATATTTATTATACAGAAATAAATATAGAGCTTCAGCCATGAAACTGAATTTTTCTCACCACCTTTTAGGTGGTTGAGTTCTTTTTTACCTGTAAGTAGAGCATTATATTTAACTGAATTATTTCCAACAAGTAATGGTTTTCATTATTAGCTTTAGCTGAAAAGGCTTTTAAATAGCATTAATGCCACATGACCACTTTTTCTAACTTAAAAGTGTGGCTTTAAAAATTATTTCACTTGTATTTGGCATTTACTTAAATTATGCAGAATTTGAGGCAAGGATAACGGAAAAATAATCCTAGTGTCTGTCTTGATAATTTTTAAATAATGATTTTTCCATCATGCATAACAATGACTGGCTCCTTTTTCAGCTTTGCATCAGTTCTGCTGTTCGTACTATTTTATTTTGAAATAACTTTGCTGTCATCTCAAAGCATTAACAACAAAGATCAAATAGGTTTATTTGATTTTTGTCATCTTCCTTGGTATATGGTCCGCCTGAAGAATGCTAAGCTGCATCCCTACGTTGTGTAGGTAGTACGTAGAGCAATTCTGACTACTTTGTTTTCTCAAAATTTAAACACTTTGAGGTAGGAAAGGAGAAGTAATATAGATTTTTAGATAAGGAGCATTGTCGTTCATTAGGTCTAGGGTTTTTTTAAACTCTTTATGTATCTCTGCTTAATACTAATAAAGACATATTTCCTCTTGATATGAAGAGTGAAATATATGTATGTTTGTGTATATAATATATATATATATAAAAGACAGTGATTAGATTGTGTGAATGGAAGTACAGCTGTGCCAGAGGCATTTGTTCTTTCTGTTCCTTCCTATCAAATTCAGCAATGACAAAAATTTCTGCATCCTTCATTCTAATTATGCAAATAAGCAAATAAGTCTTTGTATAAACTGTACACAAGTTAATGCTGGTGTGAGATTTGAGGCAAGGGAAAAAGTGAATAGAAGCGGGAGAGAAATAGCCTAAAGATTTGCTATATCTTTCAAAATAAGCAAAAATTTAACCAACTAGGAACAATCCACTGTGGATTTGTGAATGTATGTGAAGGTTGCTAAGCATAACCTTATGTATCAAATTGCTGAGTATTTTCATGTAACCAGATAAGCTGATTATTCTGTTTTCAAATCCATGATATTGAAATAGTGGGGAAACATTCAGGAGAGGTTAGAATGAATTCAGTTCTGTTTGCAGTTCTGAGAAGTCATCATCACCTTAACTTCTTGAGATTCTTTAACTATGAGCTTGGGTTCTTTGGAGGACTGAATCAAAGCTCTAATGTACAGCAAAAAAACAATCAGTTTTTTAATAACTGCTGCCTTGTCACAACACATCAGCATGCAGGAAGCTGCTAAAAAAAAATGGTGCCATTGGCCAACCTGCTGCACATACATGTGCTAATGCTAGTTGGAGACTTTAACAAAGTCTAATGTGGGTATGGCTTGGTATCAGTGAAAGACTTGGTCTTTTTGGTGGAAACTCCTGTGAAAGTGCAAGCTCCTGCTTGGATTATGATGAACTACAGATTCATATTTGCCTAACTTTCATGCAATTCATCATTGTCTCAGTCATGGTGGAGTGATTACAACTGATCAGTAAATCAGGGTTCTGATCTGCAGTGCGAGGTGCATGCACACATGTGTCAGAGGCTGAGGGCAAGTTCTGTTGAGCTGTTCACAGTGGCTGAGATCTGTAGTTCTAAGAGAAGGTGGTTTTACCGTGGCCTTAGCTTTAGTACGCCACAGGCCCCAGGGTAATCTCTAGAAAACATCCATCTGTTCTAATCTTGGGTTTTTCCCTTCACCTGAAACACACAGATCAAGCAGTATTTGTCCTTTGAGTATCTAAATTCAAAGTGATATGAATACTAAAGCACAACGACTGTGTTCTAAATGGAATTAAAAAAATCCTCCTTTCCTCTACAGAGAACATTTTTAGAACTCTCCCTGCCTTGTCTTAGTTTACCAGCATGGAACAGGTTAAATATCATAACTATCATAAATATCGTAAAGCTTGGTAAAAATCGTCTCATTCATAAAGATGGAAATCTTGTTGTGAATTGCTGAGTCTTGCAAATGAGAAAAGATGAATGTATTACACAATTTTCTATGTTCATTTGACGAGTATAATTTAATTTAAATTTAATTTTGTGTTACGTTACTAAAACTGTTTCCACTATTCTGTAGCATACTTATGAAAAGTGCTAAACTTAATAATAAAAGATCCACAGCACCTGGCTATTAAGTATTTTTCATGACTAGAATAGAAATGATGTGCAACCCTGTCAGAGTAGATACGTCACTGGAAGCAAAATAAACAAGTAGGGAATATTTAATTCCATTAAATCACTTCCTGACCTATATGCCATTAATATTGACTTTGAATGTCTTTAAAAACACATCTTAGTGTATATTCATTTAGATATTATGCATAATTTTATTTACTAGATTTGAGTGGCACAATCAGTCATTCCTCAGACAGGTGTTCTATGACTAGTAAATCTTAATGGCAGAAAAATTCCTAAAACAGTGATTTTTCAATTAAATTTTAAAATGTATGAAAAAAAAACAAATGTTGAGATGATACTAACGCCTGTCTTTTCAAAAAGAAATCAACATAGCTTCAATCAGTTATTTAATTTTTGTTTTAACCAGCAATAGTTCAGAATACAAACCTAAACTATGAGCCATCTGAAACTTGGAAATCATTTTTAGAAGCATTCATATAATTATGACACTTGACCAGTAAGTGCCATTCTCCTTATAATACAGAGATAGCGATCGTGTGGGGGCCTTGCAGACTGAGCTTGCTTTAGAGTTTTGCCTGACTGCCAGCTAGCTACGATAGCCTCTTGGTAGGCTTAAAGCACGCTCCTGATGGCGCGAATCTGTATTAGGTGAATGTCTGCCTTTCCAGGAACAAACAGCAGCCTACTTGCTGGGATACTCTCTTTGATAACATTCTTACTCTGGTCAGTTTGGTGATGACATGTCAAATCCTTTTTAAAACAACTCTGCTGACTTCTGCGTGTTGTTATCAGGGAGTACTCTTTTCATCTGCCTAATAATTTCTTACTCCTTGTTTTCCTTCAAACTCCATACGCAGTATTATTTGGTTTAGTGGAGGGAACCAATGTTCTTTTTGCTCTGAACGTTTGATGTTGTTCAGTCCCAGTAGAAAGCTCCTAACAAAAACTCAGCACAGCTGGAGATGCATCTCAGAAGTGGGAGTATGCAATCCTGTTGGAGTTACTACAGTGAGGAATCATTTGTGCTTCTGAGCTAACATAATTATGGACTGCCAAAGTAAATGGCAAACTTGAGTGTTTGAGTGTTTGTTTTTCCTCAGCGTGTACACGCTCGTATTTTACTCATTTTCTAATGTCTATCACTTCGCTTCAGTTTGCTTTGGATCTCAGTATTTTATGCAAAATACTACATTTTTCCCTTTCTTAAGGGAGAATAAAAATCAACCTTTAAGTATGAAATTGCTAACTTAAGTCATCTACCCTTTCAGTTTCCAGCTGCCTGGTTGACTATGTTTGATGCAGTGCTTATTCTGATCCTAATACCCTTAAAAGATAAATTGGTAGACCCAGTTTTAAAGAGGAACGGCTTGCTCCCATCCTCACTGAAGAGGATTGCAGTTGGAATGTTCTTTGTGATGTGTTCTGCATTTGCTGCAGGTAAGAAGACAGCTTTGAGATCTACTTACATAGTTATTTCTTTAGCTACTTGCAACAGTGTTTTTTTTTTTTTTTTTAAAGAAATGCCTGACTCTCTAATTCATGATTATACAAGAATCCTTTGCAAGGAGTTTTTAGAATGCAGCAGTGTGGATGCATTCCCCACAATGAAAGCTTTTACACAAAGTAATATTAAGCTTTTTTTTGGGCATTGATAAAACTCGAGCATATTTTCTGCCTGAATAAGAGTGTGACTATACCTTTTAAAATAAACTTGTTAGTTAAGGTTTCCAGGGGCTTACACTTTGACATACACAGCTACCAGTGGTTTTTTTCGTATGCTTCATCTAGAGGAATTATTCGTCTTATGACCGTGTTTTTTCAACCTAGGCCTTAGCTTCATTGATCAGTGCTTGAGTTGCCTGAACAAAGTGTCCAGCATTTGAATGTGAAGCCTTTAGTCTACATAAAATAAAATTTATTGTAATATAGAAGTCTGTTACCTGATTTATCGACCATTTATCTGGAAATTGAAATTTTACTTATCCTGAAAAACAAAGATATTCCGAAATAAGTATATACCTTCATACAGTCTGACTTCCAAATATTATCTAAGCAAAATTCTACCTAAAATCTTTTCCATTTATGTGAAGTAATAAAGCTGGGTTATTACTGCAGTTTCCTCCCACTCTGGGTTTTTTCTTCTCTACCTTAATGTTCCCTAATGTTTAGGAATTATTCTAGTGTAAAATAGCTTAGCTCTAGCATGAAAGGAAAAAGATGGCATCTCTGTTCAAACCATAAATCAACTGCATTTGAGATGATTTAAAGTTTTTAAGCACTGCTGAAGTGGAACTGAACATCTCTGAGCAATGCTTCATAGAACCTGTAGCTTTCATCTAGTATCACTATAATGAACATATTGATAAAGCATTATAGCATTATATAAATTAATTTCAGCACTTGTAATCTCCTGTATTTTACAGAGAGGGACATTTTATTGAGCTATTAAGATTTCTCTCAATGAGAGAGATAATTACCTTATTAGGCCAAGGTCACTTTGTATGTGGACAAGTAAAGTTCTTATAGCAAAGTCACTGAAACTTAAAATAGGAATGTGTCTCTTACTCCATGTCACTTAGGACACACTGCAACCAGCACAGGAAGATAATGTAAAACATTTAAATGTCAGCTTTTTACATAGATCTTGCTGGCTCAATCTATAAGTGAATTCAAAACCAGCAATATATGTCTATATTAGTACTGAAAAAAAGCATATTCAGCTATCATAACTGACTTGGGGAATGATTTCATATAGCAGAATTCTTTAAAATATCAATTTTTTGTTAACTATTCACCTACAAATGTGATGCATGATTCTGTTGGTTTGCTCCTTGCCAACTCTTTCACAGCACAAGCTGACATGGTGAATTCTTTGGTCAGTGGAATAATTACCTGCAATTTGGCTGGAAAGTTTAACCTATTGGAATAGCATAACATCCATTCATCATAATATGAATCTGAGAGCTCCAATTGCAACAGCTTTGGGGTGTAGGGAAATACACTTATCTTAAGGGAGAAGAAGCTTCTGTTGATTTATATATTTCATAACATCTTTATTCTCTCATTGAATGGTATTTATAGAAACCATAATTCAGTATTCCTAAAGTACGACATTACTTCCAAACATTCCTGCCTTAGAGAGAGATACTGATTAAAATGTGGAATGTATGAAGATGTTAGTATCTTAACTTGCAGTCTTGGAAGTATCTTAATGATTTATTTTTGCCATATTTCCATTTTAACTTACTTATTTAACTAGCATTAGTTCTGGACACTATTTAGGCTGCCTATTAGATTGTTTGTATTATTTTAAATATCTTATAAACTGTGTGAGAATACAACTGATTAGATTTAATGAACATCTGTTGTGCTTCATGCATTTTATTGTAAATTCTGAGCAGCAGTATTTAAGGTTATTCAGCTGGAAAATATACCTCATTTATAGAGTTTAAACAATTATAGCAAGAATTAAGATTTTTTTTTTATTATTGTAAGATTAAACCTGAAATTTTTCGCTACCAGAGTCTAAGCAAGAATCAATAGATTTGAGCTTCTGAAGTATTCAGCTTTGGAGAGAAATTTATGGCAAAGTTTGTTTAAAATGTAGTTACACTCCTTTGGGGGGCTAAATACCTGTTAAATTTGCTTAAGTCTTGAAGAATGTCACACACATTAAGGATCACTAGATGCTTTGAAGTGTGGTGATTTCATGTTGAATGTGTATGAATGAAAATTTTTTCCAAGCTCTTAGCTGATCGTACTGCTTTGTTTATATTTTAAGCATTTTAGAGTAAAACTGAATTAAAAGCTATATTAAAAACAAAATACCCAGAAACCAAGTTCTATTTTAGTTGCATCAGCTTTTCACAGTTCAGATTTTAATGTAGGGCATTGAGGTCACTGGTGAGCTAAGAAAAGATTCTTAAAAATAAGATAGGGAAGCAGTCACCTAAAAAGAAGTGAGGGAGGTAACTTTAATTTGGGCCAAATGATTCCTAGTTTACTAATATCATGCTTGTAGATGCAGTGATTCAACGCTGTAAGGTTGTAGTTTGTGAAAAAGGAATTGTCTTTAAAAAACAACTATGTATGTGAAAGCTCTCAGCTAATCTGCCTGGAAAAAGGTTAAGAATTTGTATAATTACTAAGTAAGAGTATAATCATGGTAATTCTGTGGAA
Organism: Rhea pennata; assembly: GCF_028389875.1. Lineage (NCBI taxonomy): Eukaryota > Metazoa > Chordata > Aves > Rheiformes > Rheidae > Rhea > Rhea pennata. Next base: position 5,744,068 of record NC_084679.1, on the reverse strand, counting down.
GAAGAACTGTATTTCTTGAAATAAGAATAGCAAAAGTAGTCTGAAATTGTTTAGATTAGGAAATAAAGAAATATGTATACACCTATTAATAAATTGTAATAGTCATGCAGGACTGAATCCTAATTTAATTCTTAATATGAAGAAACAGTGTTTGCATTTTAGGTCAATCTATTTTTTTTCCCCCAACCCATATAGGAATTCTGGAAAGCAACAGACTGAAAATTGTGAAGGTTAAAACAATTAATCAGACAATTGGAAATGTTACATACTATGCTGCAGATTTGCCAATATGGTGGCAGATTCCTCAGTATGTGCTGATTGGATTCAGTGAAATATTTGCGAGTATAGCAGGTAAGTCTTTGGTGTGTGTTTAAAATTGCTTCTGCATATCTAACATGAATGTTGGGTTCTCAGAAAATAAATATTTACTTTTCAAATCATTATAAATAAGCTGTAATGTTTCCAAATACAATACCTAAATATGCAGTGGCAAAGCACGTTTCATTTTTTAAAAAAATTGAAAACTGGCTATGTGAAAAGTTATTTTCATGACTCAGTTTCTAGAAGAACAACATCTAGAATGTTTGCATGTCATCCGGTCAGCAGTGGCTATTTACCAGCCCTAGCTGAAAACAAAATACTTGTTCAATACTGTGCTTGGAAGAATAGTTTTGATACTGTGTTGTTTCCTCTGAATTCTCCTGCAAGAGTTAAAAATAAAATTTGCCATTCATCATTTTGTGGTTTAAAAACTGAGCTCACAGTTTAGAAAGTCAGTATTTGGAAACACCTTTTTGAGAAAAAGGGAAGGAAGAAACTATCTTAGCAAGATTTATCACCAGTTCAAATTCACGTAACTTGAATTCTTACACCTCTGAAATAAGAACAATTGTGGATATTAAAAACAATTAGTTTTTATTGAATATTAATAACAGAGTAGCTAGTTTTTGCACAGTTTTATCTGCTTTATTTATAAACCAGCTTTTCTGAAGTTATTTAATACTTCATGATACTAGAAAAACTGAGACGCTGTTCAAATCTTGCCATTCTAGGACAAACATAAGTGATTTTTAATACTGTTCTGTGTGATGATGTGGACAGCTGTTTGATCATGCTGATCTTAAGCTGAAAGTGAAAGCACAGGCAATTTATCTTGTGTCACTGTGGTATGGCTAGCACTGGATTATTATGATTAAACAAGTGAAATGTGATTGTGACTCTTAGTGCAATGTTTATACATTTGGTGCTTGGGAGCAATGCCTAGGTATCAGGAATAGAAAACTTCTATAGTCTTAGATTTGTTGGATCACTTTTCTGATGTTACGTAGAATTGTAGTGCTAGCTGCTCTTACTACTCCAGTGACTTGGCTTAAAAATCATGTAGTATTTGCTTAACTATAGTTACTTAATAATGCATTTTAATACTGGTTCAGAATGTTGAACTTTGAAGATCATCCATTCAAACTGGCATTGCACGTTGCTCTTTCCCTCAGATTCCTTATGACTGAATTTCCTGTTTTCATTTCCCCTATATGACACTAGTCTTATTCCTCATGCTCAACAAATAGAGTGGTTTAAACTGAAATACTCTGATTCTGCAAGATGGTAGCCCCAGGTGGTGGTAGCCCCAGCAGTCACCTGGGGCTGTTTTTTTTCCCACTCAATGAAAAACAGAACTTCTACTCTGTCAGATTTCTGATTACATGTATTCCACTGTCATCACAGTCAGGAATTAAACCAAGGTGGCTGGCCTGCTTGGCAAGTAGAAAAAATGTGGCTTTTGCCTTTTTCTATCTCTGAAACAGCTTTATCCCTTTTTAAAATAGGTACTATATTTCTGATAACGTTTTGTTGTCAAAGTTCATAAAATTGTTTCAACATATTTAAAATCTAGCCTATTTAGAGGTTGCATAAAATGCCAGCTTCATTTTAGCATATTAACCCTTGCCGTGACCATGTATGGCAGGACTGCAAAACGCAGCTTGTTTGCTTTTCCAAAAGCAATGCATATATTACATGCCGTCTAATCTTATACATCGTAGCTTTGAACTCGGTGACCGTTTCTTCTTTCTTGTTTCATTTTGTGACACTTGAGACACTTTTCTTGTGTTTTCCATATTTACCCTCATTTTTCACCCAGCTACTTGAGAATTAACACAGATCATCTGCTCATTTGCTGTAAACTTTTCTTCCAAACTGTCTGGCATAGTCACTGCTGTCTTGTATTATAGTACATTTGATCATGTTTGAACAACAGCTATCACAAATCCTAACACTTAAAAATCTAAAGATGAAATTCTTACTCAGCTGAGTCACTTATTAAAAATAACACTACATTTGGTATTTTTCTCAAAAGAGTAAAATAAGTTACTTACCTTTAGTTACAACTTCAGGGATCATGCCAATTTAATCTGAACTCAGGCAAGCAGATTACTTACAGGAAATGCTAGTGTTCATGCTAAAATTAATAACTTTTATTCTACTTAAACATTTTTGTTTCGCCTCTTTGTCAACCACTATTATCAGTTTATTGCTGTTCCCACGCAAAAAGTAACAAATGTATCTGCAAAATGTGAAAAGGTCAAGGGCTTGATGCAGTGTCTGTTGAGCTCCAAGTTGAGGATTGTTTGTACTTTCTCAGTGGGCTTCTTCATGGGAAGTAAAATCTTAAAAGCTTAAGCTTACGCTCTTCTTATGTGAATACCCTGCTGTTCTTTTGCACTTGCTGCATCTGTAATAACGGCTTTGTAACTTCAAAACCTGTTAGTTGGCCAATGTTAGAAAAAAATGCAAATGCTTCTGTTTGAACCAGAGAGTCCATGCAGATCTTAATTGCTTTGTGTATTACACTTTCATTCAGTTTGTTTTACAAAGCTTTTTTTCCCCATCTTCTGATCACTATCTTAGCTGAATTTTTAATATCTTTAAGAAGGCCCCTCAAGACTTAATAGAGCATACTTTACCAATTTGATATTAAACGTTGATATCTGTTTTGCTCTGAACTTCAGCTTTAGGAAAAGCAACATGCTAATAGTTATAAAGCTATACTGATTTGGAAGCATTTATTGTGAACAAAAAAGGACTAAATACCGTAAGAGCAGAAACATAGGTTTGTTTTTGTTTACTGTAAAATTAAGCATATTCTTATTATGCCACATTAGTTACACTTGAGGTATCTTTAAAAAGATGACACACATTGCGTTAATCTTTTGTATTGTTCTGTCAATCCTCTTAAAGCACCCTTATTTAGCTGGGAATCATAATCTCACATGACAACACCAACGAGAGGGTTTAATCTCAAAACTGCTTGTTTGAGGTAGCATGAAATCTTTATCAATGGCTGCCAGCAGGCAAGAATATCTCTGAAGACAAAGAAAAGATTTTGTGTTCTTTATGCCAGATTAAATGTTAGGGCTGCTGGAAACACTATTCAGGTTTAGAAGAGTGGCTTATTTTGTTGCAAAAAGTGCATAGTGTTATAGCTATTTTGTTTTGAGTTTAAAATATTTTTTTTAGCAATAATACTCAAGTCCAATGTATCTCTAAATGAACAATGACATATTCCTTCATATGATGTACTTGAGTTTAAATTGTTCAGGATATACAAAGCTTAGTAACCAAAATGTGACTGATATTCTGGAGACTTGTGACAGCTACAGTCATTTAGCAAGAGGATAAGAACAAGCTACTCTGTCATGAAAGTAGTTTTCTTTTCTTTAAAAGGGAGATTAGCCAGATAAATACATCTATGAAAAATCTGAATTGTTATTTTAGTGATAAAGCACTGAAAAAAAAATTGTTTCTAATTCTCAAACTAAATAAAACTCATTTTCCCCGTTTCCACCTCACTGCCTCTCCCATCCCTATAGATATTGTCTCATTCTGGTTTCAATTTAGAGCTGTGCAGAGCTGAGTTGCACCAAGAATGCTTCGGTTCTCTTCTAGGTTGACACTTTGAAAAGGAAAAGAGAAGCAGCATGGTGGTTATCTGAGATTTCTAATGACCCAGTGCAAAATGCTGTTAGATCAATAAGTAAGAACATACAGTTCTGAATCTTACAAGAACAGAGTTGCTCCCTCGCAACAAGCCAATTGACCTGACTGGCCTGAAGTGTTAAGCTTTTTCTTGAAGGGAAATACAGGTGTATTTCTGTTAAATCCTATCTGGAGTAGCAAAAGTCAAGTAACAGTGATGCTGAAACTAAAGCATACCTTTATTATGCAGACATAAGATTTGTCCTTTTTCACGTCTACAATACTATCTCTGCCAAGAAAAACGATGGATGAGGTAGTGGATGCTCTCATTAATTTCAGTTGAGGCAGCCTATTTTGAAACAAGCATTTCGTCCTTCAGAGAAAAAGCTCTGCAAAGGCCATATTTGACTGTCTCTTGTGAATAATCCTATTTGATTTTTGGCAGGAATACTGCTCTAAACAGTGCTAATCATGAGCATTAGTCTTTGCAAGGCAGCACCTAACCCAGTGTGTCCTGTCAGTACGCAAATTCAGTAGTACAGATTGTTTTTAAATAGGTACCACCAGCATGTTGTTCCTACTTTTACTGGTTGAAACTTAAGTAAGGAGAGCTTAAACTTTAAGTTCCATTTCTACAATACTTAAAATAATACACAGACAAGCAGTGGTCCCAGAGTATTCTAGAACAAAATTAAATTAAAATTAATTACTCCCTTTCCAGCTCCAATTAATTTATTTGTGGGCACATACAGACTCAGTGGCTGCGTGTATCTCTGAGAGAAATAAATGCTCATGGTCAGTGCAAGGGTGTCCTTCAGTTCTTGAGTACTTTGTTCTCAGCAAGGAAGGCCATGTGCTTTATAAATGCTACCCAACAGATAGGAAATTCAGAAGCAAATGAAATGGGGGACATGGAAATGGAGTCAGCAGGTTCTTTGAACATCCATGCCAAAGCAATTACTGCATCTCTAGGCTATTTCTCAGCTAGCATTAAAAGAGGGAAAGTGGCTGGGCCCTAGTCATTCTGCCAGTTTCCTTTTGTCAGACAGTCATTGGGACCAAGATTTGTTTCTGAAACCTACTTTCAGAAAACTTTCAGGCCTAGGTCAGAAAAAATGTTTAGCAAAGTTTTAAGCTAGTTTCTCAGAATGATTCAGTGTTAGCACCACATTTATCTAAACCATCATTACAACAAAGTTAGACTTTAATAAATTTCTGTTAAGGAGGAAAGACAAATAAATGAAGGGCAAATCATTTCTAGTTTGGACTTCCATATACAATTTTTATTTTCTAAGTCATTACTCATTGATGAAGATCAAATGAGTAAAGCCTAGAAATATAAGCTATTTCTAAGGAAAATTTTACATGGAGAAATGATCGTGCTGCATCAGAAGATTTCTTAACGTTGCACATGTAATACTAGTGAGATCAAAGCGCTCATCTCAAATGTTGTCTATTTTATGGGTTGATATAAAACATATACTGATGACCTTTAAGAGGGCTTTTAAGGTAATTAAAGGGACCTGGAAATTGATGGTGATTGAATACCTCTCTTCCCTATCTTCTGAAATCTGCTAGTTTTAGATTTGTAACGTACTAGAAGTAGTATGCATCTATAACTTCTATTACATTGAACTAGAACAAACTACTTTTATTTCTTATATCTTACAAATGTAATTTTTTCTTTTAATACAGGTCTAGAATTTGCATATTCTGCTGCTCCCAAATCCATGCAGAGTGCTATTATGGGGCTGTTTTTTTTCTTTTCGGGGATTGGATCATTTGTTGGCTCTGGACTGTTGGCACTGGTGTCTATTAAAGAAATTGGCTGGATGAGTAATCATACAGATTTTGGTAAGTTATTCTCAATGTATTCCAATTCTATAAAGTAAAAGGCTTCCTTCAGAAACAGTTAAGCTACTACAGTTCCACATGCTCTAAGCTTAAGACAGTATTATTTTGACTTTATAGATTTATTTACTATTACGTTAAAGACAAAGTTTCAGCTTGCTTGTAATTACAAATTAACATGACTATGGAAAACAATGGTACCTTGTACTTCTGAAAGCATGGAAACACCTGTGTATTACTTGACCTTTGCAAGAGCTTGTTAATTACTTGTTCAACTGTTGTTTTATTCCATTTTATCACTAGAAATTGCTTAGAAATCTTTGTATGTCAGTAAAAAATTATTTAAATTACTGATGTAGTTTAAAGAAGATGACTATATTTGCTCTAAAGTACTAAAACTACATTCTCGAGGTACGGGGAGTAAAACGTACGGAGCTTGCTTTCAGTGATTATTTAATTTTCTAGTTTCAAAAGACTTCATGGCAATTACCATGAGTTAGGTTTGTATTTCTGTCTGCTAGCTATTTATATTTTTTTTTTTAAAGTCCAAGGTAACTTTTGTTTTGTATTGTTGGTTGAAATTAAAAATAATTATTGGCACCAGTAGGTGGCACCTTGGGAATTTCAGAAAATCATACCATAGTCACTGGTTTAATTAGTTCCAACAGAAGGAGTGTGTAAACAGTTCTTAAACTGTATGCTAGCCCTGCTGTGTACACACAGCTTAAAAGTGCTGCCCAAACTTGCTTTAAATTTAGCATGAGCGTATTTCCCATTTAAACTAGATTTGGATGCTACCAGAGAGTAACGCTGTCTGAAACGATACTTATGCTGTAAGTTGGTATCTTTGTTTTGTAAATGATAAAACATGACAAATAGCCTTAGCTTTATGCAAGTGTCCTCACCAAATGAAAATTTAATCACATTGAGACAGTTTTCCCTGCTCATTTTCATCCTAGGAAGAACATCTTGTTTTTACAGTTCTGTATAGGGCTAATTACATTGATAAGTGCTAAATAGGAGGATAATCATTTGATACAAATTAATGTATGCAATATTTGATGCCTTTTTTTTTTCCTGAAGCAGCTTAAAGAAAACAATCACTAATATTCTTCCCATACAATATATGGGTTGTGCCAAATACATCCAAAGTTGGTTAGAACTAGAATCTCTTACCCTTCCGTGGCTGGCTGGTCAGCTGCTTTGAATAAGCTACTCAGCTCAGTGAACTATCCTTTGGGCAGCAGTCAGAAGTGGGTATTTCTAGCCTTCTCAGTGTAAAGGATTGCTGTACAGGTGAACCTTCTCAGCAGCTGTACCTCTGGGTCAAGCTTGAAGCACTCAGTGGGTGATTTTGATTTGTAGCATTTTGTATTGCTGCTACTTTTACTGTTTATATCTGGGGAATAAACAGGGCTTTCTCCTCTTTAATTAATTTCATTTGTTATAACATTATTGAAAGTTAATATCAGATTCACAGCTAAAATTTACTTAGGCTTTCAACGGTAAGAAATGTAAGAAGGAAGCTTTATGAACGAATGACTTCTGAATTTTTCATTCAGTGCTGCATAATATAAACACAGCTCCAAGTTTATACTGCTTACGCTAAGTACATTAACTCATGATCCCGTCTGAGGTAACTGAGTTCCTCCTAAACCTAGCAAGAATGTTCACTTTCTGCTGGCAGTTCAGTGTTGATTGCTGTCATTGAAATGACTGTTATTTCTGTGGCAAAAACAGACTTCGTGGAGTTAATATCCCATCTCATAAAGGATAATTACTACTTTTTAAACACGTCTGCTCTTGAAATGGAGATTCACATGTATATTGTATTTTAAATGTCAAGGAAAGACTCATTTTAATTTTATTGCACTTTATTATATATTCATTTAATTGAATCTTAAGTTTCAGTAATTAAAGTAATTTAATCTGAACATTTATATGCATGCTGCATGAACAGCTTGTAAGGATGGATGTATGCTTCACTACTTTTACTCTCTCTACCCTTTTTGATTATTATAACGGTCCAGTTGGCTGTGGCTCATATAGCATGTTGGAAACGAGCCACAATATATTGTTCTTGGAAACACAGCAGTAATTAGTGTACATTTCTTAATAGAGGAATAATGTTTTAGCAATGAGCTTTCTTAATTTAGCATTATTTAATGTGCTACAAATCACTAATTTATAACAACTTCAAGGGAGTGTCGAAGATGAATTGAACCAAAAGAAACTGCATATGGTTTCTTGAGCTCTAAACTTTGTTCTAAGAGAAGGCTGAAAGAAAATTGCCATAACTGCTTGCTTTATACCTACAAAGTTGCCAAAGCCTTTCCCTAAAAACATATATTTTTGTGATTCTTTCTATTTTCTTTCTTTGGCTTAGCAAAGAAGGGGGAGGTACCAGCCTCCTCGTGCACAGACACCATGAAACACTAAGTAAGGCTGAGAAGACTGATGGAGAGGGCTCTGTAGTACAGAAACATAGTACAAAAATTGATATTTTTACCTATTTCAGTTAAGCTGTAAAATATAAGGGCTTTTAAAAAACAAACACGCAAACAAAAAAGAGTATCTTATCACTTCAGTATATTCTCTAAGCTCCTTAAAAGCATATGTAACAAGGACAGTAAAAGATCTTTAGTTGCTAATCTGTATGAGTGTCACTTGGTAGTACTGGCAAAATGGGTAGCATAGGTACTGATTAGGGATGCTGGAGGAGTGTTTTTGATGCTAGAGTCTCTAAACAAAGTGTTGTAAGGACTTGCATGCGTGAAGGGAGTGTTGCATGTGTATGCTTCAATGCTTTATACAAATCCTGCTTTGTTGTTTGCTTTCCAAGTAATTTAGTCAGGGCTATTCAGAAAGTAAAAAATATTACCAAATAGTCACAGAAAGCAAAATCTACAAGCTTCTATACAGAATACATTTTGGAGAGCTGATTTTTGTCTCCAAAATTATTTGTCCAGGTTAAAGGAAGCCCATTAGGGAGCTAACATCTAGCACTGCTTTTGTCTTGAATGTTGCATTTCATTGAGAGCTGTTTCTGAACAGTTTACAGTCCAGATTATTTGCAGAAATTTCTCTGGCAAATCCGTTTAATGGCTGCACCCCAAGGATGTTTTCTGTTGTTACTTTTAAAATGAATTATCTGTACAAAAATTGGTAAATGATGTCTATTGCTTACACTGAGAAAAAAGGTAAATCATACATGAAGAGAAACAGTGAGATTTTCCAGCTTTTTTTATCTTAAGTCGGAAAAGAATTGCGGTTTTACAGCAAAAGAAACCAGGCTTAAAAATTATTAGCCTTTTAAAACTGTTCTGACTTTCCTGAAGCATGCCCACTGATGGATGTGCATAGTCTTTGTGTGCACAAAGTTCTTACAGTGGTAACAGGAGCTTTTTGCATTTTTTTTTTTAAGAGAAATCACACTGCAAGAGGTGTATCCACAGGGAAATTACTTAGTTTAAGCAATGGGAGCACAAAAGAAAGTAATCTTCAGACTTTGCGTCTTCCCCAGAAGTTCAATCTTTTGTTATGGATAATTGGGGAGGGAAAAAAAAAAGTTCAGTCTGATGAAAATATCATATGGTTTGGTTTTGTCCATATTGCTACAGGAAAGTCTTCATTACTTAAGATCAAAGGGACTAATATTTTTAGCTGTATATTCTTTATTTATGCTTTTTTTTTCTCCCTAATTCTTTCTAGGTAACATTAATGGCTGTCAGTTAAACTATTATTTTTTTTTGTTGGCTGCCATCCAAGGAGCCACTCTCTTGCTTTTCCTTATTGTTTCTGTGAAATATGATCATCAAAAATCGAAGATTAATGAGCTGGCTGCCAATGGGAGGATCTGATAACTGTTGTGAAGCAGACTTCATTACAGCAGCCCACAATGAAGTGGCAGCGCCCTGAGTCTATGAGATCTTATGTTTTCTCCAGTGAGACTCTTTTGTTAGACTTGCATGTTACAGGAGTTCTCACCCCTGCCCCCTCTCACATAACATAGGTAAGTGCCTTATGTTGGCAGGGCTCATTTCTTGCACTACGTCCTGGCAGGACAAACACAAATCTTGGAAGTGTATTAACTATAGACATTCAAGTTGCTCTTTGTTAAGCCTGAGATGTTTACTTAACTCTTGAAAGTTGGGACACTTACTTACACTTGGAAATTGAGTGTAACAAGTCACTGCTAACCATAGAAAGCTTTTGTAATGTGGATTAGTCCTGACTGAAAAAACTCTTAAGTGAAGAACTCTGGATCTAGAGAGACACCCAACAGTCTCAAGCTTACCTTGAAGACACACAGAAAAAGAAACATTTTACAGGAAGTTCAAGCAATGGTTAAAAAAAGGAAAATGTATAAATCCTGGAAGTAATTTTGGGGGAGAGACAGAGACAAATTAAATTGCAGATTAGCTCTGACTTAAAAAGGAATGTAGTCTATAATTGATGTTCCACTGGAAGTATCTCAAGGATTTAAGTCCAAATTGGCAGTCAAGAGTATCCAACATTGAAGATTGAATTACAGGTTTCAGTAACTTGTCACATAGCTGATCCAGGTTTTAGTGCAAAATAAAGAGTTGAGACTGAAATGATTTTGCTTTGGAAATGTTTTTATTTTATGATCAGCATTAGCTGTATCAGGACAATATGGAAACATACATCTGGTAACTCTGTGTATGTTCAGTCTAATGCTTTTATATCCATAAAGAATATTTTAAATATTTGAAGGGGGTGGAAAAAAATTGAAATTGGGTTCTGGAAAGATGAATGTACATCATCAGTTTTGAAGCCTTCTAACCAGTTCCTTCAGTCTTGTGTCCTAGTTCTGACATGCTACAGGGCTTGTACCTTTCAGCAACACATTCCTATAGCAGAGCACATGGTTTTACATTCAGCCTCTTGAACTTTAGTGATTCTAACAATTGTACTTCAGATTGTGTGCAGAGCAGTATGGAAAGCAATACTTTGCAAGAAATTATGCAGAAAGAAAATGAAATCTCAACTTTTTATTAATGTGTTGAATTTTTATAGTTTCTTTTATCTGCGTTTAAGTTGTTAAACTGTCCTTTTTTGTACATGGACATCTTTTTAACAAGTTTACAAAATAAAATGAACTTCCATGCTGTGACTTTTGACCCTTTGTTTCTAGGTGAATAAAATTATACAGCAAATGTTTTGTTCTTTATCCATTATTTTCCTAAGCCTACATTGGAATCCTAGTAGAATCTAAAAGTACATTGATTTGTTTTGTCAGATAATATAAAAGCCTTCAAGCTGTCCTGTCTTTACCTAAAGATGAATCAGTGGAGATGCTTCAGCTATTGCTTTACTCAAAGCAGTTTACTTAATAATTTCACTAGTTATTCAGATTTTAATATCTCAAATGAGGAAAAAACAGCAAGTATTTATTTTCCAGCTTTGTTTTGAAAGCTCTGTGTGCTATGTTTCTGGAATATCCCATTTACAACCAGTTAAAAAGGCCTACCATTAAGATGGTATAAACTGCACAAGGAACATAAAGAAACCAAATTTCTTTCTTGCTATCTGCTGTTTCACAGTCATGCAGTTTTGACATAGGGATAAATCTGCAGTGTATAATGTTTATTCCATTAATTTCTGAAGCATTTATAATCAAGAGAGAATTATATTGTGCTTGCTAAGTATTATTCAACTAAGTTTATGAAGACTTTGCTTTTGGAAGTGTTCCTTCTTCCAAAAGGTTCTTACTACTCTGAGAAACATTGCTGGTAGGCTTAGATGGCATCAACTTTGACTGTGTACTTTCCCCTTTTCCAGTAAGTAAACTTAATTTCACCTATTTTTTTCCCCAAAGTCTGAATGTTTTTAACAGCATTCATAAGTTTCCCATCTACCATGGGACTGCTGATTATAGTTAAAATGGACTTTTATGGAGAATTTTATTTTATGAAAAACAGAGTCATCCTCAGACTACCAAGTAAACTGGAGGTCTAACAATAACTGTGACAGCCTATGCAGGCAACCTTTGAAAATATTAAACCTGGTACAGATTATTTGGGAAAGAATATTGTCCATAAATATTAGGTGTGGCTATTCATTATTTAAGGGAATGCCTTTTATCTTGTCACAAGCATATAGTAGATGTCTGCTTGTTTCTTTAGGGCCAGGATTGCTTGCTCTAACACTCTGGAGAAGAGACTGAACATGCAATCAGTTGTATAATTTAATTTTTATTTGGAATGACTTGGCTAAGCTCCAGGCACAAGTAATTATGACCATTTATGAAGATTAATCTGGCACTTCTCATCAAAAGAATGAGGCCTTTTTGAGGCCTTTAGCTGATTCTTCCTTCCTTTCTTATCTTCTAGCATTCCCACTACAGTCGCGTAAGTAAGATTAATCTATTAACTTTGTGACTGAGCACAGCACCTCATTGAAGAAATACCTTGAAAAGTACAATTTGCATTTAGTTATGTTCACTTCTTAGATTGTTGTAGTGCAGTAAAAAGATCTAACAGGAGTCACCTTACTGGACATATCTAAGCCTCTGACTCTGCCAGGTATCTTTGAATTCAACGCACAACATTGAAAAGCAAGCATTTGATAAAGATGACAGCATACAGCTTCCTAAAGTTCATTACTGTTATCCACAATAAATTGTGGAAAAGAATAAGCCTGTGCCTTATAATGCCCGTAACAAGCTATAATCTAATCACATATGAAAAGCAGCTTCCCTAGACCCTGCGTTTCATTTGAGATCGTGAGGTGGATGTGTGGGCTACATCTTGTGTAGAATACAAGCTCATATAACTTGCAGCTCTTCTGATAATACAGCAAGACCTGTTTTCCTGGGCCTTTTGTGCTTTTATGTCTATGTTGAATATTCCTCTTCAGAAAACAGGATTCTTTTAAACACTTTTTCTGCTTCTATAAATCTCCAAAGTGAGTTTAATTACAGTAGTTGAGGCATCTATCAGTATTTCCCTTAAAAGTCTATAGTTAATTCTGTATTTTTTTTTAATTGCTCAGGGCTGACACTTTATCAGACAAGAATTCAGCTCAACAGTAAATTTGTCTTAAGATGTATGGAGTTCTTAGTATTTTTTGTATTTGAAATTGCTTTTTGAAAAGCATTATCCCAGTGATTTTGTTTATATGCAGGGCAAGTTACCTTAGTGCAGACAAGCTCTTTGGAGAAACACATTACAATGATGTTTTTGATTTCAGTAGTCAGTTGTTTGAGATGCAAATTCATCTTTATGGAAGCAGACTTTTTTTCTTTTCTTTTCTTTTTTTTCTTTTTTTTTTTTTTTTTTTTTTTTTTTTTTAAATCAATGTATGCTATTGGTGAAGTAATGCATACACCTGAGAGCATGGTACTGGCTGGACCCAGAGCAAGGATTTCACCTTGGAATTAAAATCTATGCTGTGAGCACTGTAATGGAAGAATTATTTTCTGTATCAGTGGAAAGAATAATTGTCAAAACCTGATTGGGTAGTAACTGGATGTGCTTACACATGTTTTCAACTGTGCTTTACTATGTCACTAATGGTCTTTTAACCTACAGTCTTTTAGAGTTAAAAGATCATAGTAAAGGATAAAAAACATTATATATCCACAATTAGGAATTAATTACAATCCATCCTAGTACCTAATATTAATGCTTGAAAAGGAGATAAAATAACCTAGCGTATTAGGGAATTATCAGCGTATTATGAAGCAGGAAGCTTAAGTGGCTGATTTATATCCTGAAGAATAAGGGCTTACTCTTCTTTCCATTCCTTGATTAATTCCGCACTCCATGAGATGCATTTTTGATTATCTTTCCTTAACATGCTTCCTTTATCAGGACGTTCTCCTACAGTGAGTAAGTTCAAAATACATACGTAACATTAACAGATGTCCTTCAGTGGGAGGAATATTTTTGCACAGCTAAGTTGTGGCAGTGTTTTGGGTAGACAATCCTGAGCTAGCTAGTTACTGATCAGGATAGCTACGACACACATTGGTATGGACAGTCCTTGGCTGGCCCTGCTGCTTCAGGGAGATGTCATCAACATCCAACAAGCAGTCTTGGGTCTAGTCTACACAAATTCAAGTATATTAAGACTGCAGTGGAGACATTCAGTACTGTATTCCTTCTTCAGTGCATAGCTACAATACAGTATTTTACTGTAAAGTGTTTTACATCGCTCTTACTTGGAAGTGTTACCTCAGTAATGAGCTTGTGATAGAGAGTCCATAAATGACTTTTGACAGGGAAAAGAACACTTTAACTGAGCAAGGGAAAACAAGATAACTATTGCCCATACCTTAAAAAAAAATGGGACTTCAAATAGATAAAATTCTTTTTGAAAGCTGTTAAATGTTCTTGACCATCTCTGCACATTTTATGCTGTTCATCACAATCACTCTCTCTGTCCCATCACCTTTCCAAGGGTACTTTTTCTCTTTACTCTGAGCTCTAAGGAGACTCTAAGGTCTTGAATTGTTCTGGCTGCTGTAGCTGTGGAAGCTGGTTAATACCACGTACTGAAACACAAAATGACTATAACACATTTAAATAGCAATAATCATTGTAAACTTGATCACAGTGACAAATGGCTTTACTGTCGGGCAACATGTTATAAACTACTACTCTGGAAACTAAACATCTGTAAAGAGCCGAGTTCTGCTCAGAGGTAGGATGCAGGGGCTGGGGGAGAGATTTTTTAGGCAGATTGCTGTGCAGACACTGTAATAATAAAAACACAGTGCAAGATTCCCATTAGTCTAATTCCATATTGTAAAGTTTTATGGAGTAGTCTAGAGTTAAAGTACAACTTTCTAAAGTTGCATGACAAATTAATATACATATAGAAAAATCTGGATCAAGTTCCCAAAGTGGTTCATGAAATAAGTAAGACATACTGGCAGACTTTGAAGTGAGTTTTCATCCTGCGTATGCTAGGATGATAACAGAAGGACGGTAACTCTTGAGCCAGGGAACAGAGAGAAGGATCCTAGTGAGGCCTGTAAGTGCAGCGCTACATTTACATTCTTGTTCTTTCCTTTGAAAGATGTCCAGAGCATTTGATAAAATCTATCCCCTCAATAACTGACGTGCTGCCACCTCTGGGGAAAAGAATAATAAATCAGATAGAAAATACAGGAAAGCAGTAATTGAAAGGATGACATAAAGCAGCTGTACAGATGCATGAGTTTGTGTGACATTGCATCAGATGTGATGCTTCTCTTTTTATTTGATGTCTACATTTAGAGGGGTGGCATTTTTTGCAACAGAAAACTGTCTAAAGACTAGGGATAGCTGCAGGAGCACTAACTTGACTCGTAACTTCTTTGAAGGTTAGACAAAACTACGCTAACAAAGCATTTCTAATAGGGAAGCAGTTACACTGGCACGTAAGTACTCCTTTATAGCTTAATGATATTGTATAATTTCACAATAACAATTCTAACCCAAAGTTGAGCTGTTGGTTTCATAAATGCAAATATTGTCATTTGTTTCACCATATTCCAATATTGCTCTTAGGTTAAACTAAATGAATTTTTTGGCTTCTTTTTTAAGACATTACTGATTGATAACCTCTGTACCTTCTAAATAACTGTTAGCTCATCCCAAATGAGAATGCGTTATTTGATAGACATCCAAAGATTTCAGGTTTTTGGTGAAGTGAATATTGTATTAAATGTCACTGATAAGGGGAAATCGATTAACAGATGTTTTAAAAGCAGCAGTGGTGCTGGCCACTTCTGGTTTCTGCTGCTTATCAGGCAGCCGGCCCAGTGACGAACCTTAGAACTAGCACAGCTCTAGGGCAGATGTTTTATGACCAGAGATGATAGGCTGGGCTTGAGACTAGAGTTCCTGGAGTAAGATGGGAAATGTACCCTTCCCCTTCTCTTCCTAATAATTAAAAAAGGACAAGTGGTACACTGTGGGGGCTCAGTTCTAGCTGGGTCAAGCTCTGATGCCATGGGACCACGTCATTCTACATCAGTGCAGGTAAAACACTTTGAAGCCAAGTAAACTGGTTGTGCATTTCACCTTTTCTGCTCTAAATAGAATGTTCTAGCTGCTACAAGCCTGTAATTCAGGAGTTGATAAATTTCATCTTTATTTTTCTATAAGTGAATTCAGAACAACCCAAATGTTTCTTCTCCAAGGCCCAAAGGACTAAAGCAAGGCAGATAATTGCTCTCAAATAGCAGACATTTCACCTCAAAGGCATGAGTTAGAAACATAAACCAGGTGTTTCTCTGCCAGGAAACACAGTACTAGCACTGGGACTAGGTTATTACTCAAAATGGCAGAAGAAGATCGAATAAAACAAGCAGAAATGATGGTAAATTCTTCCACTTGATGCGTACATCTCTTCTGCTATAACCCAAGCATTTATGATATCGTATGTAGTTTCATGTGAGAATTATGAAAATGAATAACTTGTTAGTGCATCTTTTAATTTCTTCACTGTTTATTATTACATGAAAAGTCTATAGAGATATTTTTAGAGTTTTACTGTTTTAGAAGTATATTTGAGCACTGTGCTAAAATGTTCAACTCAGTGCTAGAAGAGTGACCCTAAATCAGGCTAGAAAAAGAAATCTAGTTGAATAAAGGACTAAGTAGGAACTCGAGTCTGGACTTGTTTGCAATTACCAGTAACTGGGAGTGCATCTAGAAGATTAGTCTGTCAATAATTATGCTAGTTAGCTTCTCATATTGATACTTATTCTGTCTAGACTACCAGTTTTAGCTGTTTTGAAATGGGTTAATTTAATCTGGTGCAAGATTTTGGCTAAGAGCCCTCCTGCAACTACTGACAAGAGCTCAACATACTAGTAACAATTTTGTTTATGTGCAACTCAATCCTGTATCTGAACCTAAAGTGTCCACACACTAAATCAGCATAGAGAAGTAATTATATCATAAAATAAGCAAAAATGTGAATGTTAAAGCACCTTTACAGTGTAGAGGAGCCTAACAGCTATCTAGAGTCTAGAGAAACACTTAAGCCCTCTTTCAATAGACTTGAATCTTGGTAGTTTAACCTTTACAAAGGTTTCTCTTTGCTGTCTTACAGTAGCCCACCCTTCAGTTCTGTAGCAGTCCAGCATCACTCATAGCTACTAGCTTAGCTGAGCAACAGCAGAGGATAGTGGGTAAATCCTGTCACTGATGCTGTTATAGGTTTTTCAAAAGTGTAATAGTTTCAAAAATTGTATTGTGCATGCCATAGTCCTCATCACTTCTAAATTCCAACTCATCAAATTTGATCTCTAATGTTACAAAATTGCTCTGCATGATAGAAGACTGTGCAAACTCAAGTACTTATGAAAACCATGAAGGGCTACAATAATTTAAAATAGCAGTGTGCTCTGCAAAGCACTCACATTGCTGGAACTAACACTTCAAATATTTTTATAAGGATATCAAACTGGAACATGGTCAAACAGTCTTTTGATGTGAAATTGGAAGATATCAAAAAACTCTCCATGTATTGTGAACAGCACTTAGAGGGTCTTGAAAAATAATTTCAGTTTGCAGCTTTCTGAACCTCAAGTGTATATATTGATGCACTTAAAGCAAGAAATTTGTCTGTTACAGATATGTTCCTGAGTTCAGGTCCTGAGCCTGCAGGTAGGTGCTTGTTTAATTATATACATGAACAGTGTTAGTAATAACATTTGTGACCTCAAAGCCCAGCATGTTTTGTGGCTTCCTAGAAGCAATCATCTTAATCAGTTCTTTTGAAAAGTCATTTAAAGTTCTTGTTAGTGAGAGTTCATGTTCATGCATTGCATTGTCTGACCAATGTAACAAATTCAACTGAGCTAGGAAAAATACATTCAAGCACCAGGCCATACATTTGGGCATCTTTCTGCTCAAGGGAAGAAGGCAAGACATAACCTACAAGATACCACGCTGTCCCGATTCCTAACAATTTCCATACTCAAGACAGTAGCTGTCCGTTAACTGTTGCCAGGAGATCTGGTCATATCTACATATGTGCACAAGTGCCACATGCCTGCTTGTGCATCTGTGTAAAAGGGTCTAAGAAAAAGTTTTGCTTGAGATAGGGTCTTTCAGCACTTAATGTATACTAAATCCAGCAGCCTAATTTTCAGATTTCTTAAAAAAGTGGCTGATTCAAAGTTCAAATTAGTTTTGTTTGGTTTTTGCACAAACAAGTCAATTTAATTAAAATTGTATCATTGCATCACTCAGTCTTACAAACTATGTAGTGGAAAAACAAGCCATGATAACATCCTCCATCAATTTCCTCTTTCGTTTTTTGCACAATGAACGCAATTTTTTCTGCCTTCTAAAGACGACACAAATGCATCTCTGGAATTAATAAAATAATACTGGGTTATTTGTAAGAAAAAAAGTTAAACATCTGCCATGTCTATGGCAGTACATTAAACAATACTTTATTATTCTTACTCCCCCGACCCAGGTCTCCGGCAGGCAGAGAACCCTATTGTCTGCTTTTCATATACATGTAGCAATTTAAAATACGCCTGTGAACAGAAGCTGGAGATGCAGCTCGGCTGCTGGGACAGGCCGTTAAGGAGAGGTGGCATTAATGGTCCCTCCCTGCCCTTACCAAGGCCGGTTGAGTGAGCCCTCCCTACGCTCTACTCTGTGAAAGGGCACGTGGAAATTGCTTTAGGGGACATCACGCCCTTCAGAGGGAGAGGGGTCCTTAGTGAGCCCATCCAGTGCTAGACCTGAAGGGGGTCTTCCAGCTCAGCTCACCTTTATGCTGAGGTAAAGTAACATCTATTCAGACCAACACCCTGCGACTCGGCACATCCGTCTTTGAACCGATTCTCATATCGGTAGCGGCTCTGTTCCAGGCTGAGCTTTCCAGTTCCTTAGTAGCCTGACGAGGACGGGAAGAAGTCTGGTCGCCAGTGAGACCTGCAGCCTATTTGTTTTCTTACAGTCTGTGAGGGGCTGAAAGCCTCGCAGAGCTGGGATTTCTCGGAATACTTCGTTTTCATAGTGACGATCTTAATGAAGGCAAAAATCTCACCAGGGAACATCCTTGAATACACAGGGCGAACAGGCTTGTTCTGCCTGCTCAGTGCGCGAGCATTGCTTAGACTGCTATTTTTCCCTGGAACTGTCCAAATATTGACTGTGCTCAAGTGCCACTAAAATAACATTCAGTGCTTCTGCAATCACTTCAGACTTCGGAAGCTCTCCGACTGAGAGAGTAAACATTTTGCTGGAGTACTGCTTTTTAAAATGTACTTTGGGTGTTATTGTCTGCAGTCAGTTTAGAGCAGGATTTAAAGGCATGGGCCAGCCTACAAGTGATCCTTGGCAGGGTGAAGAGAGGGAGGGAGGGAAGCAAGCAACACCACAGCATTAGTTTGGCAACTTGGAGGAGTCATGTAGTCTATGGTCAAGGCAGAAGACCCTGACAGGGGACGAAATTTGAGTAGCTGCTTCCCCAGCAGGAGGAGCAGGATGCTGCAAGGACAGAAGAAGCTCTGAGAAGGTAGCACAGTATGAAAACTGCTCTCAAGTGTCATCCCACAAAGGACCTGAATTTGAGAGAGTACAAGGAAAAGCGCCAGCACTGCCAGCCGTCTCCAAGGACTAGAGCACACAGCTCCTTGGTCAGGACTCACTGCCCAATCTATCAGCAGGGAAGGGGCTTCTGCTACAAACTATTTCATGGTCAAGTAGTGAGGAGTCTCCACAAAGCCCCACCACGCTCACAAACCTGGGATAAACAACCTCACACTTTAAAACTAGAAAAGCAATTATAAAAGCCTGCTACCTTTCTACATATTCTCACTGACATCTGCTCACACTACTAAAGTGTTCTTCTTGCCCAGATATCAACCATAGAAACAACTGCTTCCCTACTGAAAAATGTTTATTATACCCAGCATTATAGTCCAGCTACAGTTTCAGATTCCAGAGCAAATCTGCAGGCTTCCAGAAAAAGTAACTTCTAATGTCACAAGTAGGACTAGTGCGCACAAGCCCATCCAGAAAGCTTTTTCCCTGCTTCCTGAGCAAATCAGACCTACACACAACATCCCAGGCTGCTGCTCCACAATTATCATTCAGAATATTCTTTTTGCTAAATAAGAGCTGAGTTTTTGAGAGAAAACCTGAAAGCAAAGCATGAAATTCTGCTGCTCCCGAAGCTCTCCAAGGCTAGGATCCTTTCCTCTAACATAACGAGCTGTAGGAGAGGTGAAGCAACATGGATGATGAAGAACAGGAAGATAAATAATAAGGAATGGGAAAGTGAATGGGGGAACAACTCTTCACCGTTAGAATAGTGTTAGCGGCAGCTTTATAGCAACTTATCATTTCTCTTTAATGCCTGGTTTGGAGGCTATAATGTCTCAGCTGTTTTCTGTACCATCCGGCTGAAATTTAGAAAAAAAAATGTCATCTCAGAGGTAAATGAATTCCTTTCCCTTTATTAGAGTTGCAGTATTCTGGTAAGAGAACCAAGATACAAGATGGCCAACATTTAGGGGCATTTTGATCAGCTAAGGCAGTCTTCCCTTGAAATAAATCCTGTTGAGATAGCCTTGCCATAGAAGCAATGTCCAATTCTTCTGCAGGATTTTTAATCATTATCTGAGTATGCTGACAGAGAAAGAGAGAAGTTGTGAAAAATCAGAGCCAGGTGTGCTGAAACAGCTCACTAAGAAAAAGGCTAGAATAGCATCAGACCCAGGAGCAGCTCTCCTGTACTTCAGCAGAGATCCCATCTCTACCGAGCCGCTTGTTGGGATTTCAAAGCAGAAGCTCCCCCAGTCCAAGACAAGACCTGGCAAAGGTGGAGACACTGTCAAACCAGGGCTTCATTAGCTTTTGAAAAGGAGCAACAGGCACCTCTGTGCAAGCCAAGCAACTTAAAGCAAATCAAGCCATGTGCCACCTGGCACAGTACATGCTGCAGGTTCCTGTCCTTCAGTTTTGGCTTTGCCAGAAGTTTGTTACGCTTTCTCAGTCCCATCACTGGGCCCTTCTCGCCTCGCTATCCTGATGGCATTGACTGTGGTCAAATACTCCAAGACACCTGGAGAGGGAGAGCTTCACTCTGCTGTGACTATGAGCTGTTGTACTCATCAGGAGTGTGTGACACACAGAAACATCATCTCTTGCTCTGTTTCTAGGCCACCACGCTTGGGAGATGCCCTAGTAGGAATACAGAATGGCACCAAGGTGCCCTGGAAAGGGCTCCCAGGAGCTGGTGGCTCCTCACATGCTCTTTGCCATCTGTTAACTGAACACGAGCTGCTTCCAGCTCAGGTCACCTAATAGAGGATCACACAGGAGTTCCCACTCACCCATTTCTCCCACCACACGCCTCAGCTCCTCTTGCACAAGCTGCAGATGCTATTACTCCATTTCCATGTTTTACAACTGAACATTACCTTTTTCCTCAAACCCCAGACAATTCCTTTTAAATTCATTTTACATCCTGATTATTTCCCTGCTCTGTGCTGCTTTCCCTCACTGTCACCTTCAACCATCCTTTGAGTTAAAGGTATAGAGCTTTATCTGCTGAAAGAAGATTTTCCAGTCCAGACTCCAATTATGCAGCAAATAACGCAGTCAGTAGAGCAAGGTTGTTGGAATAATTTGTATCTTTTATACAAACTGATAATAAAAATTTAGCCCTTAGATGTATTTTTCTCCCTTAAACTGTAGTTATGTTTCCTTGAATAGATAAATGCAAGATAAATTCAATTACAGCATAATTTCTCCCAGGATGAATAACCTTTAAATCAGCTCTGATCTCAGAACACATTATAAGATAACATACTGTCCATTACATCGGTGAAATTGGGGCTATGGCAATGCCTAGAGTTGTCAGTATGAATATCAAATTATTTATGCTCCTCTTTGCATCTTTTAATACTAAATAAGCTTTGGAACAGTGACAGCAAGAAACCCTGTTTAAACACAGATTTTTAGTGGAGGCAAGAGGTGCTTACTTGACAGCTCTTGAAATTGCAGTGCACTCTTTATCACTGCGATGTGCAGCAGCACTATAAGTTTCCACTGCGCTGTCACCTTGCCGAGAGCTTCTTCTGCTCTTGGGGGACAGCTGAGAACTGAAAGCTTGCTTAAGCCTTCCAC
Source organism: Rhea pennata (assembly GCF_028389875.1). NCBI lineage: Eukaryota > Metazoa > Chordata > Aves > Rheiformes > Rheidae > Rhea > Rhea pennata. The sequence continues at coordinate 5,722,121 of NC_084679.1, read as the reverse complement.
TTGAGTGACTGCATTGCTGCCGGTAAGAGCTGGTGTGGTGCCTGGTACTCGAGATAAAAGGGGAGAATCTCAAATATTTTGAGCAGGGACTTCGGATACGAGCCATTAATCAGGACAGTTTTGAAGTGCAGGCCTTTCTCTATCACTTGGGTCTCAAGACTTGCAAGTTCTCCCCACATCCTCTTCCATTTTCAGAGGCCTAAATATTAGCACAGTTAGATATCTCTGCTTTCAGGGGACATTTTTGCCAAAACAGCATTCAGTACAAAAGCAATGGGACTTAATGTGATGCCTCTCCAAGGCTGGGTAGCAGCATCACATGCTGGAGTTCCCAAGGAGAGCAGCAATGATGCCACATGGCATCTAAATGCATTGCCCTTTACACCACAAAACTTCCTTCTTACAAACCAGATTAACCCAATGTGACAAAGCTTGAGATCACCCAGCTTGCTCAGACCAAATGGTTCTTTGTGAATTTAAGTTCAGAAGTAGGAGAGGGATTTTTCTTTTTAAATGAAAGGGATGGTCTAGCTAGAGAAGGCCAAAGGCTTTGCACAAGCCAAGAAAAAAAAAAAAATTCAACCTAGTCACAACCTGCAAAGCAGGCTGCGTACAGGCAGTTTGAGACCTTCTTCTGAAAAGCCAGCAGATACAGCGAGAAACCTTAAACTGTTTGAATTATGGAGAAGGCGGGGGGGAAGTCTACTCCAAAACCAAATTGCACTTAGGAAAGCTGTTATTTTACATAAGAGACAGTCCTTGCTACGTTAAATGCTCCATTCAGCATTGGGGAAAAAAAAATATCAAACCAAGCACAGGGGACTTAAGTGAGAAGGATGACAGGAGGATAAAGTAGTTTCTCATCACCTCCCTTTGCTCAGACACCTAACTACTCAGTTTTGCCCCCAAAATTAACATAACTCTACCACCATGCTGTAGCAGAAGCTTTAGAAAGCAGCTTCTCCTGCTCTCTTCAGCATTTGCTTTCCTAATTTTGAAAGCCATCCGAATGACAAGCAGAAAATCCAGCCAGCTGTGGAGAACAGTAATTACCGTTTACAAGACACTTTGATGGCAACAAACCTTTGCACAGGAACCAGTTTACCACTGAAACAAGTTGAGTGTCAAAACGTCCAGCTGAAGTGCCTGATGCCTTGTTATTACCTAATGAACAATGAGGGCAGAGCAGAAGGTGCTATCTGAGCTACTTGAAGTAAATAAGCATGAAAGGCAGAAACCTTTTGTCCACAGCCTGGAGCAAGAGCTTGATGGTGCCAAGGAAGGAAGATGATGGACAAGGATCTTGTCACCAGCTCTCCGAGCTTCCCAGGAGCCCGAAGCACTCGGCAGCAAGCAGAGGACCCGGGTCTGCAGTTCCCACTGCTACCACTCTGGCCAAGACCAGGGAGCAATGTGCTTCCATCGCCTCTCTGCTCCCAACCGGGCTAAGGCATGCAAAAAAGCCGGGACAGCCACAAAAGCCTGCTCCTTTGAGCCCAGCAGGAGCAAAAAGACTGTAGGAGTTTGCCAGCCCTGGACCTCAGCAAAGGGATGCTGGGGAGGAGGGATATCAGCTGGGCAAAGAGATGGTTCACACGTAGAACGACCATGAGGGGCCACATGGAGCTTGCTGAGAGGAAGCCTTAGTTTCCTTAATGCCCCAACAGCAGGAGGAAAGCTTGGTTAGCAGAAGGGTTTGGAAGCACTTATCTCCAACTTGGTCATAATTTGAACTTTTTTGTTAAATATTTTAAGGCAAGAATAGCTGTACTGAATTCCCAGAGGTTAAGGGCCAGGTTGTCTACTTATGTAAATGAGGTTATGCCAAAGGATGCATCTTTTGCCGCTAGGAGAGTCACGGGACACTGGCAGGCGAGCGCAGGCTGCTTTCTCGGAAGCAGGCGCTGAAGTCACCAGTACAGGGAGCTCCCGTTGCTCACAGAGTGGCGTTTGCCCCACGTTTATCACTGGGATTTAGGCGGCCCAGCTTGACAAGCCTTCACTAAGCAACTCCACAAATCACCTTACATTTATGGTCTACATTTTCTTGCAGCCAAGGGACGTCACTTTGTAAAAACAGCAGCTGTTAGCCACAAACTCCCAGGCCCGGGGAGTCGGCATAACTTAAGAAACACGGCTGTCGGGTGTGATTTACCAGAGAGGAAAAAGCATTTAAATTTTCTTGACGTAACCAACAATAATCATTCTCTGCGTTGGAATTTTTATTAAAATATGTGCATTGCTGGTGGTGATGTACGAAGGAGACTGAAGATGGTGCTTTGAATCTCAGAAGCGAGCCTGGCCCTGCAGGGCTGAAGAAGTATCTGTGGCAGAGCAGTACATACGTACAACAGCAGGTGTCCGTTTTACGGGGTAATGACGCCTCTTTGACGGAGAGCAGAATTACTGTAGCAGTAATGTTTCTGAAGAGCCTCTGAGGCGGGAAGGAGAAGGGAGAGGCCTTCTGGTCAGACCTAGCCGGTCAGCTGCTGAACCTGGGAGCATTTTTCAGTTAAAATAGATTAGGCAGATACCTTCTGCACATTCCGTAAAGTCAGTTTTACTCTAGATGAGGAGTAGAGACCCAAACACATTTTGGTAGCTAGAGGCAGCCTTGCTCCAGGCACCTGGAGGCAGGAGCCTCACGCTGGAGCTGCTCCAAACTGCCTGCTCTAGCAGAGTCACTTTGTACCTTAGCTCTTCACTTAAAAAAGCAGCTAACGCTCAGCTGCTTGTGCTATTTAGCATCTACAGTGTTTTAAAGTACTTAATACAAGTCTTTCTGGCTAGCAGAAATTAAAATCCAGGCTAGACTGAGCACGCACGTTCCTTAAGTGCAGTAGCCAGGGCTGCTGAGGACAAGTACTTCCACTGCCTGCACCATCACAGGCCTCTAAGGAGGTAAATAACCAAGAAAAAAAAATCACCCCAGAAGACATACATACCACAAACAGTACCAAACACTATAGCTAAATAAAACTAGACCCAACCCAAAAGCCTTCGTGTGCTGCAGGGCATCTCTCCAGAAACTCTGGCAGTCTGGCCACCTGCTACACCTAAAGATTTAAAAAACAAAGTTTACAACTTTATAAAAAACAGAACTTTCCTGAAGAACTTTTGTTTAATTTTTCTTTTCCCTTCAAGGCAGCCATTTGTCATTCAAAAAGATCTTGAAATGTATGTTTAAGTCATACCAGATTCATGAAGGCACTTTCTAAGGAAGCTTCATCAGGAAGAATTATACCTCTAGCCAAACCATCACATTACTTCGATTAACTAATGCACCACAAGTGATGTGAGAAAGACAGCATAGAATTTACAGTACAGAAATTAATCCATTTTATGATAGCAGCTTCCTCTAGGATTCTTTTCAGGAAGCATTTGCACAAAAGTTAGGCGAATACCTATACGATCAGCAACACATAATTCATTTCATCCAAAAAGGTGTTTCTCCCTTAACTGCCAGTGTTTTCCATTTTCATTTTGCAGCTGTTTGTAATATATATATATAAAAAAAAAAAAAAAACAAAAAAAAAACAATCAAACAAAAATCAAACAAAACCCAAGTGTACTACCCATGCATATATACACAGTTGGGCAACAAGCTAGAACAAAGCTACCAGCAGTAGATTTGCCTTGAGGGTTACAGGGGCTCTTTCCTTCCCGTTTTAATCACTCTCTGCCATAGAATCATCATTCTCCCAATCCAGCCCTCCCTCCGTGTTATTTTGCTACTGAGTTTTGCAGTTCTCTGCTTTTATGAGTGGGGAAAGAGGGAATCCTACTATGTTACCGCATATTCAGGTCCAGGCTTCCCTTTGGTATCCTGAGCAGTGAAGATGATATCCAGCTTTGGCATTTATTGTACATGGTGATAAAAACCACTGCCAAAGCACATAAAAGATGGAATACGTGCATAGGAATAATGTGCAAGAATAAAAGAAAGGTCCGAAGATTTACCAAAACATCACATTAATGCCACGAGGCAGGCTTGTATTTGTAATGATCTTCAAACTAGGGGGGGCGGAAAAAAAAGGTGTTTCAAGAAATCTTTGTGTGTTATTAATGACTTCAAGCAAGGCCTGGAAACAGTGAATGATTTAGGGCTAATTTGTGTTTGGAAGAGTCATTTAAAGCATACTCTAAGAATACTCTGCATACAGCAGTGAGGACCGAGCAAGATTTCTGAACAATTTTTAGAGATATCAAGGAATTTTAAAGTGTTTTTGCAAAAAACGATTATTTGCTATGTGAACATCTAGCTCACTTCACTGGCCGTGAAGGCAGCATTGCTAGCGCTCTGTCCCCTGATGAGGGCTGTGCCCTTTGCAGCCGGCCTGCTGCCAGGGAGTGCTCCACTCTGTCCTTACACCCAACGCTTTAACTGCGGCACTGATGGCCAGGGCTTCTCTGCGGATTCACAGCTACTTCAACATCCGCCTTCAACATCTTATTTTTTTTATAGAAACAATTCTCCATCTTCCTTTATTTTTAAGAGCAGATATGATTATGCATTCTGAACAGTCTGCAATGGTTTTCTTATGAATAATCCAAGTATACGAAAAGGATTTTCCTGTATTTTTTGAGGACTGGGCCTCTTACAGGACTGCAGCCTTCATGGTCCATACAAAATGCTAGTTTGATTGCTGTGGTCATGAAGGTGTTCCACCAGCCCAGCACCTGCCTTGGGGCCAGGGCTGAAGAAGAAAGCACATCCCATGCATGGCACATTGCACTAGAAACTTTTCTGCTGGACTCACTGCAGAATCTGACTTCAGCAAGAACAAGAGACTGGGCAGGACTGATGGCTCTGCTGCACCGACTGTGGGGCACTGAGGAGCTGTGTGATTTTTGCGTTAATTATTCACAGACCTCTGGCCATCCAAGAACAACTGATTTTTGTTATGGTTGGGTTGGGGGCAGGGAAGGTGTTGCTTCAAGGTTGATCTGTTTACATTGTATACATTATATTTTTTGTTTTCAGGAAGTGTTTTCTCTCTGGTTGGTGGCTTTTCTGTAAAAGAAATAAGATAATTGTAAGAGCTGAGGATCTGGTGGGCAGGAAACTGAAAAAGTGAAATGAGAGGCTGTGTTACAGAGAAAAAGGGAGGATCTGAAAAAGTGGCTAATGAGAACTGGAACCAACAAAATGTAAAAAGGAGATGTGCTGTGACCTCTTGAAGAAAACTGAATTGTGGTCAGTTTTCTGAGGATTACTTACTGGTTCTGATATTCCTCAATTGCATTTCTTTTTTGTGACTTAAGAGGATGTATCTATTGTCTGATCTTTGACCTAGCTGCTGAGGTATCTTTTCCAATTTTTCCTAGTTCTACTCTGGCTAACTTCAGTTGTTCTCTCTGTTTTTTTGAGTTTTTTTTTTTCTCTTTATTTCTTCCATTAAAACTTCTGGGACCTACTCTTTGAATATAGATGCTGGCTGAACAATTCAGAGGCCAAATGCAGTTTGGGTGGAAATCCTGCTGGTTACAACACAGTTTCTAAACTCTTTGATGCATTTCCCCAGGAAACCTGCCTTTGACTTCCAGCCTCGGTGACGGTGCTTGTGCCTGTCACAGGGCTGATGTTAGGTCACCTTTTGAAGCTCATTATGCTGCTCCAGCCTCTATTCCAGCTCTTAGGCTTATCTTGTCCGCTGCATCTCTTGGGACTCTTCAAAGGGACTCGTTTTAGGCAGGATTATTCAGCCAGTGAATGTAGATAATGGAACGTGAAGGCTGGGACCTGAGCACCGATCACTTATCTGGCTAGCTTCCTTCTGAGCTTGCTATTTTGTTCAATTGCCCTTGCAGCTATGTTAGTCTCTTTTCTGTACCTCTGCCCTGGACACTGTCTATAATTATTTCCACGTGGGGCTGTGACTCTTGATCTCTGCTGTGTTCAGAAAGTTTGCAGTGGTGTAAATAAAATGCTTTGTCTTCTAGTGCCCTGTTATACGCAAGCTTAACTTGACTGACCTCAGAGCAAGGCGTTGCTAAGTGCATCTCTAGTATGTGTATGGCTAGATCTATTAGTTTCGGGAGAAAACCATGCATCAATGTAAGAAATGAGCTGAAGTAGCTGTGAATCCGCAGAGAAGCCCTGGCCATCAGTGCCGCTGTTAAAGCGTTGGGTGTAAGGACAGAGTGGAGCACTCCCTGGCAGCAGGCCGGCTGCAAAGGGCACAGCCCTCATCAGGGGACAGAGCGCTTCACGGCCAGCGTGGCCAGTCCTGCAGAAGGACAACGTGTGATTCAGGGCTTGATTCAGCAGCAGAGGTTATCTCACCACTGCGTCTGTGCAAAGAGAACAGTCTTAAAACCTGGTAAACAAAATTTAGACACGCAAATGCAATTCAACAAGGAGACAGGGGGTCAGTGAGTCCCCAGAGCTGTTGCTGGATTAATTTTAGCTTTCTTTTGATCACTATTGCCATTACATTAAGTAGAAAACTAGATCCCTTGTACTTTTCCTTAGCCTGTTTTATCAAGGATTTCTCAGCTTTTGGGGGGGGGGGGGGAGGGGTTAAAAAAAAAAAAAAAAAAACAGACTGAAGTCTCAGAGTTAAGTAAAGAGAACCAACTTCAGTAGGAACTGTTTCTACTTTTCTCCTCCAGGTCATGAGCAACTAGATGTAGTTGGCATCAATATTACTTTGATGGAGTTACAGGATGTTTTCTTTTCCTGAAGGACCACAGAAGCATTCTTAAACTGAGATTTGCTTTCTAGGCCGAGTCCTTCACCAGAAGCAGAACTATCCCAAATGCACCCAAAACCATAGCAGGAGAAGTCAAAACAAGCCACTCTAATAAGGCAGCAGAGCTTTATGAGCATGCAATTCATAAAGAATATAAGTTGTAGAACGTGCATAAGCATAAAAGGGACCCCCAAGGTGTACAACCAAAGCCAGACTCCCTGGTGAATTACAAGAAAACGAGATCTCCAATTCTGCTGTTATCCTGATGCAGGAGCCTGGAGAGCAGCCAGGATTCCCAGAGCATTTGGCCCCACCAGTATCCTCTGATGGGCTCTCACAAGCTTGGGGAGGTACTTATGTCTGCCTTCATTCCCCCAGCTTCACTCCAGATTTGAAGCAACTATGAAGAAGCTAAGGCAGAAAAGGCTCACCCTTTCTGAGTCGCTTTCAGGCTTCCACACAGACTGTTTACATGGAAAACAGAGGCAGAAGAGAACTGTACCCAAGAACAAAATGGCAGCAATGCTAGAAGTTGAATCCTCATCCAGGGTTGCTCTGATGGATTGCCCCTGTTGGGGTTCTTCAGTGGGCATGCTTGGATTTGGAGAGGATTTCCACAATCATAACTGTGGATTTAATGTCTTTCTTGGCTTGAGCCAGCCTCCTTTGTCCTTCCCAGGTCCTAGCCTTGCCTGCCACTCAGTCAAGTGTGCTGTTTAGCCAGTCTCTATTCCACAATCAACAGCAGGGCAGGGGAGATCAACTGAAACAAGACAGCTGCCTACTAGCCTTCTGTAATTTCATTTAGCTTAGTATTTTTCATTAAAGAAAATCCATGGAAACAGTAGCAGACATACTAATCTGAGGTTACTGTTTGTTGTTTTGTTTTCTGAGGCTGGAATTTAAGCTTTTTTTTCCAGCTAGGAGAATTAAATAAAGCATGTCAACACCACAGCAACAGGATTATTTCCTAAAGTACTGGGGGAAAGAGGGGAGGAAAATTGTTAGTATTTGTGCTTCAACACAATGGAAGTATTTGCTGTTAGATGAGAAGGGAGAGCAAGGCAGATGTGGCAATCTCCAGATTTTAAATATTGCATGGCCATGCTCAACTGTGTGGCCAAAGATGAGCTCCGGACGGACTTTCAGTTCCTTTATTGCCCTGGTGTGAAAAGATTGACTGTTCCCCCTCATCTTCAAATCTGCTTCATGTTCAGGGCTGGGGAAGAGGGGATTTTATTGTACTTATAAAGTTAAAGTAATTCTCTTCTACTGCTCACAAATTTTATGTTTTCAGCTTAAGGAAGGTCTGTGTGAACAGGTCATAACGCAGAGGGAGGAAGCAATAACAATGTGTGAGGGGTTTTGATGAGCAATGGAAAAGGGGGAAGCATCTGTGTCAGAAGACCTTTTCATTGCTTACTTTGCAAGATGCCAGCTGATATGACCAGTCACTTCTAGAGCTTTCCTCAGGAAAACATTTCGTAAAAGTTCGTCTCCTAGATTGCTCACAGCTATTGATCGAGGAATTTATGCTCCAGTGCTGAGCATGGCACATGTCCTTGACACTCTGCTCTCTGCTGTCACCGAAAAACATCTGCTCATACAGTTATGCCCTAGCCACCACTTCACACTCTACTCCATGAGATGTTTGAAACAGTGACAGGAAACTTCGTATGGAAATCTATGCATGATGCACAATCCTCATCTCCCAGGCACTTTGCAAGGTTTTCTTTATTTACCTTCAGCCCTGTTCTATCAGCATGGCATAGAGCTGCCTTTTCACTAGCATGGAAGGGTTCTTACAGTGCAGTGAGACTCTGTGTGCTATTTATTTGAATTCTTGGGAGTCTCAGGGGGAGAAGACACTTGCAGCCTGCTCTTCTACTATAGCTGAAGTTCATCAGTTGAAGCATAACAAGGGCAGGGCAAGAGGGGGCACTGCTGGAAAGGGAGACAAGCAGGAGCAAGCCTGAAGGTGTTGCATATCCTGACTGTTCAACTACTTTGCTCTAGTTTTAGCTATGGACAGAAATACAAAGGTGACCAATTTACGCTGAGGAATCATTTATCCTGTAATGTCTGCAAATGCCTTCTACTCTGCAGTACATGCAGGAGAGCCTGGCAGCAAGATCGATATGGTGCGCTAGTGATTTCTCGAGGACCTGGCGCACTAGTGATTCGCAGCCCCATGACCCATGACTCAAAACTTGTGAGAGCCAGATTTTGCATCAGGCGCATACACACTGACAAACCATGGCCAGAGAATGCTTGCTTTCATAACACTATCTGCAGTCTTTAAAGATATCATTACCAACTATCATGGGCTTTTCTGGTGCTCTATATCAAGCAGCAACACAAAAAATGGGAGGGAGGGAGGGGTTCTAAAGATTCCTCCCTTTTAAAAATTGTTCCTTCTACTGACAAGATATATCAGGAAGCTAGTCATTTTTCTTGTCATTAAGAAAAGCAGCTCTGCCTAAGGTGTAAAACATATCAGCTGAAAATGAAGACGAAATGTCATAATTATAGCAGGGATTCATTCAGAAGAGTTCCATTTTTTCCACTTAATTACTACAAGAGATCCTGAAGCTAGTATTCCAGACACAGCCAAGGCTTAGCTATACAGAATGACAATCCTGCATCTGTATTTGTAGACAGAAATTTCAGCTCTTCTCTAAATTCACACATCACAGGAACTATCAAAGCACAGATTCCTTTTCCCAAGGGACATACAGCAACACTGAAACCATGTCATGAAATCAGAAGTCTCTCAACAGAGCTTGAAAGTCACCAAGATCAAATGGGAAGACAGGCCTCTTACAGGTGTATATAAAAAAAAATGTAGCCTCTCACAAAACTTTGAGTCATACTGAACTCCATCACCTCTAGGTCTTCACGTGCTTAAATTGTCACCCAACGGATTAGAAGCAAGTAGATAAGGCTCCAGAGCATGTAGGCATGCCTAACTTTGAGTGCCACCTCCTGGCAAATAGTACTGTATGCCAGAGCACCGTATACGAAGTACTCTTACATGCTGATGGTATCTTTACATTGGTTAAGCAGCTAATTGCATCTTGCTTTCTTGGCCAAGGTTTCTGCCTAGGTGAGCACTTGCTGCTTTCCCTTTACTGTGCCAGGTTAGCATTTACTTTGCTGAGAAATTTCTTCTTAGCTATTTAGGATCACACACCTTCCTTATCTTCTCCCCAATAGTCTAGTTTCAATTAACCTTGAAATCTTAGAGCTATCTTTTTCTCATAATGGATGCATTAGAATTTTTTCTTCATAAACATTATAATGATGAAAACTCTGGACTGAAGCCCAGGACAGAGTGCCTAGTCCTAAGGGGCACTGCGTAATGCCAAGTGAGTCCTGTTCTTTCAGCTTGAAGATTTTCTGCCAGGTATTTGCTAATGTTTCTGCTATATGGAAAGCCAGAGATGAACTCCAGGATCAAGATTTTCTGGAGCTAAGTTCTAGTAACTCAGAACTGGGTACTTGGCATGAACTGTTTCCCACTAGATCACACACTGGAGTCTGGGGACTTATAAAAGCTATCTTCTCCAGTCAAACTGCAAGTCTGTTTCAAGGACTCATAAGATAAATCTGCTCCAAGACATTTTGTCCAGGATTGGGAGGGGACACTTTTCCAATGGTTTAATTTGGTTTATTTCCAAGAGAACTCTAGAATGAGGTCCTCAGGTTGTCATCCTACCTGCCAAAACCCCTCAAGTTTGAGACTGAGTTCTTGACCACTATTAACGGTCCCCATTCTTCTCAGAAACGCTTTCTTTCACTCATGCAAGACAAGAGATTCTTACATGGCCTGAAATTAAATGCACAAAGAAAGGAGAGCAACTTTTCTGAGGTGGCAAGACAAGCAAGGTAACAGTACAGTCAGAATGATGGTGCCTGGACGTGAGAGCCTGGATTCAGTTAGGAGAATCATCTGGTGCGCAGCCCTTGGTGAAATAAATAAGTTCCAGATGACTGGTCCAACACATTGTCATTGCAACTAGAGGGGTCAAAGGCTTTCTTAAACACCGTGTCCCCCATCAAAGCCAATGGATTTAAGCACCTATCACTGAAAGGTCTAGAATCTGAAATAGCCCTCACTCTTCCATAGTGCTCAGCAGCATTCCTAATGTACCTTCCAAATTTGGACCTCCACCCCAGAGCTGGAGGGAGAATTTCTACTGCAGTGGATTAACACTGGGTCTGCAAAAGCCTTTAGGATGCATTTTTAACTATCGTATCACCAATATTTGAAAGAGATTCAGTAACTTCAAATTCTAGCAGATTTACAATTCTGCATGAAACTGAACTAATTAGACTTGCTTAATTAAGTCACCGGGCTCTGAAACTACTAGCAAGCATTTTTGTAGGACTTTTTAAAACCAAAGTTATATTAAGCCTTGTTCAACCATCATTTTTCTTTTCCAATCAACTAAACCATCAATTAAACATCTAAGTACACTATTACTCATGTGCCACTTCAGTGCAACTGTTTTGCCCTTGAAGAACTCCTGCATTATTTGTAACTGAATTCTAACTTTATTGTAAAGAGCCTGTATTGAAATTTGTGACAATTTTGCTCTCCTTACTTTGAATTTTCTACTAAATAGCCAGAGATCCATTACTGAATCTTGCAGTACTATGTCAGTTTATCCCAATGAAGCTCTCTAGGCCAAACAGACAGAGAGCGGGCAAATCTGAGTTCTACCCAGCTTCAGAAAGTGCTTGAAGACAATTTATTCTTAGGAGCAAGACAACTTGTTCTAATGACTAAAACACAAGTTATAACATTACCTATATTAGCTTCCTAATTCAAGGCAGGAAATAACTGTTGCTAAAAAGACACTTGATGAGAGAAGAGACAAATGGGCTAACTAGGTTAATACTTTTTCCTAAAATGATTTCTCAGCATACAGAGATTTTTATGTTCATTACCTCAGCTAAAAGGCTGACATCAGGCTTTCTGGCTGGTTTCCACCCCCTCTGCTCTCATACTAGTATCAAGGAATATTTCTGGAAGTACCCATGGTTATTTTATAAAACCTGCTTTGTTAACAGTAAAGAGGTCACTTGTGATAGCCCTTGCTGTGCCATGCAAGGCTCATGCTGCCACTGTGCAACCCTGCTTCATACTAAAACTGATCCAGAAGCAGAGAGGCAGAAAAAAAAATAACCGCCTTGTCCCTCCAAAGTTCTCCATGCATTATTGTGACTACCTTGAGACTCGACAATAGAGAGCTGATGAGCTCTGGCTCTCTTCCCTCCCTCCATAAACACCCTCTCCTGCTAGGAAATGGTTTGTAGTTGAGGCTGGTATGCATTTTGATAGTATCCTGGAAGGGAACACCAGGCTGTGAATGTTCCCTCTTTCTGACCAACCTGAAAAGTCTACAGAGGAATAAGGTCGCATATAAGTTAATCACTACCTGAAGAACAAGTGCACTGAAAGATTCAGCATTATTGAAGGAAAAGAGCAAGAGCAGGAATGGGAAAAGAAAATCAGACTTGAACAGATCACACACTTGCTGCATATGCCAGTAATTACATGCAAGATATATATGCAAATCAATTATCTGCATTTGTCTGCACTGAGAAACACCCTGAAAAGGGCTTAATTTACTGTCCCATCTGCACCCACTTCTATGTGCTTGTGCCCTTCACCTGCTAAAGGGCTGTACTGGCTGAAGCACTGGTTTGCGTCATCACTTGAAGACCTTGCGGATCACCAAGCTCATCTTTCCAACAAGGTCAACACAGAGCAATTCCTTTTAGCATCAGCCCTATCACAAAATCTGATTACCTGCTGGTTTAATTTGGTGAACTGTTAATTTGAATCCACTGATTTATAAATTCAGTTTTAATCACAGCTTTTGTTTGATTGCTGCATTATTCCTTTCTGGTAGGTCAGTGAAATTATAGTATATTAGCTTAGTAATATGCTCGTTTCATATTTATTTGCTCATCTTTTTAATAAAATCTGTAACTACACAGGACTGGTTATTTCAAAGCATAACTTGATTCATAAATCCAAAATTAAGGGCAATTTAAATCAGGATATTAAAAACATTGATCTAAAATAAGATGCAAGAAGTGAATACATATAATCTCTCTCCCTCCTCCTCTGCTCTCTCTGTATACACTTTAATGCTGTCTTTCCCACCACTTCTCAGGAGCTTATACAACTGCAGACATATATTGCATTGACTTCTAGTCCCTATATAAATTAACATAACATGCAACACAGGAATATTTAACTACTGTTCAGCTAGTTAGATGCTAGTGGTGGAGCTTGCATGCCATTGCCTCTGCCAATAAGTATTGCATTTCAGAAGCTGCAGAGGCAGGAATAGCCCACTAATGCAAGGCCTGGCCCACAGAAAGACCTCAGGATATTCCCATACCTGCTCCAGTGAGGAGAATGACACTGTGAGAAAAGGCACTTGATATCTGCAGCTTCAGTGCTGCACTTCCCACCATCTCAGTTTAATTATACTGGATTTTTTACCTCAGCTGGTTCCCATTTAGGGGTAGGTGGGAATAGAGTGGGAAGAAAGGACTTAAAAGGAAAGAAAAACCCCTCTGCCTTCTTAGCCTTTTCTAAAGGGTCTGAATAATTGTGTTTTAATCTGCTCTTTTTATGAGTAGCAGCTGAATAAATGAGCCCTACTGTATCAGTCAGTTCTGTATGGACAGATGATGCTACTGCAGGGACTGCCAGAAAGCAACCTGAAATATGGAGGGCTCCCTGAAAATTCGTATTAGAAGAGGTCTGTACTCAGAGACTTGTGTGAACACAACGCTCTGAGCAATTTAATGAGAAATGCTACACCTAGTAACCATTCACTGCTATGATGGACCACAGCAATCACTCACAACAGCACATTATCCTGGGTGATAATTCACTCTGGCCACTTTTACAGAGTGACAAACTCGTAATTCTTATATAAATATTTAACTCCTTCCCACTTGAGACAAGCTGGCTATTTCATCAGCACATGTCTAGGTGCCTTCCCTTCAGCCACAAACAACAAGACAATCCCAGATTAAACCCGAGTCCACAGACTTTGCTGATGGAGCAAGAATCAAGGCAGCCTTGTGGAGCGGCAGCAGTCAGAGCACAGACATTCAACTTCAGCATTTCCTCTGAGCTACCTGCAATCATACAACAAGGAATAACAGGCCCTTGCGTTGATTTGAGGACGTCCTATGCAGGATCAGGTAACAGAAGGAACCCAATAAACCCTCACTCACATGTACTTGATTGCCACTGTCTGGGTCCCATTAGCACTACCCAAGGGAAAAAGCCCCAGAGCTCTGGCAGCTACAGATACAGTCACAAGGAACAGCATTTGGGGAACAGCTCATTCTGGTCTGCTTAGTGGGTTTCCGAAAAGCCCTTTTCCCCAATACAATCTTGTTTTTATTGAAGTGTATTTTAAAGCCAACTACTACTACAATCAATACGTTACAGAGCAGAGCAGATATTCTTGTAGCACTTTAAAAAACACATGTAAAACTCACGTTATGCTGACGGATGTAGTATGACGAACCTAGAGGCATGATGGAAAAAGTAAATGGCAGATTCCAAAATGCAGGGGTGGAGTGGAGTGGAAGGATGGGAAATGGTGCCTTGATTTGCCAAAGTGTTTCTGTTAAAAAATATTAATCTTTTCAGACACTCCATGAAAAGACCCTGTAGCAATATCATATTAAATTAATAGAGTCTCATCATTATGGTAACTTCAGCTCAGTTTTATAAGATCTATAGTGTCATAATAACCAAAGAAGAGTTCCCAAATAATTCTGCTCCTATAGCTATTACTATTAAATGACACTGAAGTGATGGTCATTAGCTGCATAGCATTTTCAGTGCCTGTCTGGAATGGAGCTTTTTGCATACAGTGCAGCAGTCCAATTAGACTCTGTACAACTCTACTTAGGAACCAAAACGTTGCCTGTCATCATATAGCATTTAATTATGACTTGCTCCCAGAATCAGTCACTATAAATGATAATTGAGGTCTCAGTTATTTGGACAGTTCATTATACAGTTCCTTAGGTGTTAGCACCAGTCCAGGCTTTGGTACCTACAGTGCTACTGCTCCTTCCCATGACGATGGGAACCAGGCAAAGAGACCAGAACAGACAGGGAAGTTACACGCACATTACAAACTCCCCCCAAAAAACTAAAAAGCAATCCTTTCTTTTATACAGTTTAAGCTTTTACTTAATCTCTTCTCTCACAAGACTTTTCATTCACTTCTTGCTTTTGTAAGAGTATGATAGCAGCCAATGGTAGGGATTTCTCAGCCAGGTGCCTCATCTTTTAGGCCAACTCTATTATACCAGCAAAATAACCAAGAGCCTTCTGTAGAATTTCCCTTCCTATTCTGCCAAATAGTGCACAGATAATTACAATGCTGCATTCTGGTTATGAAGGAGTCTAACCTAAATCACAGCTTTTAGGAATTCAGTTGCTATTCACATGTAGTTGAATTCAGATTACCAAGTTTCAATCTTCCAGCACAAAGCCGGATGCTGCAGGGCCACCCCAGCAGCCAAATCACACAGACACTTCTCCATCCCCTGCTCTCTGTTTTGCATGCAGCCAGTTTGCTGCATGCCCTGCAACAGGCAGGGGTGCAGTCACAACCACACCAACAAAAAAGGGGCAGAACAGGAGCCTACCTTCACCTTTTTTTTGGGGGGGGGGGGGAGGGAAGGGGGAGAAGCAGCTATCAACTAAGTGCATTATTGCACCTCCAGAAAGCTGTTATATTGGGTGGAAGCTGCCTGGCAGGGTGCAAAGCATCCCCTCCCACAGCCAGGGGAAGAACCAGCACAGGCTGCCTTTGCAACTTGATATGGCTCAGCTGAATGTACTGTCAGACATCTTATCCCTATGATGCTTGTAGCTGGCTTTAATATTGCAGTTTCTTACAAAGAGCTTTAATACTTCGCTAGCATAAGCACAAAAAGAATGGGTCCAAGTTTGTCCAAAATAAGAAAGAGTTATTTGCTAATTTGCATCATAATTGGTCTCTACTGCTGCATCTTTGCTGACAGCTTATTTTTAAGCATTGAAATCCAGCTTAGGAGCCTTTCAGAACAGAGAAAGTCTTGCTACTTTGGCTACTTGGTCATGGAGATTGGCAAGGGAGAAGGAAGTGCTGAGGATGACTGTACCATTTCCAGCCTAGCAAGTAGGGTACAGCTTTATGGATGAACTGCTTTGGTCAGTGCATTCCTGCTTTCCAATTCTGAGCACCTTTTTCAGGTTGTCTCTCAAATTAAACCAAAGTCTAACTATTCCCAGAAGCTGAAGGTGAGCCAGGACGCTTGCTGCTCAGAGGAACATGCGCTTTCAGAGGAAGCCTTTGCAGGATCAAGTAAAGCCATATCAGAGGGAATTAGCAGGTAGTGTGGATTCAGGATAGTGCTGGCTTTGCAATGTCAGATGTTTCAGCATGCACGTACCAGAAACTTGTCTAATCATCTTGTGGCCAAACTTACAACTCCAGTTTGTGATGTGGAACAAACATTGACAAGCTTTTCACACTGAGAAACAATCCCTGGAATTTTATCTCACTTCAGTCTTTCAGGAAAGAGTGAGATTTTTCTTAGTTTAAACGCTCTTCTAGGGTGTCATGGATTTTAAAAGGCTAAAGCTATTAAACAGTCTCTCTGCTCTAGTGTTCACAATCTTTTAGGTATATCTCAGCCCATCCAGTACTTCTGAGACTAGGAGCTTTCTCAGATCCTCTTCTAAAACTTGCTAGCTTGCTCCACTTCTCATTCCACCCTCTGTACTGAGTCACCCCTGCAAATCTGGGTTTGGGGAGGTCTCACCACATGCCAGGATCTACTGTCAAGGCTGGTCAAACAGATCAGCTAGGTTCTTATGAAAGCCCCTCTCTGTCTTGTCCTCCAGAAGCAGAGAATAAATGTTTATTCTGGCTAGAACAAAAGATATTTCTGCTCTCCATTAATCATGTCCAATTTCCCAAAAGGCTTCTTTGCTGTTTTTACCGCACCAGTCTTTCCCCTCTTCAGTGAGATTGCCACAGAAATATGAAGTTGCTCCCATCATTTGTCACAATGTATTCCAATCCAACTATAACGCATATATTGGCTTGAAGCTCTGCTCATCTCTCTTTTAAACACTTCCATCATGGTACTGTATAAAAAACTGGTGTACCCCCAGGGCAGCTGTTCACAGAGACAGAAAATGTTTCCTTTCCCTAATCCTGCCAGCAACAGCTTAAATTCAAAACCCACTCAGTTGAAAGCCTCCCCAGCATTTGGCAAATGAACCTTAGGCTTGTAAAATTTAGGGTCAGACTTTTATTGTGAGAGTGAGCTGGGAATTCTCAAGTATTTTTTCCAGACTAGTAACACCACTTTTTCCCAGAGCGTAAGAAAAATTTCTCCAATGAAGAATTCCTCATCGAAGGATCTGAATCACAGAGAAGCATCCCCCCAAAGCCCAGCAGCTCCAGCACATGTATCTCAAGCACGAGAGAAGTCACTCTAGCGAGTGCAGCCCAGCACGAGGGATCAGGATCCCCAAAGGAGCACGAGGATTTGGCATCTGCTTACACTCTAGTAAACTAGCTCTCAGTCCATCCCCACATCCTGCTCCTGTGACCACCCGGGTTACACAGCCAGCTGCCACCTGGGCTCTCTTCTGCAAGGTCCTTTTCAAAACAGAAGCAAGCGCAAGACCAAGAGCGGTCACTGCAAGGCTCCTCTACCGCGCGGCCGGGGCGAGGCTGCCCCAGGTCTCCTCTCCATCACCGGCGGCCCTGCACACCTCACACTGCGTCACCGAACGCATGTGCCCAGCTTCACGCCGTGAAAATCCCACCCCAGCAGCCGTGAGGGGCCCTGCCACGTTTCAGGCCCTTTGAAACGAGGCAAAGGGCAAACAAAACCATACTTTCAGGATGGTTTGCTCCTGCCATGGAAGTTCTCACATGCAGCAGGGGAGACAGCAGGCTGGAGCGCCGGGGATGGCAGCTCACCCCCACCACGAGTGCACGAATGCGGCCTGCACCGCCCGGGAGCCGCGAACGGCGTGGGCAGCGGCACTGGCAGCACAGAGGCAGCCTTCACCTTCTGCCTCACCCTGGAAGCTGGGGCTTTCAGGGCTTGCTCGCTCCCAAGCGAGGACACAGCCTGCCGAGCCCCGACCTGCTCAGGCACACACGGGCTCTGTTTCACGCCTGCGGCGGGGGCTGTTTCTTTGCCCCGGGTGACACACGAAGAACCTGCGTGCTTTCCTCCTGCCCGCTCTCAGCCTCGGGGTACTTAAGCAGGCAGCAAGGCTTCTCCCTCCCCCCAAACACAGCCCCATAATAAAAAATCCTAAATAAAGCAAGACTCACTTTTTCCACCAAGGTCCTGCCTGCACCAGCAGCTCCCGAGCATCCCTTCTTCTTCTTCTTCTTCTCCTGCCCCCAGCAGCCACCACTCTCCTACCTGGGCCACCTCTAACCACGCAGAAGCAGCACATCTCAGCCATGGAGCCCCCTTCCCCACCAGGCTGTGCTCCTCATTGCTGCCTTCATCAGGTGACTTCACTAATTACACCTTCATCAGGTGACTTCACTAATTACCTCCCCTGGGGCAGGCAGCCCCAGGCCTCGTCCAGGCCCAGCTGAGCTCCCCCGCCTCGGGCGCCCTGGGGCCGAGCACCGGCTCCGCTCCGGGAGCGCAGGCCCCCCTCACGTTGGAGGTGACAGGCACCCTTCTAAGCACAGATTTATTATTAATGAATTTCCATCCTGGCTCCTCAAGACATACCTTGCAGCACGTTATCTTTGCAGATGCGCGGTGCGGTGCCCTCCCCAGGCAAGCGCAGCCCCTTGCCGGCAGCGCCGGTCGGAGCCCCCGTCCCGGGGCCTTTGCAGCCGCCGCGCGGCAAAGCTTCAGAAATGTAAATCCTGACATTTGACCCAATGTGAGTTTCAAATAAATGCTATTTCACAGCCTGGTGGTTTCCTCCCTGCCGAGAGGATCCTTCACGCCGGCTTGCTCAGAAACGGGCTTTGACGGAATTTTTGGTCAGAGGAAGATAAATTGAAAAATTTGCACGCCTGCTGCTGTCTCTAAAGTGCCACGTCCTGCAGATTCAGAAAAATTAAATGTGATGTCAGGACTGCATTTTTTTTTTTTTTAATTCTCTCCCTTGCCTCTGGAAATAAGGCCTCTCCTCACAGAAACCATGCTGTTTGGAAGACATACTGTGCTTCAGCCGCACGTTACAGGAATCAGTCAGACTGTACAAGCCTGGTGGCCTCCACCTACGAGTAGCAGAGAATCACAGTGTCAAGTCCCCAGGAAAAGAAAGAAGACCCCTCTGCCTGCTCTTCTTCCCTCTGAAAAAATGGAAGCCTTATTTTGGAAAAGTTTAATGGCCTTTACATATTCTACAAACTGTTCCCGTGTGTTTAGTAGTTCTGTGCAGACAAGTGAGGAATGCCCTGAATTTCCATCTTGCTCTGCACCACGAATCCTTCTCACGCGTTTGTGTACCTGGGAAGGCATCAGGCCCTGCTGCACCTCCCGAGAGAAGCAGCAGCAGCTTTCAGGCCCCCTCCCCAGCCAGGGGTCTTGCAGGATTAGGTTGTAACTTTGAGAAATTTAGGGGCCACCTTGAGGTTCTTGAAATAAGGGGAGCTTTCTTTTGGCTTCAGGAAATGGCTCTGTGCAGAGCCTGGCTCCTGCCAGACGGCAGTGCCAGCAGGGCCGGCTTTGTTCTGTCCACGCTGCACAGCTCCTATGAGTGACCCTCTCCCTCTCTTCAAATTCACCACTGCACAGGCACTTTTAAAGCTGCATGCTAGTGGACTGGGGAGGAGCAGCCATAAACACCTCAAACCCTTCTCCCCCGCTGCTCAGCCAGGCCCAAATTGAGGTGAGGGTAGAGGCAGCGGGTACCTGAGAGGCAGCAGGCTGCTGGGAGCAGCAAGAGACAGATGCCTTGCTGACTTCATTTGAATCAGTGTCCTCATAGTCAGGCTGGCACCTGTTACTAAAGGAAATATCAAAATACATAAAATGGTTTCTGCTGCTGAAGAGACCAGCCAGGAGAGGTTGTCGTCACCCCATCCCTCCTACTCCAGGCAGCAGAGCCCAGCTCTCCCATGGCCACCTCTCTTCTCATTTCCATGGCAGGAGCAAACCAACCCCTCAGCCAAGGAAGTATGTAAGTTCAGTTCCACCATGTGGCAAGACAGCTTCAAAATAACTTTTCCTAAACCCTCAAGGACTTTTCATATGTATAAAATCAAAGGCCCAGACTCCCAGCTGCTCTCCATTAACGTGGCTCTACCAGATGGCTTCAATGGAGACGCACAGATTTACGCCATGTGTGGATCTAGACAGAAACACTGTATTTGTGACTAGCAAAATAGTTGATGCAGGATCTTGGGTCTGGAAAGGCTTCTTTGAGTCCTTCCTTCTCCCACCCCCAACCCCGCAGGCCTTGCATGGTGCAAGCCTGTGGTTAAACATACCTCACCCTGTCTGAACCCATTTTCCACATTTCAATTATTATTGCATATCTGCTGCAGAGCCCGGAGCTGTGGTTCTTCCTGTTCACCATAGGACAATGTCATGTTAAGATAGGCAGTATGTCAGGTGTCTTCCTCTTACATCTTTAAAACCGCACCTTGTAGCCATTGTGGAGGTTAGCTGAAATCCATCAGTTGATAACCTGAGAACTAGAAGACATCAATAACTGGCATGTGTTAGTGAAAAAGCAACAGAGAAAAACATTGCAAGTGCTTCAGGGATGCTTTGTTTCCATTTCAGTTTGCTCTGGGGAAGTGGCTCCTCCGGCTGCCCTAAGAATCCTGCAGCACTTCTAAAACTGCTGCTTATGCCTCTGCTTTCGGCCGTGGCATGTGCTTATGCTGGCAGTTGTATGTGACTGTCACTATTTGAGAAGTGATTATTATGGCACAGACAAGATAACAAGTCAGAAGTGTAACGAATGTCCATGGTAATCCGCAGTGTGTGTAAAATGCCGTATGCACGGGGGAATGGCACAGGTCCAGCCCTGCGTTGCAGGCTGCAGGCGAAGCAGCCGCATGTGTGTGAGGCTCCAAAAGCACCTGCTTGGGAGGCACTCTACAGAGACAACTTCTTCTAATTCAAATCCCATGATAAAATAACGCAATTGAGAACTTATATATGGCTAATAGTCAAAAAAATTTGGTCTTAAAGAAGGTACCACTTGCACATTGGCCAATGCTGCAGTGAACATCACTATACACAGTAAGTACCTTTTTTTCAAAGGGCAGTTATCTCAAACAGCCTAAGTCTGAATCTACACCAAACAGAGAACTATACAATCAACAAACAAAGGAAACGACTGTGATTATTTCACTGAATAAACTATAACTTTCCTACTGTTAACAAAATATCTGTGCTCCTCTTTGGAAAAGTTGAATCCAACCTGAGTTGCACTAATGTGTGCAAAGACACACACAATGTGCCTTTCAACACACATTTACATCACTGCTCATGGAAAGGGATTGTAAAATAGTTTCTCCTAGGAAACTTTCAATTTTTTCCCATTCTCATTTCCATGAAAAAAAATGTTCCTCTTTCTTGAAAAAACATTTGAGGTTTTGGAGTGGAGGTGAATTAGAAATAATGTTTCTATTCACTGTGAAATACTTTTCCTAGCTAATATGGTGAGACAGCAAGGTCAAAACAAACATGCACATGCCATCACGAAAATACAGAGCAAGATAAAGTCTCCCCTTAAGTTTTTCTCTCGGTAACCAACTGTTTATTATGTTAGATGGAGATACCATTTTCTCTTCTGATCCTGCAAAAACTCAGCAGCTGAAAATAAAGTCAGGGTGCACAGACTAGAAATAGTGATTTAGCAATCACTCCTTTTCTCTCTAGTCAGTATTGTACTAGCATTCCAGAAAATGCAAGGGAGAGCTGATTTTCTGGAGGTGCCATCCTTCATATGTGCTGTAACGCACTGGGGCTGTTACGAACATCTTCTGCCTTCTTAAAAATGCATTTTATACAATTATACTCTGTGTAGGTCTGTGCTACCCTAGTGTATTATTTTTGTTCCATACCATCTTTCTTGCTCCTCTCCTGCTGTATTTTGCAGCTCCATGCTGTAAATGTCTTTTTCACCTCAGAGACACCTGCATTTTCACAGGAAGATATACTGATCCCTGAGGTGTGGCTGATGCATCACTGTGCTTAGCTTGTAAAGGAGCTGGGGGTCCTCTGGGATACAGGGTGCTTTGTACATGTCAGTTGTGATTCAGTGCAACTTGCTTCCATTTGAACCTACTGTATCAATCAGAGAAGCAACATAATTAATTATGACTGGGCTGCAAGGAAGTTACACACATCAGAAGCAAGATTCCTGGAGTTGTTCATGCTGAGGGTAGGCATGAAGATGAGCATGATTAATAGTGACAATGCCATGAACTGTGCCTGCCTGCTGTCTTCTCCTGCCATCCATCATCATCACCACATGTTGGGTGGGAAGGGGAAATGGTTCACAAAGGAAGGGTCAGAGCAGTGAAAAACTTCTATATATCTCTATTCTTCTCTCTTCAGAAAGCAGCTTAGTTTTTTTTTCCCAGTGTTCCGCAATAGTTCAGCAATAGATGCAATACTTCAATACAGAAATGACAGAAACGGCCCCTTCTCCTCAGAAAAGAGAATTTGTCAAGCCATGTAAAGCATTTTAATTACAATTCGTATAACGTATAAATAAATATTACATTCTTTCAGTCTACAATGCATACTAGGCATATCTTGTTAAAACGTCCATCTATGTTACTGGGTGGCAGGATTGATTTTGTCCAAGTAAAAAAAAAACCCAAATTACTGAATGTAGTAATTAAAAAAAGGAATACATGGGTCTAAAGACAGGAACTGACAAACAATGCAAGTGCTTCCAGCTAACAGTCAAGACATAATACTGCTTGCCTAAAGGCTTGCTATAACAACCTTATCTCAGTTACAAAAGATTTTGGATGACAGTGGTTTCCTCATTGCATAGACTGTGATCTGCATCCTCCATTAGTGTAAACTGGCACTGAGAGGACGTGCTGCCACTTTACACAAAGAGTCTACTACTCTACTTTGTATTTGCTTCAGACTCATTACTGGTTTTGTATTTTGTTATTCAAAACAACAGCTTTACAATCTAATCTAGAATTTTCAGTCTGAGCTAGTCCAATGGCAAAAGTATCTATAAAATAGCTCCAAGTATTTCTTGATCTTGGTTCAGTAACATTTCCCTCCCTTCAAACAGTGTGTCCAGAGGCCAGCTCTTCCAGTACAAGGACATAAACATTCGGGGGAAATCAATGTCTTTCTGTCCATTCTTCTTCTAGTTTTCAGAGCTTGATTAGAGCTGGTGACATTAGAATAAGCAGAAAACTACAGAATGAAATTATAAATTCATAGAATTGGCAAAAAATAAAATCCAGGCTGTACATATTTGGCCCATGATGGTCTCAGTTCCAGGTATATTTAAAATGTACCAGTGGGGCATTCCCATCAGTTGTTACTTCTAAATGCTAACATAAAACAGCACCTTCTTCCGTTGGTGAAACATGGGAACTTTGGTTGTGGAAATTTAGAACAAACAACTAAACAAACAAACCAAACCTGCAAGTAAAATTAACACTTCTTCCAAATAGAACATATTTCTAGCTAGTGTGAAGCAACTGAGGCTTATACTTTTAGAAGAGACACCACACAGAAATTATGAGTTAATATTTATCCTCTGAGCTCTTCAAATTACAGGAAATTATTTATAGCTAACTTAGAAACAAAATATTCTTGGTCCACTGCAAACTTACTGAATTGCAAATTTTCCTGTTTTTTAAAGATCCTTAAAAGAAAAATACAATGTGGAAAATGATTCAGGATCACCTTGCAAGACAAATAGAAAGTAAAAATAAAAGTAACAGGTAATTTCTCCCTCCTACACACACTTAATAACAAGGACATGTCTTCACTTCAAATGAAGGAACAGAAAGAAACAATCAAGTAACAATCTAAAAAGTCTCCTTACAGGTCATGTGTCCACAATCTTGATCTTTTATTAGAAATATAAACAAGTTATTGTTTGTCTCCTGTTTATTCTTTTCATGCTCTCTTATGTTCTTTTTTTTAACAAATATTTTTGGTACTTTGAAACATTATTATCATTATGATTACGATGACCCATAAAATAAATTTTCACAAATAAATTTTCACAACCTCACCTTGCCCAGTTCATCATACTGGTCACTCCAATTTCTTATTCCTTTCTGCTATTTATATTCCATTTCCTAAATCCATGAATGATAGAATATCTGCTGGAAAAACAAAACAAAGCTAAAAAACGAAACAAAAAACAAACCATGGACAGTTTGGCAAATTTCTTTCCCTGATTATAAAAACTGCCTTATCACTTCTCCTGTGGATTCCTTCCCCTCCCCCTCTTCTGTCCCAATATATACTGTAGAACTGAAGGCATCAAGGTGTGGTTAAACCAATAAAACCAGCAAGGAGCTACACTTTGTCTTTGAACTTCTCCATGTACTTTCGTATCTCTTTGGAGTCCCCCAGGTCCATATCCTGGCACACCCACTTAATATCATCATCATTGCTGCTTAGGATCGAGTTGACAGTAGGACAACCATCGTCAGGTGGGATGGTAGTGAATGTTGTGAATTTAACCCGCTTCCGTTTAGATGTTGGAGAATGTAAAGGTTCAGATTTCTGTTCCTTTCCGAGTTTGCCCCCTGAGTCAGCACACCTATGAATCTGGCTCTGAATGTTCTTCTGAGCACTGCCATTCAGAAGCTGGTTGCTCTCTTCGCAGCCTGTCCCTCGGTCGATAATAGTTGTGTGCTCATCCTGCTGAGGTGATACATCTCCTGCGTTCTCCAGCAGTTCTGCTTCATTTCCTAGCCAGACCCAATCATGAGAATGGGTCATGGTGGCCTGTCCTTCCACCAGAACCTGCTTGTGACGGTACTTCAGTGCAAACGTTGCACAGTTTATTAGGAAGACAAGAATTGCCAGGCAGAAGACCCCTAGCAGTGCATACATCCCGATCTCCAGATCACTAAGGCCCCTATGTGTCTGTACCAGGTCATTTTCCTCCATGCCTGCATTGCTTTTTGGGAGGTCAACTTGAGCAGGGAAATTGGTGAAGTCTATGGGAATGTTCTGCAGCTGACTATCATCTGACAGTTTGCTGCCATCTAGCCTATTGTTTTTAATTACTTTATTTTTTATTACAGATTTTGCTGTAGTACTGACTTTCCTGATGGCGCTTTCCTCTCGTTCTGCTGAAGAGCTACCATAATGTCGTCCATCCTGACCATAACGTTCCTGATCTGACACCTTGTGCCGCCGGTCGCTAGCACGGTTTTCAATTTCATCAGCATCATAATCTCCGCCTGTATCGAGGTCAGCATCATTCTGGCCAAACTTGACTTTGATGTTGCCATTCCCAACAGCCAGGACACTTTTCCTCTTGGACTTTTGGCAGGCTTCGGAAATCATCATATCTACCTTGATTAATGTGCCCTGACCTTCACCTTCTGCTGTAACAACTGGCCATTTTAAGGCAGCATTCTGATGGATCGAGACAACAGATTCATCTAATGATATAGCAGAAAGGGAGAAGTCCTTGGAGTCATAAATATCCAGGGGAGTAACAGAGCTGTCACTGAATTGAATCCAGGTGCTTACCACAGCTTCCTGAAAGGAGAGGGATATGGTTAAAGACAGGGTCTTAAATAAACAGCTCAGACCATTGCAGCTCATCAGCCCCTCAGCTCCGAAAGGCAGCAGGAGGACATGGGAGACAACGGCTCTACACTGCACTGATGCCTGCACTTCAACTGATGAGGCAGAAAATTGGTCACATTTTTTCACTAAGATTCCATTGCTGTCCTTCACATAAATGTTTGACAAAAAAAAATAATAATAATTGATATGAGATTTATACAATACTAACATTAACAAGCTACAATTTACGTGATTTATAAAGAAGACCTTTCCTGCCATACAAAACCTGAAAGAGGCAAATAGAAAAATTACTAGAGGCGCTTGACAGTACACTTATTCTCCTCATGTTCCCCAGGCGGAGATTTCACAGGGAGCTGTCAGATTAAACAGGGCATAAATATCTCAGCAGGAATAAGGAGCTACCATAGCATCTTAGAAATGGTTGGAGCAAAACATTCACCTGAAAGAAAAAGATTTACAGAACAAATGCCATTTTACAGGAGAAGGGTTTGTTTTAAGTGAAATACACTCTATTTTCAAGATAATTAAAAAGTCCACTGCGTTTCGACTGCATTTCTATGTCATGGAGAGGACTGTGGGGATTCTGGTGTGATCTCTGTGATACACAAGCGGCCTGGATTTAACTGGACTGTCTTTGTTCTCTGCAGGTAGCATTGTTAGAAGTCACCATTAGAAGCAAATACAAAGCTAGAGGTCAGCTCTTTACCATTTAAATCCCATTCATATGATATAGATATTTACTTCTCCATGTCTCAGTAGCTTTCTTTGCAGGCGACTTCTTTATTTTTTCATTTGCTCCAAGTCTTGCCTGTTTAGCCAGAATACATGCAGGCAGGTTGCTGGAATGCAACTTCACACAAAACCAAACTTCTTTTCTTCACCCGACTTAAACTGTCGATAGCCTTAATAACTTTACATTTGGGTATATCAGAACAACTGGGCTGAAAATCACCATTGGGAAAAAATACTGCCACCCTGTTAACATCCAGTCATAATACAAATTTACAACCTAATATGGTTTTCAATTGGTTACAATTTGTTATGCTATGGTTATAAACAAAGGGAATTGCTACCCTTCTAGTTAAATTTAAAGCTTTTCAATGAAAACAGCAAGGGGCATTTAGCTGTGCAGAAGGCTGGAATTACTGAATATTTGATTTCCAAAGTGCTATCAGCAAGTTCTTAAGGGACTGAAAGAGGGAAAATAAGTTGTGGCACAACAGGAAAGAAGGCAAAGTACTTGGTGATTCAAATACACTTCAAACAGCTGAAATGGAGCCAGGGTAACTCAAAAGCTGGGAAGGGTGATGTGCATAAGGAAATTAAAACAGCTGGTCTTTCATTGGAGAAACAATCCTGAAATGGTTGAACAGTCTGAAACACAGAGCTGCAGCTTGAATTTACATCATAGAAGTCTATGGTGGAGCAAACCCAGCCGTGGGAAAGTAAACAACATTTTTTTCTATGGATTTGTTTGGAGAGAAAAAGATGCATCTCCTCAGGGAATCTGACACCCTGGTTGGTATCTTCCTTATCCCTAAAGCAGAGGAGTACAGCCTCAGGTACCACTGGAGAGGTACCACAGTGTGTTAGAAACGATTGGAGCAAAAGATTCACCTGAAAGAAAGAGATTCATAGAACAAATGCCACTTAGCAGGAGAAAGGTTTGTTTTAAGTGAAACACACTTTATCCTAGAGATAATTAGAAAGGTCCACTTATTTTTCATGAACTTATGGAAGGCAAAAACAACAGCATCATTTCAAGCATATATCACTACAGGCTTGACATTGTCTACCAGTGGCACTCTCTTTTGGAGAGCAGAATGAAAAAAATGATTGGAAAATTTCATAGGGTCAAGGTTGAGGAAATGAGGAGGCCTGCATCTCTTCCTAGCTCTATTATGGACTTCTTGCATAATGGGAAGGTCTCACCTGACTTTGTATTCCTGGTTTTATGGAGTAGATGCAGAGAAGAATGAAATGAGGTTTGTGGGCAAACATGTGATTTACTGTAGATAAGAGAGGTGTGCAATAGCCAAGCCATTATTTTCAGTCAGCACTGAGTTTTTTTAATTTCATAGAGATCCTATTTTTATAGGAAGAACCAATTTCCTCACAGCACCACACAAAGCTGTCATGCTTAGACTACAGATGATATTAATTAAAAGGAAAAAAAAAGAAAAGAAAAAGGAGAGAAAGGAGAGAGAATCTCAAATCCTGCCAAAATGCATTGCATCAGCCCAAATATTCTATTTGGCAAAAGATCATCTCCCCTCATTTACAAGGCAAGCTTAAGGCAGGGGAAGGAAGTGACTTTCCTAAATGATTATAAATTCTGAAAGGCCAAAAAGAAAAAAAAAGAAAGAAAAAAGAAATGATTTAGTGCCATGTCTTTCAAAGCGCTGTTTCTGCAAATCCTATGTACTGCATCAATAAATCCCCTCTGAATCTCTGACAAGGTCCTCCAATTACTATCAGCGGATGAAGACGGATTGGAGCCTTCCTACCTGAAAAGCTGCTGTCTCATGTCTGATGCTCCCAGCACAGAGGTGACAAATGCCTGTGCTCATTAATTATTAAGCATAAACAAATAGTTTGAGGGATTATCTGGCTCTCCAGCCATTCTTTCCTCCTCTTTTCCATATACGCACACACAAACGCATACTCACTGCACTCTAAACAAATTAACCACAACTACACATTACTGTCAGCATCTCTTAGAGGACAGGATGATTTATATGGTGACTGTGATGATGTGAAGTGAGTCAGATACTGTACATTAGATCACATCAATGACAGCACAATTCAGTGCAGAAGAGATAAAGAAATTCCTTCCCAGAACCACTGTTGATTACCAAATAATCTGGAAGGACATAAAGCACTTCCTTCATCATTTTCCCTTGTTGCCTTTGCTATTCTTCTTGTCCATACCAGGTAACACTACAAACCAGATCAGCAAGTTTGCCATTTTTAATTGACCAGCTGCAGTTCCAGCTCCTTTTTTTGGCCTTGAATCATATCGCTGCTCATCACCCCAAAGATGCCACTTGATATACCTTCCTAATAAAAAGCCAACTTGCATTTTGCTTGCTGTTAGTAGCTTTATCTCCTTTGTTATCTACTTATTATGTTTAGGTGGGCAAAACACAAAGGGGGAAGTATCAGCAGACATCAGCAACATGGCACTAACAGAAGCCAACAGCACCTGAGGAGCTCTGCACTGCCTAAGCTGGCAAGCCTCGAACCCTGTGGCAGGTGTTGTGCGCGGATGCCTGTTTGCTGCCTGTGTGTGATCTATCTAGTTAAAACAACCAGACAAGCAGCCCCACACTCCAAAAGTGACCCGAATGCAGAAAGCAGAGCACGTTTGGAAGCTCAGCAGTAAGCACGTCGCACTGAGAGCTGGTGAGTCCCGCTGCACTGTGCGTCGCACAAGTTGCCTGTGAAAATCTGGGAGATATAGCAACGATTATTTTGCCCTTTAAAGCCTTACATAGCATTTGAAAGTCTGCTTATCTTACTGTGTTCCAATGAGCCCATCTGCAGCACCACAGTCAGTATTGCTAGATACCTTTCACTATGAGAGACTGTGACTACAACATGTCTTTCAGTACCTGCTCGGAAAAGCTGGGGTCACTTGGATATCAGGGCACGATAGCTTGCACTTTTCAAGTAAAAATTAGGGGGAGTAAAAGATGTAGGATTGGCTGTATTTTAGAGAATTCTGCTGCTTAGAAAGATGGATGAGAGGACTGATCAGTATATTTGATTTTATTCTATGCCCAGCAGTAAGAGTCCTTTTAATGGTCTTCATTCACCAAAGCACAGATAAATTTATTTGTGAATAAGCCTTCAGTTGCTCGGGTCAGCTGCGATAGTCTTGGAGTGAGGACACCAAAGGCAAGAAATGGATGGCTGGATGGCTCTGCAGAAAACAGATGCATCCCTCCCTCACACAAAGGCCAGGGAATACTGTTTTCAGCAGCTTCTATTAGAACAGTTCTGATTATTTTATCTAGGGACTTAAATACTGAAATGGGTTTCCCTAGCAATTTTATCACATGAAATATCAAAGTATTCCATGTGCATTTATTTTTAAGCCAGTGGCTTATGTAGTAAAAATTGGGCTTCATCATTATGATGTGGAAATGAAAGGCAGCCAGGACTCAGATCTTAATTCAAACCATGCATTCCCTTACAGTGTACTTCTTTCTCTCTCTTTTTTTTTTTTTTTGTCCAATCTGCTAATGTGACATTCCTTTCCAGTGGGAATTTGCTTGTACTTGCAAGGGGAGAATTCAGATTTTTATCTAACAATACATCCTTTCTCCCTCTCCCAAGCTGCTTAATTCCTTTGTCATACTTGTGCACCATTACATTGCTCTGTCAGTTAAAGTAGCTATAAATACAGTTTAAGTGTAACTTATATTGCCAGAATGAGATAATGAATCTGTACCGTACAAATACCCTTAATATCTGTTACTTAACTCTGAGAACTAGTCTGCAAGAAGGATGTAAGCTAAAACAAAACAGCATTGTGTCAACCCAAAAGGCAGGGATGCGTAAGTAAGTCCAGCTGGTCTCCCTGGCTCAAGTGGTGCTGGGCACCCACACTCCTGTCAGAGTGAGAGCTGACACTCCAGGAGGTGAGGGAGGACCTTGCAGGATTGGGTCTTGTCACTGATGTCAACAGGAGTTACATGTGTGAAGGATAAGAACTTGGCCTTTAGCAAGCACTAACATTGCTCTTTTTTGCCCAAGAAAAGTTCTGTAGTTTTCCAGTAATGCTTAAGAGATACACTAATGCAAACAGCTATTTATTAAAGGCTTTCTGTTTTGTTTCATCCACTCTCCCATTTCACTTCCTTAGACCATAGGCGATATCCTACAGTGATGAAAAAGCTGATATAGCTGTGAGCTTCCCCTGCACAGCCAGCTGAAACGTAAGAGTCCTTGAAGCTCACTCTGATCACAAAACACTTAAAACACTGGAAGTTTTCTTTTATTTATGATTTTGGAGAAGGCTTAAAAACGGTACTGTTGATTCAAGTCTTCTGCAAGCTGAATGGAACAGCTTTTCTACCTGAGCAGATGGCCACTAAAAATAGATTGTTCACAGCTCTAGTTTCCAAATTTTCAGAAGTAACTTTGGCCAAGATATTTCAACTTTGATATTTAAAAGTTAGTCAACATGCATTTATTTTTAGGCACCTAAATCAATGACCCATTCTTCAGCATCACCTCACTGATTTCAAAAAAAAAGGCATGGGCTCAGTAGCCCTCAGGGTCATTTCAGGTAATTAGTTACCTAACTACAGATAGTGATACCCAACTTCAGGCATCCAAGATTAAAAATTTTGACTTACCCTCTTTGGATTATTAAGTATTTGGGGAAACTGTCAACTTTTAAAGATTTGTGCTTTGGCTGCTTCATGCTACTTTAGCAGAAATGGTACAGTCATTATGATCGAGAAAATAATCTAGTCATTATGTTCATTGAAAGAAAGTCACAGCTAAAATGCTGAGTTCATTCAGATGATACTGAAGTATGTGTAATAGCACAATCTGTATAATGCTTTACGCCTTCCATTGTACTACAGCAATGCACTGTTTAATTTGCAAGGGACAATACTATGCCTGCCAAAGTACCAATTACCCAAGGGCATTTGCTAATCTTTGCTGAGGCTTGGCTACTGAAGATGTTAAAGCAGAGCCAATGAAAATATTTGACTAAAAACACACTAACTGTTTTTTTCATACAACAATGTTGAGACATATACAATCATTTCTGAGAAAAATAAAAATAATTGTAGCTATCTTAGCTACAATTTATTTGTTTTTCAGCTGTATCAGTAAGGTTTCTATGACTGATTTGGTCTTTTTAAAAGCCTGTTTGACAGGAAAAAACACACTTCAATAATGAAGTTCTTGCAACATTCATACACTGACAAGTATATGCTTAGTTCTGGGCTGCTCCAAAGAAAAAAAGCCCCCTTTCAAAAATGATTCATTATCGAAAAATACTCAGAGCTTGCCTCCTGAAATTCCAGCTCCAGTGAGGATCTCAGCTGGTGTACTCCAAATCACTAGTCACTTTGTGTAAATTTGAGCCACAAGCATTTCTGCACTTGCATTAAGTGACTTGCAAGGAGCATTCCCTGCACAAGGCTGAGTAAGGTGTAGGCCTCAGGACACACAAATGCCTTATAATAAAGTGGAATGTGAATTCCATAGCACGTGGAATTAGCAGAGACCTCTGGCATGAAGCTACCATGAAAGGGCCTAGTAGCTGGGTCACCTTACTCCCAGCAGCCCCGTATGACCAGGATCGCTAAGAGGCAAATCTCACAATGCTTGAGGAGCTGACCATCACCAACACCCTTCCTGCAAAGCATTCAGTGAGGAAGTTGACAGGCCACTTCTCTTTCTCCCAGGGAAGTGGAGGTGGGTGGGATATGGATGTAGGCAATGGGCAAGAGGGCTCCAGAGTGGAGGGACTGAAAGGGGAGACAGAGATGGAAGTGGGCTTCTGCAAAAAGAAGGAGCTCTAAGTTTGCTGGAGAGTGGGCAGAAGATGTCTAGAGTAGAAAAAAATGACTAATTTGGGATTCTTACTAAGCATCTAGGTTTCCTTGGGCTTTCCAGGTCCTGGTTTAGAAAAGTTATTCCATTGCCTTCTAATGGTATCTAGATACTGATTTTTTCCACTTGAAGGCTGGAGAAGAAACAACAGATTTTAAAATTCTCTTACTGAAGAAAAGGTGTTTGAGTGGCTCTTGCCTCCCGTTTTATGGTCAGTGTCTTCAGAGAGCACAATGCAGCAGTGCTAGCTGTAGCCTGAGAAAAGGGACAGTAGCAACATTAGGACAGTGTCCAGCAGTACCAGAATCAGAAGGTATTGCTCAGAATGGGAGCCTGGTATGCCCACCACTTTTGTGTCAGCAGGTGTCATTCTAAGGAAGCTGAAATTGTTTTGCAAAAGAACATCAGCTTCAACAAAATATCTCATGAACATCATTCCATAACGCAAATGCTTGGAAAAGTAATTTCAAAACAAAACTTATTTTATATGTTTATATTTTTATAAAGTATACTTAAACTAAACTAAATTATATTTATAGTTTTATATTTATATTATTTACATCTTTTACTCTTTATTATTTCATATCTTGCCAATTGTAATGATGTATAATGGCATGTCATATCACATCATATCACCATGCCATAATAAAATATGGCGCGTCATGTTAGGCACTACTGGAATGCCATGTCATAATATGTCATTACCTGCTTTTGATAACTATCTTTGCATACTTAGGACCGAGTATCTATAAATCTGATTAGTTGATTAAATACCTCTGCAGCCCTTCCAGACTCACAAGCTCTTTTATCTGCGGTCTGAGCCATGATACTTCCAGTGATGCTGGAGGACAAACAGTGCACTCTGTCCTACACAGCAGAACTAGGTTAGGTATGCTTTAGCCTTTGTTTTCACAGTCTTTGTCTCAAGACAATACGTCAGGAGTGGTTTCTAAGCCCTGGAGAAGGGTATAAATGGGTTAATTACATAAGATTCTTATGTTTATAGGATGAAGTAAATTGAACAGATGGGCAGCATGTCCTTCTAGTTTGGGCATTTTCCTGTCACTAAGTTATAAAACAATCTAAATTATTTTTATGTTCCAGAAAATTAGGTAGCAATAGTCATGAAAATGGGCCATAAAACTTGACTTGAGTTCTTTTCCTACTTATGTGAGATGAAATACAGTTTTTGTGAGAGCAGTGATTGTGGATAGCATTAATTGCATGGTCCCCAGCCTCACTTGTCAAATCAACTGACAGAAAAAGCAATGAGCATACAGCTTGTTCCATTGCTATTGACCCTTGTTTTTATCTGTTCCACAACAACTGTTTGCCTTGATCTGGTGTCCTTCTCCAGTCCTTTTTTTCCATATGGGTTGTGACCTGAAACACGCTTCTTGAAAGACTCTCTTTATAGAGATGGAAATTTGCTGTCTGGAATTAAGTAGGATCAGCAGAGTGAGGCCCTAATGAACTCAGTGATGATCCCACCCCCCTCCAAATTCCAGCTAGAAAAAAGAACAAAGGAGCTTGGCTGTCTGTTGTGACTCTGACAGGAAAAACAAATGTGTTTGGCTTTCTTCTGCCTCTATTTTATAGCCTTCCAAAATACTAAATTGTCATGATACCCGCAGCTCTGTGCTCGCTGGTATGGAAAGCAATGGCATCCTCATACAGCAAACAGGGATCACTGTCCACAGACTGCCTGTGTTGCAGCAACAAAGGCTTGGGACAGCCACAGATATTGCATTATTTAAAGAAAGTGTACTACAATACAAACATAAGAACTTTTACTTAGGACCTAAGTCCATATTTCAAGGTAAGAAATGAGAAGACAATTCCAGAATGCCTCTGGAGGAAAGTAATTGCCACAGATATGTACTAAGGCTCTGCTATGGTGCTTAGCTTGTAAACTTGCCACTGAAACACCATCAGTATACCAGACTGATAAAATATCAACCAATCACGAAAGGCAGCAACAGTAAAAACTGTCATGCACACTACCTGTTTAGGAGTATGAAGCAGCTCTTGGGCAACTGTTGTAGCCACAATAGCTCGACTACTTGCTGTGCTTGGCTGAAGAAAGAGTGAAAGCCCAGCCACCAGTTGGACTCCAAGGTCTGTTATGGTCACTTTGTCATCCAGCACAGTCACTGTCTTCTCTGCCAGGATGGAGTCAGACAGAGGAGACAAAACCTTCAGAGAAACCCGTAAGAATGCATTTAGCAAAAGGTTGATCAATTAAAACAATCTTTATTTGATCATTAGCCTCTTGTCTTCAAAGTTTTAAGCACAGAAATGAAGTGACAGAACATGCGGAAAAGGCTGTCTGGTTTCATGCAGAGGATGGGCAAATAAATGTTCAGCAGAGAAGTTATGACTAAGAAGACTGGGCTCAATACCGAATGGTATTCTGTCTCAGCTGTGTTATTTGCATCACTTCATTTGAAGTGCTGATTTAAAACTTTCTTCCTCTGCTACTCTGGGTCCCAGGATGAATGAGCTCATCAGATTTATCTCCCAACTGATACAGAAGGAAGTTAGCATCATTTAGGATTTGTCCTTCACTTCTTTGCTTGGAAATACTCATTCCTCTGTCTTTGCTCTTTTTGATGGAACATCAAGGATGTATTCCCTTTAATGAGACTGATGGCCATATGGCTATCTTTAGGGAACTGAGAATAGTTAGTTCGTGTACACTCCCTTTTCTCCCCCTTTCATCTCACGTCTACACCCGAGACAAGCTTTATTCACTCTTTGTGCTTTGACTTAAGCAAGGATTTAGCCAAGAGGGGAGCTGGGATACAGTACTGGCAAATTCCAGTATTAGCCTTTCAGGGTTATTAACCAGGCTGTATTTTTGTTTCCTGAATTAGTGTTTAAATGAGTCAAAAGAAACTCAGCATTGTCTAAAGATCTCTGTCTCAGTCAGAACTGTGCCCATCAGCTGACTGGTGGTAACCTGCATCTGTGAGGGGCAAAAGCTCTGAATTTCCACTGAGTCTGAAGTGCTGGCTCTCCTAAACGTCTCTGAAAGCTGTATGTCTTGTCTATGCCTCAGACTGAAGCTAGCTTGGGTCAATGACCCTGTGCGGCATTGCTGAAGGCCACTGGAATTTTACGGGAAATTATCCTATTTCAAGATAGCAGAACACTGTATGGGAATGGCAGAATCTCATCCAGAGCACAGTACCTGCATTGTTGTCATTCCTATTTCCCGTCCGATCAAAATCCTGCCATCCTGCAACTTGGCAATGTGAGGCTCTTCCACTTTCATAAAATCCATTACCAGGTCTGTAATGTCAAACTGCCAGTCTGAGCCGAGGAGGTAGTTCAGCTGACCCCAAGGGCTGGAGTCCTCAGCTACAAACTGTGTCAGGACGCGCACCATGGCATGTTGGTACTGCAGAGTGCATCCTCGTCCTTTCCGTTCATCTTCATCCTCGTCATCACTGTCTCTGGTGGGTCTTTTTTCATTAAAAATGAAGCACAAAGAAATGTTTTCAAGAACATTAGTGAAAACTAACATGAACTATTTAACAGATATTAGCTAATGTAAAGTATCCCCTTAAGTAACAGCCCTCCCTTCTGCAGTGTTGGTACCGATGCTGATTCATGGCTAATTAGCCTGGTGAACAACCATATGGGTGGACTATACTGCTTCTTCACCTAAGCTGGTATGTCTGAACAGCACTTACTAACCCAAGCCAGTTGAAGTAAGTGGACTTTACCAGGGCATCACTCTACTCTGTTGCCCACAACAGACACACAGAAAGGACCAAAACTGTCACAGACTTTAAAAGCTTTATTACATTTGCAGATGCCCCATGCAAAGCTGGAGACTCCAGTATTGTTGTTCCTCAGGGAAGGACCCTGCATTTTGGGTGCAGGTGTTATAGCCGTTCTTGGTGAGGGTTAAAATCAACTCCATTCTTTTCATAAAAACATAGAAACTGAGCAACTCAGACTCACCTTTTGTTGGAAACAACGGGGACTCGCCAACCTTTTATTTGACTCAGTTCAGTGTCCGAAATGTCGATCTGAAGAGGCAGGCGTGGAACCCAGACTGTGATTTGCAGAGGAGCACTCAGATACTGATACGTGAAGTTCACAAGTGCATTCACCTTGCCTTTCATTTCTTTGCCATTGACAAAAACATAGTCACACCTGTCAGAAACCTAGCAGAGCGGGAGGAAGGAGAGAAAGAGGAGAAGGTAACTGCTGTGACAAAACAGGCTCAAAGGGGAACCCTGGCACCTCAGCTACAAAAACAAACAGAAAAGGCTCTCTTCTCCTCATGCATGTTAATGACAGCCTTTTACAATGGGAGCAGCTGAGTGCAGAAGTCCCTGGTAAGTTCAGGACGTGTAATTATATTGGAGATCCTGAAGACTGGATCCTATTTCTGAAAGTGATGGTTGATTTTCTGTTTGTTATGCAACAAGCCACTAGTGGACCACAGCTCTATGGAGTCTATAATGAGCAAGGCTCCTTCACAGCTTGGCCAAGAGGAGCCCAACAAACCAAGACAGGTCTCAGTGGAGGCACACAGTAAATCAAAGCTCTGCCCTGGTGATTTTGACCTCCATGGGATGTGACAGTGCTTTTAGTCTAAAGACAAAGCTGGCTCTGGAGTGGATTTCATCCACTGAAGAGTAACCACAATAAATGTTACCTGTTTATAAAGGTTTACATTTTGATTAAAGCTGTAAAGGATTTCTAAACACTGCAGTAGATTTATCATTAACATGTAAATACTGCCCTGAAATATAAGCAAGCATTATCATAGTCATGTAAGAGTTATATCAGTAATCACTGCTTTAATCAATGTTGTAATTTACAGACCATTGAGTTTTCTCATTTATTACCTTACTGAGTACTAGTGATAAAATCACTCCCAAATATATAAATCATTAAGAGGGATGCAGATAGTAAGAAGTGACTCCATGTGATAAAGTCATTGTCATATCTATTCCTAAAGGTGTCATAAATGTCTGGGGAAATCCTGTGGCACATTAATCATACATTAAGTGGCTAGCAATGGGAGCTGTTACATTACTAAATGAGTTGGTATGTCTGCAGAAATTAACAGTAAACCCAGCAGATCTCTTCAATTCCTAGGCCAGCTCCCATCCCTTCAGAATCCTATTTCATCATCCATAATGAGTATCATTACGAGTGGTAATGTGTCTCCCACCTGAACATCTATTTATACTATCATCTGCTCCCTTTAATCTCCACCCGCTCTTTCCAATACCATTTTATTCAAATGAGGTTTATCAGCTGGAAATGCTCATGTCCCCAGGCTAATCAAACAGATGGGTGCCCTCTATGACCACAGATACAGGAGCTTAACTGTTCCCAGTCGGACATCCACATCCAATTTGTATCCTCTGTCAGGATGAGGCACTGCTTGCATTCTAGTGGAATATTTGATGGTGAGATTGCAAGAGAAAAGTTCAGAGAACAGAGTAAAAACATTTCCCTGACACATTCCCTCAAGAGGCTTATGCTCTAATGGGGTTGTGTACATACTGCAATACCAGACCTACCAGTTTGGTTAGGCTTCTGCCTCAGATCATCTCAGGCAGGTTAATAAGTGGGAAGGTGGTAGAAATTCCCTCATTTTATAAATATGAATAGCATGGTCTGTTTTCACATGTGTTACTTGAATGCTAATACCAAAAAGGGCTTAGTTCATATTAGGCTGTTCCTGAACTTGTCTCATATAGAAGTCCCGCACACACCAGCAGGAGTTACATACCAGGAGCTAGCACTGACTTCCTGGTCCAGGAGTTATTTCTGCATAAACCTGTGCACAGCTACCAGGATGTATGTACCAGTTCTCCTATTTTCACTGCTAGTATCTAATGCAAGCCTATTGCTTAGCTGCTGTTTGCTGAAAACAGGAATGTCCAGTGGGTGACTCTCCTCTCTAAACACTGAATTCAGAGACGGATAAACTTTAAAGGAATTCACATCTAAACAATATACCACAATTAAATGCTACCTGTGGCACATCACCCTCAGTGCAGGGCTGGGTACAAGGAAGTCCTGGCTCACATGGGCTCTAAATCCTGTCTTCCTCTGTGATCTCAGAAAAGTCACTTAAACTCTTCCTATCCATTTTTCTCCCCTGGTGTGAGCACCACTTAGCTCAAGGAGCCTTGGTTAGAGGGAGTCAGAGAGTTGCACTGCATCTGGAGTGCAGACCATTTCTAGAGCAAAGCAAGAAGCAGTCAGTGTGCCTGGGGGAGAAGGCCCTATCTCCGGGACATTTGAAAGGCAGCTTCAGATATGGCTCTTCTTTTCTTAGCCTATCTTCCTTTGCACAGAAGCTTGCTGGAGGCTTGTCAGTACAATCTAATCTAATTCTGCTTGAAGCAGCAACCATTCCCATTCCGACACTCTCTCCATTCAGTTCATTCCTGCAGAGTTGCTCCCAAAGGGAAATGAATGAACCTTTTTGAGGTAGTTAATTGTCTGAGTTTCTTATTTATGCACATAGGAAACCACGCACTAATAGAGATTTCTGGTAACACATTCAGCTTCAGAGTAACTAGGTCTGGCCTAGGTGTATGATTTAACATTATCTAAAGCTCAACATTGTCAGTTAGAGAACAAATGCAACTGTCAGGGGAAAAAACACAACAACAGTAACAAAATTGCAATTCCTCAATGGTTCTGGGC
Source organism: Rhea pennata (assembly GCF_028389875.1). Classification (NCBI taxonomy): domain Eukaryota; kingdom Metazoa; phylum Chordata; class Aves; order Rheiformes; family Rheidae; genus Rhea; species Rhea pennata. Next base: position 5,683,326 of record NC_084679.1, on the reverse strand, counting down.
TGAGATCCAACCTCCATCTTTATTTGTAAAGCTGCTATATGCCTTCATGGATATGCGACAAACAAATGGCTAAACAAATATATCCAGCATCCTAGGGGAATGGCTGTAGGAGCCATCAGGCAGCCCTTAAAATTGCCACAGGTTAATATTTATTACTGGATATGCATCAACCATAGCAGCAGGTCTTTATGACTTGCAATGAGAAAAGCATTATTCTTCACCAAGTACAAGCACGGTTCATGTCCCTACATATGCTCTTTCTTCTGTTCCTTTATTTCTGATAAAAAACTGAGAGAACAGTAGGACCACAGCTTCTATAACATTGCATTACTGTATGCATTTTAGCCGTGGTACTTTCAGGTACCACACTCTTCTTGAAGTAACATTGATTGCTTTTGACAAAGAAAGGCTACAGCTAGTGCTATACAGGGGTTGAAAGGGAGAAGGGAGCAATAATATCTTAGCATCTAATTTACAATGTGAATGTGCTTTTCATACGCACAGGCTTAGGATACTCCTTCTCTAGAAACATTTAATTAAAGCTATTCCATAGTTTGCAGCTTCTGTAATCACTGCATCTCAGGTAAGCTTAGTTGTAGAAGGCTAAGTGGAATAAGAGCAAGTGGAATCACTTCCCTTGTGCTTGTCCCATGTAATACCACTTAAAAATAAAATAAAATAAAAAGATTTCTCAGTCTGAGTGAACAAATCTCAATGTACTGATTTGCTGTAATTTAGATTATCAGAAGGCACGTGCAAGGTCTGATTTGCTAAGCAGATCCCCTCACAAAAAAAAAAGAGGATTACATGACTGCATTATGTAGTAACAGACCCCTTTAGCTCAGATTAACTTAGATGGAAATCACATCACAGTCATCTTGTTTTTGGAGCGATTCAAAGCAGATGTTATAACCCTATTTTGTTCTGTTCTCATATGGGGTTAAAAAGGGTGGGAACACAAGACTGGTAGGGAGAACCTAAAACATGGAGGAAGGGTGGTAGGGAGATTAAAAAGAGTAATAAATTAAATGGGAGCATATTAGAACTCAAAATCTTTTTAATTTAAATGATGTGTTTGTCTAAACATTTTTGATTGATGGTTGTATCTCTTTGTTTTTCACTGATGTTTTAAAACACCCGCAGGAAGGTCCCTGTAAATACAACAACCACCTCTCATCTCAGAGCCTTGCCCACAATACTTTATGGAAGTTTCTGAGAGAGCCTGGAAGGCTGGAGATTTTGTGTGAACAGTGATATTTCTCTCATCTCCTGTAGTATTTATGCTTTTACCATGAAAACATTTTCCCTCTGAAACTGCTTTTTATCTTTGGCATCTGAAGAGGTGTGAGATGATGAAGAGAAAGCCTGCTTAGCCACCACCTTTACGTGATTGTTTTTACCCATTCTGCGTAGCAGATCAGCAGGAAGTTTTGCATTTTAAAGAGCTTTCTGATGCTCTTTCAGCAGTTTCTTTCATTATTAAGCTGCATTCATCTACTTTTCCCCTTTTTTCTACTTTTCTACCTTCTCTCTAGATTAAAACTAAAATAAAGAAGCTAGACAGCAAAAGACAGGGCTAAGCACAATTCCCAAGAGGTTTCTTCTTTGTCTTTCTTTTTTCTGCCATCATATTTTTGTGCCCCTTTCTTACAAAGGCCATTGCCTTTCCAAATGACTTGGATAGCTTCTCTCTGCCACAAATCACAGTTTATTGAGCTGACTAAGCTAACTTCTGTCTGGAAATTGAAAAAAAGTCACTCCTGAATCACAACCTATAGCACTAGGTGGCTTTGTGATCTGGGGAGTGAATGCAGCTTTCCACCCGCTAATGAACAAATTAGTTGCAGCGAATATTAAGGAGATTCCCAGTGAGGTTCCTAGACAAATGCAAAACCTCTGTCTCTTCCTTTACCTGCTGTTTTGCAGATTACGGTTTGATCCTACAGTGAGCTCTGCATTGCAGAACTGCAAGAAGAGAGAAGCCTATTACAGCACAAGCTGCCTGAAGTCACCATGAAGAATGGGACAACATACTGCCTTGGAGTCTGCAGCCACAAAAGGGACTTACACTTCTGTAAGAGGGAGGAATAGGGTAATCCTGTTTTGTTGGGTTCAACTCCTGTGCAGGTTCCTGCAAAATCTTCATTCAATTACAGAGAGGTGGAGGCAGACGCTTTACAAGACAAATTCCATGTCAAATATATGTTAAGATTGTCTTTCAAAAGATGGTGAATTCAAAATACCGTCTGTTCTGTTTCATGTCTTCAGTGGCCAACAATGGACGGAATGATGACTAGAAGACCTAAAAATGACTGTTACAGACTCTGTGAGTCTATTCTAAGCTTGTTTAATTCTCTAGAGTTTTTTCACCTCTGGAGACATCAGTCTCTACCAACAGGCCTCTGAAGGACAATTCTGAAGGACAAAAAAGTGATGCTTTTAACATGGCAACACTGTTAAGCTTATGAACACTGTATATTTGCGAGTTATGAGCCCATCTTCTACGAACAAGTTTGTGTGGCTTGGCTTTAATTAAACACTGACGTTTAAAAAGTCTCAGACCTTTAAAACAGAACACAAATGAAAAGGTATGATAATGGTAGATGTCCTGTTTGTAATCATCACCTGTTATGCCTTATCTTGTGTATTACTTCCCTTCTTCATCAAACTTTACATGAAGACAGTAATTACATAATTCAGCTCTAACTCTGGGTTCAGCACTTGGTTTGTGGAAAACATTTTGATGTTCCAAACTCCATTTGGAGCTAGCACCAAGATGTCAGGAAATCTGCTTCACTTCAGAATAATCCACAGAAAAATGTCTGGACTGTAACAGCAGGAATATTGTATCCCAGGAGAAAGACATACCAGTAGGTTTGCATGACAGAGCCCCTAGGGTCCTTCATGTCTAGTATTCCTGACATTGACTCTTCTCCTTTTCACTAATGGTTTTAATACCATAGAAACAAAGAAGCTTGCATTCTTCTAAAGAGACCATACATCAGAGATTTTTCTTCTGTTTCTGTCTCTACTCCAGTCTGTTTTTATTGCTGCAAGAACATATTTACATTTTGTGCAATGGCCTCATACAGTGAAGAAACCACTGCTGCAATTTAGAAGAATCTAAGTCTCTTAGCAAGACGCAGCACAGATGGAGTGCCTATTTCTGAACAGGTTCAGTCCTGATGAGCTCTCTTCTCAGGGCCTGGGAAGGTCAGTTCCGTGATTTGTGGCTTTTAGTCTTTCCTCCAAGACTTAGGTTCACATTCTCTTCACACTGTAATTTTGATGTGACAGAAAGTGTTGTTGAATGTTCTTAAACAAATTTATCCTTTATTTAAGATAACAATTTTTTCAGTACTTGAGCAGCAGTTTTCTGATGAACTTTCCTATCCCACTGGAAAGATCCAGAATCTTTTATTTTGGTGTGTAAACCCATTTACTCATTTCTGTTATATAAACATAAGTGTTGCTAAAACATTCAAATGTAACATAAATGCTCAACTATTTATAAAAGCACTTCTATGAACAAAAACCTTTTCCCTAGTAACTTTTAAAGGAATCTCAATTTCAATGGAAAAAAATTACAGGATAATTAGTAAAGAACAGTGATAGTCAGCACTTTTCAAATTTATGACTCTCCTAGTATTTTAGCTCAATATTACATAACGCAAGGGCAATTGAAGCACATGAGCACTAAGCTTTGTGAACTAAGGCACTTATTCCATTAAGAAAGACTGAGCACCGGAATGATGTATCTATTGAATATACCGCCACATTACATATTATCATATGGAATATACTAGACAGTGATAACCCTTCCACAGTATTTTTGGACATTCCTTCAGAATTTTGTAGTATTAATTTCCTTGCTATAGAATTTCATGATATTCTTTCAAAAGATCAGCTATAGAAAGGAGAAAAGTAGAAAGTAAATTCTAGAAGTTTAGAGAGAAACTACCCCTAGGTCTCTAGCCTTAATTCTAATTAAAGACTATGCTTTTGCACAAAAAGGAAGTCCTATGCTTCATGCAAGCTAGGTGACGGCAGCTGCTTCATAAGAAGGATTTGAATGCCTGGCTGCATAATCCTGAATAATCAATAACCTACTACTGGAAAATGGAAGCTATCTCAAGGCCTATGCTATTTATTTTTTCATGTTAAACTGCTTAAGTCTTGTACGAGCTAAAGCTTCAGACTTGAGCTGTTCCATGATCGCTGAAATGGTATTTACAGACTTTATGACACTGCTAGGGCAGCCTTCAAAAGGAAGCATCCATTACAGGAGCCGCTCGTTGCTAGTGTAACTAGACTTGCCGGAGCCTCCTACCGTTCCCACCAACTTCAGCTGGAGCTCTGAGCCGTGACTTGGAAAGTGAGCCAAAAGCTTCCCGCACAGGCACAGCAATACAGGTAAATACAATAATGAAGGCTTAACACTGATGACTGTCATCTTAACAAATGAAAGATTTGATTTTTCATGTTACAGGCAAGAATAACGCTGAGACTTGTTTTTATCTAGGACCCAGTGGAAAAAAAAAAGAACTTGTTTCTGGAAACAGTTGCATGGAATAACTACTCCCATTCTGGAAAGAGTGATGAGGGACAGGATAGGTATTATACTTTAATAACTGATTTAAGCCTCTTACATTCTGCCATCCTTAGAATTAACTTTCTGCAGTTTTTGATGGATAAAAAGGCTTGTGCTTTAATGTTGCTTTGTGCTTGTAAGCAGCTGCCACGTTCCAAATACGGCTTCAATCCCTGCGATCAGTCCTCAGGCAAAATTCCCAGCAACCTGCACTAAATAACACAGGGATCAAGCCCTGAGGGCTGAAGAAGAGGAGAGCTCTGTAAAATCAGGGCTGTAGTTTAGGAAGCAATTTGGAATCGCTCTGTTTAGAAGGGTCTGCATTTTCAGTATTAGCAGCCAGATTAGCAAAACTAGAAAGCCCCCAAAGCTAGAGAGCATTTCTTAGGGAAAAGGCACATTATTTAATCTCATTACAAAGATTTTGCTGGCAGCTTTGCAGAGCAGAAGCAGTACATCTAACTAACTGACTCTCATTCACTGCGACAGAACTGAGAGAGTAAAAGGGGCACAAAATGCCAGCTGACACTGGAGGGCATCTATTTGCTCCCAACTGACCAGCTTTTGAAGCTGAACTGCAGCTCCACTGAGCCACAGCAGCTCTCTGCAGCTAGCATTATCACGTAAAACCAAATCTGTCTGGTTTTCTGCACTCTCGAGTCAAGTAATTTCTGAAAATAGGGAAGAACAGAGAGTTCGGCTCTACTCACTAGGGACATGCCAGACTACATGTAGACCATGAGTCCAAATAGCTTGTGTGGCAAAGCAGGATCACAGGATGAGTACAGTGACTTTTAATCTCTTCAGACTACACTCCTTGGACAGTAGTTGCTCATTTGTAAACATCACATTCCTTGCTGTTTTCTAACTTAACACATATCTACAATATAGAAATTCCCAAAGTATGAATTTTAGCTATTGAGATAAAAGGAAAAAAAGGGTACCGTTGTTTTTTCCGACTCTGTAATGCTCTCAAAAAGTTTGGAGGAAACTGCTACTAATCCTCCCACCAAGCCTACAGCTGTCACAAGACTAATACTATTTCTCCCATTTCCTTTCTTGGTCCTGATTGTGCAGCTTTGAAGCTGATTTTGAAGCATTTTCTGTGGGACTTCAGGCATTGCTATTGCTACTCTGCTTTGACTTTTAATTTGCAATGTACAGATTCTCTGCACTGACATTACTAACACAGCTGGGGAGCTGAGTAAAGGCAAGAGATGATGGGGAAAGAAGTCTGCAAGGATATGGCTTAAATGTTTCTTAAACTGCCCTTGAAAATTTTGCGTATTATGCAATGGCAAGGTATTTACACCTATCATATTGCTGAATTTAACTATCTCAGCCCATGTCAATTTTGAGTTTCAATTTTGAGTTTCAACCACAGACGCTGACTGCCAGGGAGTAGTGTTATATATACATTAATGAAAGAACTTCCTCTGTGAAAGCTCCACACATTGCTGGCCTGTATGTCATATTTGCATCTGACAACTGTGCAGTAAATTTCTAAAGCTTTTCTGAAGTTTTTCTGCTCTGCTGATGTATGTTGATCCTAGTAAATCACAGGACTATGAAAAGTATGGGGGATGGACTTTCTATCTGTAATTCTGTTCAGAATACAACATACCATTAGATTTACCAGAAGAAAAGCCAGAAAAGTAACAGGGCTTCAGACCAATAAGGCAGCGGAATTTCCATGTTCTCGCTGTTCTGCTGTGTTTTTAAGGCTTCTCATTTTGACATAGATCACAGGAACAAAAAGTATTACAAGAGAAAAGAGAACTATCGGATAAAGAAGGCGCTGGGTTTGCTCTTGAGAAGAGACACGGTTTCTGCTTTTGAGGGCTTGCAAAGCTGTATTAGGATGCCGTGAGTTGAAGGCGTATTTACAGTTCATCAGCTACTGCACTTGGACCGCAGGGAAGTCGTTTGGGGTAGACCCTCCGGGGAGGATGGGGCTGTGCAGCAGAGCACAGGACAGGGACCTCCTGCTTGTCCTGAGCCCGCTCGGGTGTCCCCACAGTTCTGCGTGGACACCAGGCTCCGGGCCCCCAGGCAGTGGGGCTGTGCTGGCTCTGACCTAGCTCGCTGCTCCTGCTCCTGGGGTGAGCAGAGGGCTTGCGCATCTGTGAAGGAACACACAGATCCCTCACGAGCAACAGCTCGACTTTTCTATGCTCCTGTCAGAAAACTAGACAATTATTTTATTTTTTAAAATGGTACAATTTTGTCTGTGCTCTGGGATGAAGTACCTGAAAGATGGATCCACCTTGCATGAGGAGCTGCCTGCATGCTAATGCGGAGGAGGACTGGCAGAACCTGCTGTTGTTTAGATTGAGCCCTTTGCGCTTTCACTGAGCCCTGCAGGACTCCCGTTAAACCATGAAAGAGATTTGCAAGCGTTACATTAAAGTGACTGCACAGAATACAGCTGATTTATTATTAGCCCATATTAGATTCCTGGAAACCCCATCCAGGGTAGCCTTCCATTTCTCGCTTTGCTTTATAGGACTGACTTAGGAATGAGACTTGTTTTAAGCTGAAGTTTATCTACTTACTCGTTATTCAGCATGTTCAAGTCTACAACAGCTGCACCCAGCTAACAAACTCCAAATAGAGTTTTATTTGACCTAAGTAATAAATGAGCAATAAATCAATTGTGTTACATTCACTGCACAAGCGTTTTATTGGAAATTAGTGTTCCTCCTGGATCGAAATTGCTGGTAGGAACAACCAGTCCTTTCTAGTCACTCCTTTGTTTTTATTTTCTCCTATAACCTGCACTAAAAACATAATGTGCTGCCCTAAATCCTCTGAGGCTTGAAGGCTTTGTAATAAAGCGTCATACAAAGAATATATGTGTATGCTAAGATGCAGAAATGCAATGCCTGTTTGGATGCTTACCCTGCCACACACAGCAGGAATCAGAAAGTCTGTGCCCGTGATGTGCCAGGGTTTCCAAGAGGATGAAATCTTCTGAAACTCTGCTTCCCCTTGAGATCATGTCCCCATCTCATCATTCCCTGGGTCCTGGCTTCACTCTCTCTTGACTGTAGGTCTGGGAAGTTCAAAGGGAGCTGGGAGCAGCCGAGCCCATGCAGTAGGCACGGGGACCAGAGTAGACCGGGCAGCAGAAGCTGGTGCTGCAGCAAGACGTTATTCTCAGTCAGTCCTTCAGTTGTGTGGAGCAGCTGATCCCCATACAGGTCAATACAGGTGCAGTGTGTGGGAACTAGCCGTATCAGCCTTGTTTATGGGTGTATAACCATGCTTTTCTAGGTAAGGCTAGCACAAATAGGGGACCGAACGTTTTCCTTGAGCTCTGGTGGCAGAAGCCTGCATTTGAATCAGAAGGTCCTGGCATCCAGGCTCTGTATTTCAGAGAGCAAGTGATCTTGCTGCCTCAGTGCATGGCCACTGATTCAAGTCAGAGTAAATAACTTCCTAGTTGTTGTCTAAACAATATGATGAAAGGCCATCTGTAAATACATACTCTTACTTTTCTTAAGGAGTTTTTGCTTTGGAATAACCATGGTACTATGATGAGACCTCAAGGAGCCTGAGGGACTGTTCCCATACCATTACAATTACAGGGGAGCTTTGCTGATGGCTTTAATGTGTGCAGGACTTTAATGAGTGCAGGACTGAGGCTTAGGAGATCGATCCTTTATTAGCTGCCTGCAGCTCAGCCACTCAGCCTGGAATTGCATTCAGCCTACTGGCAGAAAGATGCATAACTCAACTTTTACTAAAAATGCCTATGGATGCTGCTAACTAGATGTTCCTCCGCATATCAAAGGGAAAACAACGTTTCTGTATCTAGTTTTACACTAGATACAAGTTTTTCAAATACTTGAAAGCAAGGTAGAGTATTGAAAGTTCTTTGCAGTTAAATAAACACCTGAAGAGGTTAAAGTACAGCTAATTCTTTAAGATTAGGAATATTAAGACAATAGCCAGGTATCTTCTAAATAACAGCTGACAGCTGTTTTTCATTACTAAATAGGATCTTGTGATATAGCTCCAGCTATAAAATTTTGAAAATAAGCTATTAAAATTAGTACACAACTATCTATTGATCTCTGAGGAAAATGTCCATCTGTCAGCTTCCTTATTGGCAAACTGAGACTTTCCTGCATCATGTGTTATGTAGCATCAAGACTGGCCTTTAATCTGAATAGATTCACAAACGAACAGTTGACTTCTCAACCTAAGTTTGTGTCTATTTAATGAGAATGGATTTCATTTTATAAGCTGTTTTCATCACAAATGGCAAAATCTCTGAAACTCATAAACCCTAAATAACTATTTCATGTGAGTAAAGTCAGCAGCCTTCACAGTAAAGTTATTCATGTGTATAAATAACTACTGGATTAAGCTTTCAAACAAGAACTGTAGCCTTGACAGGTGCCTATAATTCCCATCACTATTGCTCTGAAAGCATTGACACCAGCAGTGTTTCCATTACTTGTCACTATTAAGCTAGAGTTTAACCATAAAAATCCCTAGGCAGATTTTCAGCCCCCAGCAGTTCAGTGTGCCTTTGATCTGGGATTTTGTTTCAACTTACTCTGATAACAGAGGGGCAGCTGTGACACTCTGCTGTGATTTTCAGCTCAAATCAGAAATTCTTAGAATTTTTTCCAGTGGCCTTTACCTGTGGTTATGTCTCCCTCTGCTCACTGCTCCCAATGGAAACGAGAGCCACTTACATTAATAACTATTGAGGGTCATCTTTAAGGTAACATCTCTGTTTCTCTTCTTAGTGATGACCATAGCAGCTACATGTATAGATTAGTATTGTTTGAATCCATCTTTTGATCTGAAAACATCTCCATGTTATTAATGCCATTTAAAAATAGAAATTAGCAAATAAGGTCTTCAGAATATGGTTCAGGACAACTACATAGAGATTATTACCAATTTTTTAAATTTACTAATTATAAATGATATAAATAAATATGAAAATAAAATACCATGTATATAGCATCCCTTCATGTAGCAGTGGCATAAAAGCTAGTCCAAGAATGACAAAATGCAAGCCCAAAATGCATACAGTAGCTTCTGAAATATACATAGACAGATTTTTGATCTCAGACTATTTCCATGGAAAAACTATCCAGAACTTAGTAAGCATCACCAAGAGTTTGCAATCTGGAAATGTCCCTAGGTACTCCCAGTCTCCTGAAACTCTGCTCCTCTCCACAGCATCAAACTGCAGCTGTTTTAGGAGCCCAATGACCTGGGAACCTGGAATCACGTTTGCTCTTGAGCAAACTGCGCTGAAGCAGCTACAACCCACTTGAATTTCCAGGAAATGGGAAGGTGTCTAGGTAAGGAACTACAATTACTATTAACGGCTCCAGATATATGGATCCTATAGGTAAATTCCAGCTTAGCACAGTCAGATTTGGTTGTTACTTGATTTTTACAGCTATAATAACTTTTTTTGTCCACTTTTAAAAGGTTGGATCATTGTGTGAAGGTCTACAGCATTCAAAGCCTTTTAAAGTTCTTTACTTCAAATTCTGAAGTAAAGGAGTAGAATGCTGTTAGGAGTAAAACCAGAGTTTTTACAAAAAGTAAAAGTAACTGTAGTCAGCAGATTAAGCCAGGACACAGACTACACACGGAGCCGCCTAGAGACCATGCTTTTTACCCCTGGAGAAACTATTAACTGTTACTTGTGGATTTATCTATGTTTAGATGTCCACTGGGCTCTGCTTTCGGGAACTATGTAATTGCAGTCAAACTGAAGGTACCGCAAAAATTAACACAAATAGGCTTTTATCTGGTGGCCATTCAAAGAGAAGGGCAGACACATTACCTCTGGGCTCTTTACGTGAACCATACAAATGGACACTTATTTATTTGATGACTAAATATTACAGACTAAGTCCTAATTGGTACCAAACAGCTCCAACTCCCAGCATAATTCTGTTTGTTTGCTTGAATCGAAAGTTATCAGAAATTTCACATAACTGAAATTGAACAAAAATATCTGTGCGAACCTCTAGAAGGTGAAATGTTTAAGTATCAAACAGCTCTCATCAATATCTCCTTATTTTTCTTAGTTTGTGGTTTAAATTCATTAATCGGCTTTCATACCAGTAAATATGTGCTGATGCTGCTATGACTAGCTATGTTTGGGAGCACGAACTGAAACACTTGAACACATTCCTTCTTGAAGACACCACGATCTTCTCCCAGCAGCTATTATTTATAACTGGGAAGTTTTAAACACAAATGTTATTCCCAACAAAGCCTCTAAAATATGTTAGAGCGGAAGAGGATACATCCAATGATGATATATCCAATGAATTTAACAGAAATCTTGAAGCGGATTTTCAAAATGAATTAAGCATGAAATGCCTTTGTGCTTAGATTTGAAACTTTGAGTGCTTTTTGAAATCAAAATTAAAACGAACATTTCAATTTGCTAACTTCATTTCTCTGTGTTAAGAAATTTCCTGGGAACTGGAACATTCTAGGTGAAAAAAGCCCTTTTTCCTTTATGACAAGATGATAAAACATTTTTGCTCAAAGCATTTCATTGAACTCTATTTTTTAACTAATGGCATGATTTATAGCAGTTAGCTCTCATGTGCCACAGATGCATTCCTCTTGGGATTCTGCATATATTTCGAAATGTACAGAAGATAGTCTATCTATTCATCTGAGTAATTTCAAAACATTTCTGAAGAGAAAGAAATTACACCTGAAAATTTTTTCTAGTCGATTCCAAAAACCATTTTGTGTTAGCCTCCAGTTATTTGCTTCACTTCAACTTCAGAGTGGCTACATAGGGAAGCCACTTAAAAATGTTCAGCTAGTGCAAAGAGACTCCATTTTAAGAAAAACCCTTTTAGTGGAGATAAATTATTTCTGTAGAAAATCAGAGAAGAGTACAGCAGGGTCCCAAGTGCTAATCAAAGGATACAGCGCTTCAAGGAAACTTTCCTTCCAAACAAATAGCTGAGAGCTACAAGAGTTCAAGATGTACTGCGGTCACTGAGAGAAGAACACTCTTGTTCTTGTGAGATTTGTTCTTGATCAATATGCTTCAAAACTAGGAAACCCAGAAGACGTTTTTGTGGAGGAATTTTTGGGGGGAACTCATTGTGCTGTCATCTTCTATGCATCATGCAGTGAGGTAGAACGAACACCCATCAGATTTATTTCGTTCTCCTTCTCTGAAAGGAAGATCTGGAATTTCAGTGGTCATTTTCACAGCTGGGAAGAACAAATCCTTGTGGAACTGGAATTATGTGGTAAAATTCTGTAAGCTGTTTAAAGAAGGCAGCTTGTCTTGGTGATCACAACAGTCCTTCCTGCATTTAGTTTTTTTTAACCTGTAAATGCCATCTTACATTTTTATTTCCTCAGAAACACTTCCAATGTGGTTTCCAATAAAGCTACAATTAGGATGAATCCCAAGTCAAATCTGAACTATTATTTTTTAGTTAGGCGGGTACCTTATAGGAAAAAAAAGTTAACAGGAATTCTTTGGAAAAATCTCTGTGAAGCATCTGACAGATGGGAGCTCCTCAAACACCAGAAGACTAGAGAGATTTGTTCGGGTTTGGTGAGTTCACTAGAAGGAGAAAACCATCTTGGCACCTCTGTAATGGCTTCATTAGTTCAAAGAACAACTATTCTTCCCACCTACTTGGTGGCTGGTATAATAAATACTTCTGCATGAATTGTACAACAGTGCAGCAAGCTGCTGGATGATTGAAGTTTACACAAATTTTATTGCTTTCAATGAAACTACAAACTGAACTCACTGCAAAACATAACGTGGTGGCAGCGCTATTTGTACATTGTATACCCAAGAGTGCTGAAAGCCTATTGAAACACCTAAAGATTATAATCACAAAGCCCACTGTGCCATGCACTGTACAGTCACATAATATAATAAAAACCTTGTTCCAAAGAGCTGAGGGACTGAGGCTAAAATCACCTTTGCTCAAAGACCACACACTATGAAAGCCCTATCTGGAAAGCTAAAGTGGGCTTCCCATGGAGCACTGTCTTCGCACTGACTCACTGCACAACTAGGAATTACCTTCAGGGCTGGGTCTACATATTCACAGCAGAAATAGCTGTGTTGCCTTAAGACAGTACCACTCTGCTGGTGTTTGTTACTGCATAACATTGAGCTGCTAGTGTTAAATCGGTGGATCAGGTCGTAGGAGTGCTTTTCAGTCCCTTCTGTGCAGAATCAACTTGTTAATTTGAAACAGCCCTCAGCAGAATGTGAAGTGGAGCAGGGTGACTTTGCACTGCAGTTGCTGGGAAAGGCTCGTACAGTCTGTCCCACTGATTCAGCTGCAGAGGTGATAATCACAGCTGGAAAGGTGATGAGAAACATCTGGAGAGGCAGTACTAACTAGCTGCAGCAGAACTGGTTTTGGAATGAATAACTGCATACAGAGGACGATGTGACATTATTAAGATATTTTAAAGCAAGGATACAAATAAAAATTAAATAATAAAATTCTGCTGAAACTGAGTGTGGTGATTGTACTGATGCACTTCAGTCTGTCTTTAAACATCTCCTCCTTACACTACTGGAACCAAAGAACAATCAATTTGCAGGACAAAATTTATTGGTTGATCCTGGACTATTATCCTGTTGGGTACAACAAGATGTGACATTTCAGAAGCCAACACATGGCATGAACTTACCTTGATGACATCTTCATCAGAGGACTTGCACTCAACAGATTCCGAGATGTCTGTCACAGCACTGTTCTCCTCAATGGAGACTACTTTGATGGGCACGGCAACAGTTTTTCCTGTGAGAATTGCTGTGTTCAGAATTTCCGTGTCCTGCAAACAGACCAAAGCACAGCACTGTTAAGGTACTGCCAAAGAGATGTCCAAAACACAAACTTCAGCTCTTCAGCTGCACCTATACTCAGGAGAAACACATTATTTCTCAGCACCTCATCATCTAACCTCATCTACAGTTAGGCTCAACTTGGTAAAACGTAGCAGCCTCCCATCTGTACATTTGCTAAATAGCCACCATCAGCTGTATTGTACACTGTTAAACAGAGAGCAAAATGAGGGCAGCTTAGTTCAGTTCACGCAGGAACACATCACAGGTCACCTCTACTTTTTAAGTATGTGCTACTTTTCTGAACATTTACCTTCTGAAATATGAGTTCAGAATTTTTACTAAACTGGATCTGAATGGCAATGTTTGAGATAGGATGCAAAAGTCTGGAAGAAAAAAATATTACCCTTTGAATTGAAGCCCATTGCAAAGATGGGGCCTCTCTGTGAACTTTTGTATCTGGAACTGTTTCAATATGATTTAATTTCCTTTGATATGGCCAATGAAGAAATGTAAGGAATCCAGAAGGAGTTAGTGATACTATTAACTGTAGAGAAATAACAAGGAAATCTGGAGTTTGAACTTGGGTCATGGCATATAAAAGCCTTTCAATGCACCATCAGTTAAGCTAGCTCTTCTAACAACTGGAATTGTTTCATCATCGCTGTATTCCCAAGATTCCAGTGCAGGAACAACTTCAAAGTTTTCTTCAACTTTTCAACTTTCAGCTCTATAAAGTGAATAAAATATTTAGCAAAATCCTCAGCACCAAAGTTGAGAGGACTGCAGCTATTGATGTCAGCAGCAGCAAAACGGGGCACTGATTCAATACACACTGTTTTTGATTCAAGTTTAGTGAGTTTGATATCTGGGTCAGATTTTCTTTTCATCTTGCAACTTGTTATTTCTCAGGTTCTCCTACAGCTCTCATAAGAAACCCCAACAAACTTTAACAAACTCTTAAGAAAAGGGATGTTGACTGTTCTGGGAAAGTAAGAACCCTATGTAATTCCTACAGCAGTTATGTAAACCTTGCTACGTAACACAGTAAATCAGAAGGAAATTTATAAATGTCTAAGGCCATTCTTAGGAACTTCTTATTGTTCAAAAGTGGAGACTCCCCACTCCATACATGTTCTGCCAGGTGCTGGCCGTTTTCAACAGCAGAGTATTGTAGGGAAATACATGGCACTTGGCACTTAACTTTTGTGAATCAAACTTGAAAATTTTGTTCCAGAATTTATTTCCTTGTTTATATTGTGTTTATTTCCTTGTATTATTTTCCCCTAAAGGCCAGAAACAGACATAAAGGGGCAGACTGTAACTAATAATTCAATAATAAACACAACCACTCTTCTGCCTGTAGATTTCCAAAGAAAGAAGCATCGAACAACCCAGATAGGCTCACCAATAGGCAGGCTCAGCACATTTTTCACTGCCTATTTTGGCTCCTGGAAGCACTGTGTGTCCTCGGAAATTAATCTTTTGCCTCAATCCCTTAACACCATTACTTATTTTCTGTGACTCAAAGTGTTAAACTGTGTGAACTAAGGACTCCAGGGTGAAGGAGCAGAAAGAGTTTTTGGAAATGACAGGGCATCTTTTCAGGCTATCTCAGCTCTCCTTTGAAATGATTCCACTCTGATCCAGTTTGTCTTTAGCTACTGAAATGAATTACTGATAGAGAAATCTAATTTAAAGAGACAGGTTCAGAGGAAGAGAAATCCCATAAACAGAAACATGTTTCAGATACAAAACATACTGCTTGGCTTGGAGATTTTTCCATGTGTGCATTTATTGGTAATTTTTGATGTTTCAGACACATAAGAAAATCATATACACACAAAACAAATAAAACTCACCCCATTTCCAAGAAAACAAAGAGACGTGATTATGCAACGAGGTGAAACTTAAATGCCAGGAGCAGCAGAGCAAATTCATCATCTGGGTGTACCTTGCAACAAACTGCTTGCAAGTCAATAAATCTTCCTCCGGTTCGGCTTTGCAATGCTGAGTAACCAGTGGCCCCAACAAAAAGTCAAATAATGACACAAACAGGAGGGTAGGTAAGTGGGAAGCCCATTAGACAAGGCCACAAGGCAGTCTGACGTGCAGGAGAAATCCTGATCTCCTAAGATTGCCTGGTCCTGTGAACCACCAGGAAAAGACCAAATTCTTCTGATCTGGTGTTATGCTGGGTGATGAAGACGATGATGAACTCATGTTTGCTGCATCGCCAAGGAGGGCTGCTGCTAAGCTCTAATCCTACACCCTGGAACTGTAAGCACACCAGAGGACAGGATAAGAATCGAGTATTGGAGACATGGTTTGAAAAAACTGGATGCTATTAAGGTTAAATGCAAGGTGCTACACTACTGCAGCAAGAACTCATTCTATAAATACAGGATGGAGAAGATCTAACAAGAGAAACTGTTCTCAGAAAAGCATTTGTGGGTTACAGAGGATCACAAGTTGAGCATAAGTTAGCAATTTTCTGCTGCTGTGGTTTAAAAACAGATCAAAACAGAGGATCCTCCTGAACTAAGATGTATAAACACAGTATCACCTGTAAGATAATGTGAGGTACTCCTTCTACTCTACTCAGCACTAGCAAGGCCTCAGCTAAAGGACTATGTTCAATTTTGAGCATTATACTTCAAGAAAGATGTGGATCAACTGAAGAGAAATAGAAAAGAGCAAAGAAAGAGCAAAGAAAAATCTGAAGTCTCGAAAATACGATCTGTGAGGAATGACTGAAAGAATTGCAATAGTTTAGCCTAGGAAAGATTAACTGGAAAGATGTTCACTTTCTCCAGATACATAAAAATCTTCTGAAAAGGAGGAAGAATAAATTGTTTTCCATATTCATGGATGGGGCCTGGAGGAACAGGCCTAAACTGCAACAAGAAAGATTTAAGTTTGACATTAAGATAATCTTTATTATAGAAATAATGATAGAGAAGTGCTGGAATAGGTTGTCTGAGATAAAACAAAATGCACAGTTTATTGTAAGAGATTTTAAAAGTATTTTACATACATCTTTCATAAATAATATAGGTTCTTTGAGTCAGGTAGCAGATGAAAGGGAGCAGAGGACCTCCTGTAGTTTCTTCCACCTCTATATTTTATGGTCCTGTAATTTTCCAAATGGACGATAGCACAACATGATCCCTCTTCACTTGACAAAAGAAAATGATCTACACCTTTAAAGCGAAAAAGCTGGACAAGCAACTGCAACTGATAACCCTGCTTTATGTGCTATTACAGTACACAACTGATGTACCACTTGTTAAGTAATAACCTGTCACTTCTGTTTCTCTCTTTCTAATAGGTCATTTCTGGGGAATCTGAATTCTAGGTGGGTTTGATATAAAGCTACGACTGCAAAGGTTAAAAAACTTATTGAAATTCCCCAAAACCTCTCTGGAGAGAAGCAAATTTGACTAGTGGCACATTATCAGCAATTAGAAACCTCAATCTTCTGCCCTTTGCTAATGGTTTCATTAAAGGAAGCACTGTGCATTTGAATGGATTTATTTTGATTTATTACTTCAGGTCTGCATCTGCACAACAAAACTGTAAAAGGTATAGTTTGTCATGATAAAGACTACTGAAGTTTTACATATAGTTTTACAATACCAACTTCAGGAACTTCACATTCATGATGTGCACAGAGGAAATGGAAATATATTGGACACACCACCTAACGAATCCATAGCTGGTACCATTACAATCATTAGCAGTCCTCAGCATTAAGAAGCAATTGGTAGCTACATTGCTACAGCTCCGAGCAGAGATGGAAACCTTCATATTTCACCTCCACTGAACTCCGTTACAACTCATTGCTATTACACAGGTTAAGAAACACTAAAGTGTAAGTTATTAACTTATTACACACCACAGCAAAGGCAATTTTCAAATCTGCCACTTCCCTTATTTGGTCTGTAAATGCCCTGTGCTGTTCAGCTGTGCTGCTGAAACAGGCAAGACCAAGGAATTCAGTCTTGCTTCTTTTGTCTCTGGTCAGGACTAAAACAGACCCTATGTCCCTGTATACTGAATGGCCTTATGGCACAACTTCTGTCTCCTCTACGTTTCCTTTACACTGCTGCGATAGAATCAAAGGCCTCAACACGACAGCGAACCGGCCCACTGTCTGCGCCCATACACAACCTGTCAGGCAGAAACCTGCAAATAATATAGGAAAGGATCCATGGTCCAAGACGCCTCAAAAGCTGGATTGGAACTTCATAAAAATGAAAGGAGCTTAAGCAGAACTCTTATGTGTGTCTGCCCCGCAATACTGAGCGCTCTGAACGAGCCCCAAAGACAAGAGGGCTCTCATTCAACACCCAGGACCGGCGTTTCCCGTACGTTCGGCCACTGCTTCTGTCACCCTGGATTATCCATTGATAAACTGAAATTGCAGTTGAATCTTTAAGAGCACATCAACCACTACAGAGAAAACAATTGTTTTCACATCAGGCAACTGCAGTAAATACAACAGCTGTTATAGGTGGTGATTTTTATGTTCTATTTTTAAATGCAATATACTATCCTGCTTGCAAGCTAATTTGGGAGAATACAAACAAGATTACCAAAAACCTTCTGAGAAGCTAAGAACTCATTTAAAATGTAGGCACTTTTCAAAATCACAGTAACTTGGCCATTTCCACTTTCCTTAATTTTTAAAATCCCCCAAGAACTAATCTACTTTCTGTGCAGGCAGCAACTAAAGTTTTAAAATCAAATTTATTTTATGTGGCAAAAGATTGAAAGCATCTGATAGCAATGTTTGGACTTGTTCCCAATACATTTCAAAATGGGGAAAGCTGTTTCAAGTAAATTGAGAGAACAGGAAGATGATGAGTTATAAGTAGGCATCAATATCCAAGCTGGAAAGAAGTTTCTAAATGCATTATAAACTTTTTTAAAAAAAAGGCTTGTCATTTCCAAAATCAAAATGGGGAGCTACCTGGCTAATTTGCACTGATTTGGAAGGGAGATGTGAGCTGTGAACTTCTTTGGGAGGTCCACACTGTCTTTGCAGTACAACGACAGAGACACAAGGTCTGACTCCGACTCTGCAGACACAGAGTTGTCCTGCACGAAGAACTGCCCGCCAGCTCCTGCCTAGGATCATTCTTTCCTATTACCAAGGCATCACTTTAATGAATATAGCATATGGAGGAAACCATTACTATTTGTACATATTTAATTAAGACAATACTATTAAGGAGCATCTTCTTTCTTGTTCCTATATTGGCTATAGGAAGACTCCAATGGCTTGGCTAGACTTAAGTCTCTCACTGAAGGAGACAGTCAGACATAAATCATTTAATTGTGTGCATAAGGAATGATTTTAAAAAGTGACTGAAATGTTAACTTCAAGCTAGTTTCCTAAACAGAAAACAGCAAATGTCTTCACCCAACAGAGCATTTCATGACCCACAAACAAAACACCTGTCCTTTCCCAGCTCAGATAACTTCTTGTACCCTTGCCCAGCTCAAGTCAGCACTTCTTTTGCTTGATGGAAATCCCACCCTTTTACTAAGGACCTGAACTGTCAGATTCGTCATCAAGGGCACAGACTGTCTCTCCTCTGCATCAACCTCCAGCATGTTTCAGTGACCTCAAACGTGAAGCCCAGAGGTCACAACAAGGTAATCTCTAATACAGATACAGAAAACCTTCTGTGCTGGCACCTTATGCAGCAAGCACAGTATGAACCCTCCGTGGGGGGAGCAGCTTCCGTCACTTATCCGTCTTCCCCTGATACACAAAGAAGTAGGAGGTCTCAGCGTCTTCCCTGCCTCTTTACAGCTAAGCACTTGATCAGCTGTGACTCAAGACAAAGGCAATATTCACAGTCACTCATTGGCATTCTTGATTTGAAAAAAACATTTGATCAAGGGTCCCACCTACAAAAAAATGGTTAAATTATGTCTAGTCATTTCGAATTCCTCTGTATGTGCAAATACCAAGTTACAACAGTTACAAATCTTCATATTACATTTATATAAAAGGAAAAGAATCAAATGGCATTACAAAGAAAAATGATGAGACCAGAGTCAGGCTTTGACACTAACCTTGCATCACATTGGGAGCTGAGTTCACTGAGACTAGTTGCAAGTATCACCACTATGACAGAAAGTCACAAGCTTTGCTGCTAAGAAGCAGGTGAAATTTGGACTGTAAACTAAACCTGACATCATGAGTGAGAGTATCATAAACTTTTGGCCATATTCTGGTCTTAGTTACTTCAGAGTTAATTTGGATGAAGTCCACCATGAATAATGTTGGTATAAACACTTTTTCCACACTCATTGTGCTATGGCACAGAAAATTCAGCAGAGCTGGTATTCAAAAAGATCAATTCTTTCTTAGAGATGGAAAATAACATCCATAAAGCTGGTGTGTTCTAGCCAGAGCTGAGAAGATGCATAGACTCACATTTTGGTCAGCTATGTATTCCTTGAAACTAGGTAACATTATGGTTAACTCTGCAAGAGTATCACTATTTATCACTGTTTCAGCCAGGGAACTTCCTCTGATGTGAGTGGGAGTTCTGTGCAAAGAGCAAGAATACAGAATATGAGCCTTAGTTGCTAAAATTTAGCTGAAGTTATGTTCATCCAACCTCTCAAATTTAAGACGGCAAGCATTCAACCATGACTAATTTAGGAACTAATACAACATTAAATTGTGGCAGAATGAGGAAGTAAAGTGACAGCTGTTTAATTAAACTCTAAATCCGATTAGATGGTGTTATCAAGAGAAATCCATGGGAGCCTGAGGTCATGAAAATGGTCCTGTTTACAGGCTGCAAATTCTGCAAGTGAAATGATGTTAATCATAACTTAGCATCAATATTTCTTACCCACACAAACGCACTACCTCATGAGAAACAAACCTGTGTTGTCGATCTGAAGGAGTGACACAGAAAAGCCGCTTAGGTTTCAATTTACAAGGAAAGTTTCTTGAAAGAGTTTGTGGGAAAGAGACAGCCAGACACTGTCTATCTTAAAACCAGAAATGTTTTTGCCTTATGGAAAAAAGACAGGAGCAGGGAGCCCTTGCATGGCAGTGACAGCACTTGAATTAGTGGGGACAACAGCAACGTAGGAGAGCTCCAGGACTGCGCTTCCAACCACTGTTCAACTCGTCACCCTTGATGAACAGTGACACCTTGGCAACACAGCTACAAGAGATGAAGATGGAGATGTGGGAGATACAATGCAAACTCCACATACGCCAGTTGCAAATGCCATAAATATTCTACCGCTGAGCGCTAAGTTATGCAGCACAAGTTTCCAGGGCACCCAAGTTAAAGCAACGTGCAGCATCCTGCTGCACTGCAGACAATTGTTATGCTGATTTGTGAGGCTGGCTGACATGATGGCTGCAGATTTGGGTTATTAATACTACTAAGATTACTGCTGATTAACAAACCATCATTGTTAGGCAGCAGATTCTGTTTATCCACATAATCCTGCGATTAAAAATAAATTATACATTCAGTTTTCAGCCAGCTGGGTTTTCTGACACTCCACATTCACAGATATTACGTATGAGAAGGGAAAGAAGCTGATGTTCAGTTTTTAAATTCTCAGCACACACTTCAGAATAACAGGAAGGTTTCCAAGGACCAAAGTGTTTGCATCATGACCTTTAAGCAAAGCCACCCCATTGCAGACAGGGGGCAGGACAGCTTTTGTTGGTGGGATTTGCATTGCCTCTTTCCTTTCATTTGATTCCAGAGCTACATGCCCACCACATGTAAATCCTGCTCTGCTTCATCTGTCAGCTTATAAAAATGAGGCCTTTACTTCATTAGTAACATCACATTGCAAAAGAAATGGGGTAATGCTGTTCATCATTAAAACCAAAAAGGCAATCTGCTTACTTAATACCGTCCCCCAGTATTCAAACGTAGATCCAGATGGAGTCCAGCTTACTTCATGATTCTTAGACACACAGTGCCAAGGAAAACGGAAAGTCATGAGCAACTTAATACTGGTGGAAAAATCAGGCCATTCAAAATCCACAAAAGAAACAGATTTATTCAATAAGAGATGCCATTCCTGCAGTCTGTTTCTGATCAGGATAGCAGAACAAAAGGTCTCAAAGTTTCTTCTGGATGCTAATTCTTTTTGACACATGACAGCCCTGTAAGGTATCTTCTCTTTATTAAATCTTTGTTAAGTGGCCAGCACTGTACATGGCACAAAAATTAAGGACAATACCTGCCCTGAAGAACAAAGAAACCAGAAGATAAACACAGATAAAACCCCAGCCACAGACCCAAAGGAGGACATTCGCATTGCTCTGTCCCCTGCATTCACAGTATTTGTTTGACGAGCTTGATGAATGTGATGCCTGTGGGTCTCTAGGGGTCTTGAAGAGAACGTAAAAGGAGGAAGAGTGGAAACAGGGACATAGGGAAGGGACTCAGACCTATATTTCTCATCTCCCAGAAAAGTGGCTTTAACACGTAGGTAAAGGCCATCACTGTGCAGGGCGAGGCTGCGCGCATTCACCCCTTCCTCTCAAGGATGGCCCACTACAGGAAACCACTGGCAGATTCCTGGGGCCAGAAGGAAGGAAAGCAAAGAGGCGCCTGTGGTTACGGCACTCAGCTGGGATGGGGAAGTCTCATGTTCAGCACAATCTTTCCTGTAGATTTTGTGAATCATGTAATTTCTGACAAAGATCTGAGTGTCTTTTCAAGACGGGAACTCAGTGTTCTGCAGCTGCAATGCTTCCTTAATCAATGATCCTGTCTGTTTACAGTCTCCGTATTGAGATAAATCTTAATTACTGGCCCTCCACAATAGTAACAGATCTTCCACTTTCTTGCTTGATTGTACAGTTTTCAAAAACCCTACTGGTGGAATTTCTGAGTCCTGATAAATTAGACTCTGCAGGCAGTAAAGGGGAAAGTAGAGTACATTAAAAGATATGGATGAAGAAAGATACCCTTGGATAACTAGTCCACGCTTTCTTTAGAGTGAATCTACCCAGTTAGCATCTGAACTTGCAGAAGGGAACATAGCCTATGATTACTTTGATGTAGCAGATGAAGACTGCATTGCTAAATGCAATTATATCATCACTCAAAAGTAAGTATCTCCTTTAAAAAGTAAGAAGAAAATGGAGCAATTTAACAAAATTACCCATGTGTTTAATTGCAGTGTTCAATTTACAGTTAGTGACATAATTACACAGATGGAAAGAGGTTATAAAGCCATTACTAAGATCTGTGTATCTGTGTGAAGGCCACATTGACTTAGGGTCACATCAGAGTCCTGACTCTATCAAGCTTACTACGACAACAGGATCTCACTTTTTTATTTCCTGGAATTTTGAATAAAAAAGAAAAATCTTATCTGCATAACCTGTTCCCAGGTGCAAAGTCTACAAACAATATTCTGCCTAGCAGAGAAACATGGAGCAAACACAGCTTGTTTCAGAACAAGAACAAACTCTCCAACAAAGACAGCAAGAAACTTTCTGCTTCATGAGTGAAGAAATTTTGCTAGCCACTAGATGTAGAAAGGTGTAATTCCTCTGAACAAGGCACTATATGCCACTTCTTCCGCTGGTGATCAGTTGATGATCAAATTCTGTTTTCTTTTGTTTTAGGATCAAACATTTACTTTATTATATTTGTCATACTCACTAAAACAATCATATACAGTTCACAATGCCAATTCAGAACTTGATTTCAAAGCAATAATATTTTATCATAGGCACTGAGATCAATCAAAGGATCTTATTTTCTCTCCCTTGTGGGACAAGAGTCCAAGGACTTCCATTAATATTTCCAGTAAAGCTCTGCTGATGCTACTAGCATTTATTATTTGTATAAGAGTAACCCTATTCTGGGCTCCACATGATAGCTGGGCCTCAATATGTTGAGCGTTGACTACCAGAAGAGACAGTTTCTATACCAAGGAGCAAATTCCAGCAACCAGATCAACTGATTCTCAGCCCAGCTTAGTAAATAATTGATTCTTATTGTCTGCTGAACAGATCTAGGAATGAGAAAAAGCATTCCAGCAGAGTCTCACGCAGCTTGCTTTTGGTTTTCTTGTTGAAAAAATGCTCAATAGATGTTTAGGTGTTCTAGTTTTCTTCGCATTTTATTTTCCAACATTATTTGGGGAAATAGGTAGTCCCAGGTTGTATCAAAACAAAAAAAGATCATATTACTGTTGTTAATGAACTATGGACTCCTCAAATACCACTTGGGCTTGATTGGTCTTGAGTTGATCCCTTATGATCCTTTTTTTTTTTTTATTTATAAAGCTTTTGTTTTATCTTAAAAATCTCTTAATCTAGCACAAAGCTAAGTGCAACTGAAAAAAGTCTTTTCCCCATAGACATTATGGATTCAATTAGATTACTGATCCCCTGGAGAACTTGCATCCTTGGAGGAGTTTAGAAGATCCAGAGGCCCAAATTGAGGGGGAGCGAATTGCCTAATTATCAAATATTCTGGAGAGAAGCGTTCCCTCCAGCTGCAACAACCGTCATCCCTTCTGCAAGGAAAGAGATGTCGTACAGACTCCCCCAGACTCCGGACAAGCAAGCGCACTGTCTCCAAAACACCTTCCTTGCACCTCTGCCACAAGAACAACTCCAGTCCTTGAATCAGTCAGGCTGAAAGTAACATGCTCAGCATACACAACATTTTACTGCACTTACGTTAAACATTTTTTTTTTTATGAATCAGGTCCACAGGAAATAGCTTCAGACTTTCCCTTCCACCCTAAATTAATCTGACAAGATGATCTCATTAGATAATCTAACCCCTTAGGTGACAGGAAATGCAAATCAATAGGGACATGAAATAGAATCCACAGTACATTTGCACGCTTGATTGTGTCTTCCTTTACTGTTTTAAAAGCTGTAAGTGTGCATAGTTTGTCTTTTTTAAGTGTCTATCACAATCAATGTGTATCAGCAGTGACCGAGCCTCTGGCTGGAAGCCACTCTGCTTTGCAGAAACTGTGACACTAAATTCAATTACGCAGAGCTTCCTGAAAAGACAAGTATTATGCTAAAGCTGTCTCAGTTTCCTGCTGACTAGAACGGCTATGTCAGAATCCAGCGACCACTGGGTGCTTTCAAAAAAAGATTATATTTCCTGCCATGTGGAGGAAGAGTCTGCAACTGAAAATGACTTCAAACAAAAAAACTCTGGAACTACTTAAAATGTAGAAAAAGGACATAAGAATGACTAGAGAAGATGGGAAGGAGAACCCCACATTTTGTTGTTCTATACTTAGACATAAATGAACCAAAAAATCTAATTTTTAAAAGACACAAATGTGTAACACAGGCAACTACCTGCTCCTCTTCTTTGTCAAATTTAATTCCTCACTTTTAATATTTTGCTAAATGGACTTAGTAAATGAGAGCTCTTACATAGGAAACCACATTTTCTAGAGAGAAAAATTTCTAGTTTTGCACTGAAATGTGATTACCTGAGATCCTCTAACTCAGAATCGTTATTGGTAATTTTGAGTACAGAAAAACGCAAGCACATGAAAACCATGAACTGACAGATTATAAGACTCCCTGTTTTGAGACCTATAAACGTGAGAATCTTAGCGCTTGTTGCTTCATAGCATCGTTACTTATGGGAATAAGTATATTTAAGGATATAAATATATTTAGATCTGATGAATATGAGGCAACTAAAGTTCTCCTGAAACTCAAGTTTACATTTACATAGTGCATAAATTATCTATATTCCATATACAATAAATATGTGCATACATCTATAATACATTCTCAAAATATTTTTCTGACAGACATTCTTACAAGTGTAGCCACACGCTAGAAAAAGAGAGCAGAGACAAACTACAAAAAACATTACTTTGGTGACTGTAGCTATTGACAACATTCCCAGGGAATAATAAATATTTGTTACTGATTCCAAAAGCTGTGCCAATAAAATGGCCTCAGAACCTGCAACATGTTCTGTCCTTTTAAATCTAAAAATAGCTTTTCATTTACTCAAACATCTAAGGAATAATTGTCTGGGAAAGCCTTCAGCTATGATGAACACCTCTCATGTTTTTCACCATTGCTGAATGGTCCTATTAAGTATTTCACAGATGGGAACAGAACAGTGGTACAGCCTGAATAGGAGAGAAGGGCAATAGCCACCTGGTGATCTTATAATGGAATGGTTCATGGATGCTTAAGCAGCCAGGGATGGGGCTATATAATGTCTTCTTGCTGAAATCATTTCATGGCTTACAATTCTCTTCCTGTTGCAAAAAGACTAATAAGTGAAATTTGTCAATTTAAGGGCATTTTCTAGGCTCAAGATGTGTTTGCCATTTGTTCTCCTTTTTCAGGAGTCAGAAGAGGTTATTTGGAAAAGGATCTCCATTTAAAATTGAGCTTGCTCTGCCATGAACCAGAACCAGCACAGCTCTGGTAAAGTCTCCATTCTGTGTGACCACCATGGGAAAATAGCTCATAGTAAAAAGGCAATTTTCATTAGCGATTTGAAACTCTTCCCATGTTCACACCAATTAAATCTGTGGCACTGTTACATAATTGGCTATATATCTATAATAATATTGCTATAATAGCTGTAATCAATAGATAGTTGCAGATTGAAAATATACAAGCATATTAGCTACACATGCATGGATGCACAGACAATTATGTACTGTACGTATGTATATATGTGAGTAATCTATATCCACACATATACATACACAGCTATAAAGCAAAATAGATTATGAGGCATTCAGTGTTAATAGCAGCCACATACTTGATTATAGGCAGACAGAAGCAGTACTTTTCGTTTTATATATAACATATTTCTACCTCATGTATTTCATACTGCAAATATTTTGCAAATATCATGGTTAAAATTCTGGCCCCTGTGAAACCAACAGAGATTTTACTGGTGGCTTCAGTAAAGCCAAGTTTCGTTCCGTCCAGCGGTATGAAGTAAGCCCTAAAGAAGTTGCCCTAATGTGCTGTCCTTCAGTCCAACCCTGCACTTCTACAAAGCCGTGCTGACACCAGCCTCGAGGACTGGGGTTTTATTCCTCAGACAAAACTGATTGATGTAATTGGCTGTTATGCTAATTAGATACAAAAGATATCAAAGTTTTCCCATCAATTAGTGATGATCTGGATTACAATATTTTTGTTGAGTTTATCACTCAATGTGTTCAATGTAGTTGATACGAAACCAGCACCAGCACTGACATGGATGGAGCTGGTAGAGATGCAGGACACAGCAGCAGCATAAAGTCTTGCTGGACAGCAGAGACA
This sequence comes from Rhea pennata, assembly GCF_028389875.1. Lineage (NCBI taxonomy): Eukaryota > Metazoa > Chordata > Aves > Rheiformes > Rheidae > Rhea > Rhea pennata. Next base: position 5,656,581 of record NC_084679.1, on the reverse strand, counting down.
GAAATCTTAATGTGGTTTGTGAATGATGGGAATCAAGAATACCTTAAAGCAGCCTTCAGCTGGAGGCCTGATATTTATGAATACCTATGTGCACTTTCTCCTTGTTTCAGTTGAGAGCGCTGTATTGCTAATTAGCAGCAGGAAATGCTGTCCAGCAAGCATATTTTGATATAATAGAACTGTACATTGAAGAAACCCATATATTTTCAGACAATGAAGATGGCCTTTTCAGGCAGGTGCTTTACAACAGCTCCAATTCCCAATCTGCAGTTCTGGAGAAAGATTTAAGTGCCTAAGAATAGAGTGCCATTTAGATGCTCTTAGATATCACGCCTGGCCTCCAGATGCTCTTCCAGAAGGGCACAAGTCTCCTGCAGGTCCTGTGTGATACCTGACAGTCCTGGATGGATGGTTCAGACTTTAGGGCATTTAAAATGCCTTAGACACCTATGTTTAGCCACCCGGATCACTCCTCCTTTCTTCCCTTTGAAATAATGAGGGCAAGTTTCCAACCTGTTTGTGCTTCAGCTTCCCACCTACACGGGTGCTATAGGACTTCATCTGCCAAGAGTGGAAGTAGAAATTCTTTTATAATAAGTGAAAATGTGCTACCTCCTGTAACCAGCTCCTGGGATTTCAGCTGGATCCCCCAGATCCCAGTGAAACAAGCCATGTTTTATGTAGCACTAACACAAGCCATGCTGACGATGACCAAACTGTTCAGTTTGGATACAGGAGGTGAAGTCTCATCCAGCCTGCTTGTTTCAGGGGAACGGTCATGGTGGCACTGCGGGGCCGGATGCACTCTACAGCTGGGGTGAAGTGACTGCAAATGCTTTATGGACTTTAAAGATTAAGTCCCAAGGACAATTTCTTTTTTTAAGTAACTGGGGTATTGCGTGATACACAGATGATTTTTATGGCCACTGTGGAGGGTTGTGAACTTGTTTTATTTGTGTAGATTAACATGTCATGGATTATTAATGAGTTACTTTCTCCCTCTGATAGGAAGTATTCATCTTCAGTAAGTTTCTTAAGCTCTTCAATTTTTTGGCTGTGGAGTGTGCACAAACACTTGGCTCAAGTTTGTAGATTTTAGAACTCTATTTAAAACACAGTGGAAGTAAATCAGACAGCTTCTGCTAAAATCATTTTGATTTAATATAGTCTATTTTGAAATCAGCAAGAGAAAAGTTCTACTTGCTCCTTCCTCATTTTGGCTGTGAAGCTTTAATTTTTGATACGCACAAGCTATAACAGAGACACACAATAGAGTTTGTTAGGGAAGTGCTATGAAAAAGTACTAATAAAAATGCAGAAAAAGATCATTCTTATTATTATTTCCTACCCTTGCTCCTTGATTCTTTTTCCTTTTCAAATAGTTTATTGATTTCACTGACTTCATAGCAGGTCCACAAAAGCAAAGCACACAGAGGGCAGAAACAAGATTACTGCATTAATGAGAGCAGATACTGTACAGACATCAGAGACCTAGTACAGGTAAAAAGATGAGAGAGAGTGACACATAGGAAAATTAAATTATTGACTAGGCACATGCCTAACAGACTGGGGAGTCTACTATATATAGGAATTAAAAATGGCACATATGTAAAAAGTGACAAAGCAAATACAGTAAGCATAGGTATAATCACAGATTTAATTCTTTACTGCTTACTCAAGCAAAAACGTCCTTTAATTTCTGGGCTGCTTTGCAAGATCACCCTGGCGAGGGGTTCACAGTTCCAGCTGGAGAAGCACCCTTGAAGTACGCTGTTATGACTATTGCGTGAGTCACTGATAGGAAGGACAAAGGGATCAAATCCATTTACTTAAAGCAGTATTTTATTTGTTAGTATAACCTGAAGCAAGCACAGTGACCATTATTATCTTTATCTGAGCATCTCACAGCAACTTAAAACACTGAAAGAGCCTCAAAAAAGGGTTTGTGTGCTTGAAAGCTTGTCTGTTTTTCCTAATTCTATTGGCTGGCCTAATAGAAGATATTCCCTCGCTCTATAAACCTTGCCTCACTTACATTTTTACTGTTCATGACACGGACAACATAACCAGAACGGAGTGGAGGAGAATGCACTTTGCTTTTAAGCAGGGAGTTCTTGTTCAAGAATCAGCACTACAGAATGAACCTGTAAATCAAATATTTGCTTTGTAACACAGGAAATACTAACTACTGTGTCCATTTTAAAGATGAGTAAACTGGTGCAAACGTGAGTGTTGCCCAAGATCCAAGAGGCAGAAACTACCTCCAGACATGTGGCTCCCTGTCCATCAGACAACTCCTGTTTTTGCATATCAGCACCTCCCCTTGCTTAATGAATAGTCCATAATTTGCACAAGGTAAGAGCAGTGAGGAGGAATTACTGAGTCTCTGATAACTTATTTATTACCACACCAAATTCACTCCTGAAGCTTCCAGGCATTCTTAAAACACGTGCTGCAGGGGGCTTGGTGCCAGCTGGCAACTGCACCCTTAGTTGCTGCTTTTCAACGTCTGCAATTCACGTTTTGTCCCAGATCCAGAATCTAAACTGTAGTGTTTTTTGCTGGATCAGTCTAAGCTTCAAGCCCATACCAAACTTCTCCCTATTGGCAGGCAGACGCGCAGTACCCTGCACAAAATGAGCCCGAAGTACCTCCAGGTCGCAGACTGATCGCTTTGGTTTCTGCGGCTGACAGCAGGAGCCCTCTGCCTTCTGCTAGCTCTCCGGATTGGGAACTCAAGATCTCTAAGAGTTTAGAGCAAACCTGCTGGATGTCACTCATGTGTGCACCGTTTTTGAACACGAAAGGATGAGAATTCACCTTGAATCACACATGGTGATTTTGCCCACACACTCTTTCCCCATCAAAATCCTGGTAGAATCTGGTTTCTGCAAACTATGGTAAAAGTTTTATGCCTAAGTAAAAACCCTCATTCCACAGCCCTGAAAAACACACGCAGCTCTGCTTCTGCGGGCTCTCGGAAAGCAAGGGGCAACACAGCCAGGCCTCCTGATAGTGACAGTCACTATTCAATATTCAACTACCGCAATTAATAAAACCACACTGTTGCCATTTTTCACTAATAGAGGATTTCCAAAAGCAAATTGCAGTAATAAATTACACCATTACAGCCTTTATTATTGTTCTGTGAGGTAACAAATCTTGTGGAAAGACAATCAGCTCTGACAGAGAAAAAAACGCAGAGGACAAATCAGATGACTAGGAACTGATTAAAATTAATGCCAGTGTTACTTTTTGTTTCCGTCCCTTTGCTGAAATTCCCTCGCTCTCTAGCATGCTGGCTTGCAACATTCATGCCATGGTGCTGGTGCTTTAAATGACCTGTTTAGGAGGGAAATAAAAGTCTCAACAGGTCGGTGGTCTGTGCCGATTTCCACCGCCAGGCCCTGCAGTCGAAGCGCCAGGGCCATGGGGCCGCTGCCACAGTGCAGGAGTTTTGCTCTGTCAATGCACAGCCGTTGGCATACGTGCACCAGCGTGCACGGCCTGGGGTTTGCAGAAAGACTGTTCTGCACAGCCCCTCTACCTTAGGAAAGCATGGTGCAAGAGCAGCCCAGGCTGTGGTGCCGTCTTGGTACCCTCTTGGGTACCCTTGACACTAGGATTGTGATACACCAACTCCTATCACGGCAGTACTCCCCTTCTCGCCAGGACAGCACTCACCCCTGGACTCGGTTTTACTCTGTTGTCCCCCGCAAGCAGAACCAGAGTTCAAGGCACAGATTCCTGGTGTCTTGCTTGATAAACAGCCTCAGAGCTCAGAGCCTGGCTGGATAATAAGCTGTAAACGGGGTAAGCCTACAGGCATCTAATAACAAACCAAAGAAGGAAAGTTGTTGGATTTTTCTCATTACAACCCCGAGGCTTATGCAAGTCCTGGTGAATTTTTCCCCACGTTCATTCATTAACTTCCATTATGGTAAACTGTCTCCTTGTCGGCTGCTTGGTCCCACTGCCCTGCACCTCAGGCCTCACAAATTAGAGCCTGGCTAAACAATTCATAATTCTGCTAGGGATTTCACCCGATGGTAAAGTATTTCCCCAAAACATTCAAACTTTCTTTGCAGATCAAAACCATCATTACAAAGCTGTCAGCTAAGCGCAATGGCTCTGGTTTTTCAGCACGGGTGACAGGAAGCCTCTTTGGTGCTCAGGCTGGCTCAGCACCGTCCGGCCTTCTGGCTTTCCGGGTCTGCTCTCACAGTCCCCGTCCAGCCTCACACCCACTTCAAGTGACAGCAAGAGACGGCAGAGACCGTTCCTTCTCTAGGGTAAACTACAAATATTTGTAGGCTCAAGTAAGTGTTTGGGGAGCGTCTGGGCTTGCATTTATCAGTTAACTCAAGACAATCCATTGAAATAACACTAGTTCAGGCAAAAACTAGTATATTAACTTCCATGGGAGAGGCATTATCTGGCAATCAAGACTTCTGAGTTCACTCTCCCCTCCGGCACTGCCAGTGTCTCAGGAATAAACACGCGCAGGCTCCTTGCATTCGCTGTCCCTGCCTCTCCCTCTCAAGCCCGCGGCTGCGGGAGTGCGGTGCTGCAGGGGAAGCAGCATCCGGCCCCGCTTCCCTCCTTCCCCCTCTCCCTCGATGCAGCACATCCATCCGCAGCCTGGCTCGGCAACACTGAATTTGAGGGGAAGCAGGAACTTCTCCATCTCTGCACAGTGTAGAGCAAAAACACCTGCCTCGGTACTCCTCATTCTGGCATAACAGTTGCCTCCCAGTGACGGCCCCAAGGTGGGAATCACCCAAGTCACAACTGCGTTATTGCGAGTTAGTAACTTCTCTGCTTTTCAATTCAAGTTCTGTTCCAGTTGCAAACTTATGCAACCCAATGAGCCTTTGCAACTGGTCTCCTGTCGCTGCTACAGAGCGCTTCGCTGCGCTCCTCCTCCGCCTGCTCCGGCAGTGCAGGCAGCAGCAGAGGGCACCTGCGGTGAACACAGTCCTCAGCGGCTGCAGCCCCCAGATACCAGCTCCGGTAAGTCACTCTCAAGTGTTTTTGGCTGGCTCCACAGCTCGCTTTCTGCTGCCTCATTACTGTGTCTCTGCAAGGCCTCTGCTCACACATGCGTGGCAGCTGTGAAACTGCCTTTGTGGTTATGTTGAACAGTCAGGTTTTTAATCATTTAATCAAGCCACTTAACATTTAAAATGTTACTTAAGATATCCTCTTTTGATGGGAGAGGTATTGTAAACTTGAGCCAATATGTAAAGTAGACATGAAATCCTGCCTGATAAAGCACAAGAATCAAGGCATTTGTGGGCTCAGTGTTTCTGAGCCAGCTACTCCGTCCCTCCCCTGCCCTCCCTGGAGCTCAGCTTTATCCGCTCTTGAAAAACTCCTGAAACTTCCTCAGCTTGTCTAGTGGACTGCAAACTTTCTGGAGAAGATTTTGACTTGTCTGTCATTTGTCTGTGCAGCACTTAGTCTTGTGAGACACTGAGGGGAGAATTTAGGTATTACCTTAAGACTAGAGATAAAATGATTAAGTCACTGGATGTGTCTCTTGCATATATTGGCTGTTCTGCTTTTTTTTTTTTTTATGTGGCTCTCAAGATTTCTCTCTTCTCAAGGCTGAATAGCATATATGTAAAGTCTCACATTGGTAGCTCTCAAGTACCAGGAGGAAAACTGGCAAAGAAAACCACAAGTGCTCTATATGGCAGAGATCCTTTACAGAGTACTTAAAAAATGCGGAAGCTTGGTGACCTCATCTCTCCTCGGCACTTGAAAAATTCCAAAGTAATCCATTCAATAGCATTGTCAGAAATGAGGGGTGCTGGAAGAGGAAATTATACATACTGTTGTGCTGCACAGAAAATGATACACAAGTCGATCCAATGGAAAAATTAATTCCAGCCAGCTGAGAAGATAGCCTTATTGATCCAGTCTCATTTCCTGCAAAAGGTAGGATTGAATGTGATTGTAGTAACGAGAAGGAAAACAGAAGCTAGTGGCAAAAGTGCAGTGGCTGTAGAAATGATGACTGTGACTTAAAAAGGCACCGTAAAATTGAGCAATTTTGAATTCCTTTTGTGGTCTACATCTTCTAACCAATTTGGGATCAATGGACAGCAGCACATTCTTCTCTTTGCTTTTGTTTCCTGATGGGTGGACAACAAAAGAGCTTGCTTTTAACAGATAAGATTAACTGCTATGATTTGCCAGTGGACAGTGTCTTGAATTGGAACACTGCTCAACGGACTATACGACAGCGCCAATTTATAAGCAGATATGCAGGCACTTGGGTTCATCGGGTATAAATACAGAGCAATAACACAAACTTTAGTGAATCTGTACCCACTGTAAATCTAAAGAAAGAAATGCTATTCTTATTTAAACGATTGTAGGGACATAATGGAAATTGTAGGGATATACGTGATCTCAGTTACTGATTCTCCGCTACCAGTCAACAGCAGAAGACTGTAAGTCTGGTCTTTCACCCAGAATACAGAGTCCTATAATTAATCTGGCAAAACTCATGACTTCATGGTATTATTTAGGGCTTCACTAAAAGAAGTGAAACTTCTTTAAAGTTTAAACTTTTCTAGTTACTAACAGCAACAGGATAACTTTTACATCAAATTTCCTTCATCTCACAGTATTTATTTGATGTAATTCATCACTTCATTATCTGAGAAAATACATGTCAGCTGAAAAGTTTAATATGTAGATTATTTGTTAGTTTGTCTGTGTTAAGTAAATTAGGAAATGGATGTATTTATATAACTTCAGACTGTATCTTTTGGAAAGCTCCTGAACTGTGCAACTCCTCATAGTGCCGGCTGCACTTTGCATTATTCCAGACTCAAGGACTAATGGGAGTGGGAATCCTGCACTGCTGTGACCTTGAAACAGATGCAGCTTCCAGGTGGGAAGTGACTGTGAAGGGATGAGAACTCTATTTATGTAGGTCTATATTTTAAAATGATATACAGAGACTTAGCTTCCCTTTATTGCAATGAAATACCTTAAAAAAATCTATATCATAGAGAATAGTATACATATATCTGTATACCTACCACTGCTTTGGTAGGTAAATTTTTGATGATGTGTGTTTTAAAGGAAAGGTCAACAACCTTACATAAAAATGGCCAAAATAATGGCTTAGGCTAAGAGTCACAGCTCTGTTTCTTAGATCCCCACTTACTTTTACAGAAGAACTCTGAATACACTCAGTTCTGAACATAAAGAAACGTATATGCAAACCAAACACTTCCTAATGAAATGATTTACAACAGAGCAAAAAGTATGCATGAAACTGTACTGAGCAATGATAAGCAGAAGAGAATCTCAGCTACACATTATGACTGGGTTGGCCAGGTTACTCTACATAAAAATTTTGAATTTGGATTAATCAGTAGTTCACAGGGTGCTATTAAGCAGGGCAAAGAGGCAGTTTGCATCAGCAGCAAGGCAGGGTGTGTAGGGAGAGCAGATCCCTTTTATTACAACCACTGATGCAGATGGGGAAAAGACAAGCTTCTGGGCAAACGAAGTCTGAACAGCAGCAACGTGTCATGGCTGAGGACTGCTCCAACTTCAATTTGCTTGTAAGCAGTTATCAACAGGTTATAGAGCATAATGAATGAAGCCTCAAAGCGCCATCCTAAGTTTAGTATTAGTGTCATTTTAAAGAGTAAATACACATGGGCAAGTTACATGGCTTCCAACGGTGACAAAGTCTTCTGGAGCAAATTCAGACTGGAACTGTGTGCTCCTGACATCTGGTTTATGCTTCATCACTTTGAATACCTGGATTTCATGCAAGTCACAGTTAGAGGTGAACTAATTCACAAGGAATTTGTCTTGTTGTTGAAGGATTCTTTCTCCAATTCCATACAGAGGGACCCAGATGGTCTTACCTACATACCAAACCACTAATTCATCAAGTCACCTCTCAGAAAAGAGTTTTACTTTAATATTGATATTGCCTCACTGGCATTAAACAGTGGACTTATACATATGCCTTCTACCTTGATCCAAAGGTTTGCCTTGGTACCTTCTAACAAAGCAAAATTTAATGGTATTAAAAACATGTATTATTCATTTAAAGCATAAAAGAAGTCTCTTTCTAAATTTCCTATTACTTGATCTAGCACTGAACACAAACATATAGACCTCTTAATTAGATGAGATTTGTGTGTGTGTGCATGCTACGAGGTGAACAAGTTTGGTTTTGTTTTTTAATCTAGTCAAGTGGCAAAATCAATACAGTGGGCTGCGTTTGCTCACGACAGGACAGAAATTTGAGGAAAATGTGGGAAATCAGCTAAGCAACCCTGTACACTTTAATTGGCAAGTTCTGAGGTTACTTGTGATTAATTGAAGAGGTTTTCAAAAGCAGCTTAGCAGATAATTAATTAAGCTTCTACGAAAGCACTCTTCTAATTGATTCTGGAAGAAGTAACATGAAGTAAGAAATGCTTGAATAGGATACAGTTCAGACAGCAGATTCTCTCTACTATACAGTTAAATCTTTGCAGCATATTTATCCTGTCGGTAAATTGTAGGACATATTTTGTATTTTACCTTAAGAAATCTCTTTGTTTTCTTATTTAACTCTCTTCATGAATTCTGCAGGCCTCAATTTTTCTAGCTGTAGTATTCCACAGCTGTTATGGTCTAAGTAAATAAGTGAGGCAGAGATCTGAAGGAGGGATTGTGTGCCTGAAATAGCATCTATCTTTCTCCATCTGCATCACTTGGTCTACCAAATCACATTATCCCTTTACATATCTTGCCTCAGTTAATTATTGCTACTCAGTGATGGAAATATAATACATAAAGCTAATTTCTTACTATGAGTGAGACACACTGAACCTCATAAAGCCAGCATGAAAGACATACGGAATGGAGAGTTGCACCAAGTGTCTGACAGAGATCTATTCTTTGAAGCATCACCACCCACAGTACTTACTTAACTTAATTTTTCTAACTTTTTGTCTCATTTTTCTCTCTAAATATCTTCAGGGGTAAAATGTCCTCCAAAATTACTTAGACTGATTAACTTTCAAGCTCAAGAAGAAATATACCTCTACTTCAAATTTGCATCTACTTTTTTGCTACTTTTTTAAAAGATAAATTGGGACAAAAAGTTACTACACTTATTCTCAGTCAAGTAGTTTGATGTTTCTCCTGTTCACTGTAGTTTGTTCTAGTGCTCACTGTAGCAGCATCATAGTGCTGCTATTTCTTCCTTGTCCACACTATTTAGCTTTGCGGGCAGGCACACAGGATCTGGGTTCTACTAAAACACTCTCTATTGAGTGTATGATAAATTTCCACTGATTTTTCAGCAGCTGTATCGTACCATTTGCTCCACTGATCCAAGTCCAATATGGCTCTTTTTAAATTCCAGGTTCAGTTCTCACTGACAATGTCAATTCTTTAATTTCTTCCATTCCAAAATACTGTAGCAATGATTGCACTAATCCTTTAGAGGCCCACTTTTTCATTTTACCTCTTTTTTTCTAGGGTAATCAGGCAGAAGGCAATAAAGGGCTCATGATCTTCCATCTTTTTAAGTTTTAGCGCTGGACTGCTAAAATGTTCCATCTCACATGAGAGAAACTTTACTTCTCAAATCAGAGGCAACCTCTATGTTATACTCAAACGAAGGAAAGATTTGCTGCTTTCATCCCCGAAGGACTGACTAGGATCCCATCAGACCAATGGCAGAGACTTGATCAGACCTTGGAAAATCCTAACATAGTGCAATACCACTGGTAGTTCCTTCTTTCCCTTTTTTGGCCACCTTCAAAAGCTCTGAAGGACAGATTTTACTTCTGATGTAACCATTTTGTTATATAGTAACGTTTCATGCTTAAATCACTCTAATCTACTGGTGAAAGGCTTTAAGAAACACACTTGCTGATAAGCACTGAGATCTAAGATGTAATTTCTGTGCAACGTAATGGGCTGTGCTTTACAGAGTGCAGTTGAGCCAAAGCGTGCAGTCTGACTTCTCTGTAGACACAGTATCACCCTTTTTTTTTCCAGTGCGACTCTTCTTTCTGAACAGAATTGCCAGCTCAGCTAGAGATTAATGCCTAAATGAAGAAAGCATCCTAGCTGGATCTACAGTATTAGCTAACAGAAAACTGTGAAAATTCCCCTTATCTATTAACATCTTGCTAGTAAAGCCAATTTTGCAGTGGTATCCCATCCAACTGGATTCTATTAGCATAGTATATTTTGGCTCCAGCCAAGTGTTATCACAAGGTAGAGTACAGAGATAAATAAACAAAGAAAGCTTTGCAAGGAGAAAGGTTTAATGATTCTTTGAAAATCTCTTCAAAAATCACTGTGCCTAATAGCACATCTGTGAGGAATAAAGGACCTCACCATATGTGATCTGTTCCTCCCTGATTTCTTTAAGTTAGACTTTAGACAAACCATAAGTAAGATGCTTGCTTGTATCATGGAAGTCTATATAGAATTCTTCAGTTTTGCTCAATATCTGCTGTTCTTAAACATACTTCTGAGGCTGCTTTCACTGTGAGTATGTGTATGGATGTAGATCACTTTTAATGAAAGAGAAAAAAAAATCATTAGAAATTACATGACAGCCAAACAGAACTCTTCCTAAACAGAATCTTGATCAATGTTTTCCTAGAGAGGCCAATGGCTTTTTTCATCCCTTGAAAGACTTCTTCTTTGAAAATACATGTTCTTACATCGTTAGGGAAACAGCCAGCAAATTAGTATCAGCCTCAGCCTGCTATGAATCAAATAACTTTAACTTCAGCAGAAGGTACTCAAGGCTTCCTAGAGTTGCTCTGCATCTTGCAAGTTCAAGCCCTATAGCATTAATGTAATGGAAAAATTAGAATTGGGAAGGCAAGTCTACTTGGCTATGTGCTACCAGCTGGTAGCCTGGAGGGAACTGTGCATGACAAATTCAGGATTTAAAGCCTGAGAGAGAGATTTTTAAAGTGGCAGCATCCTGTTCTTCTGTGAGCATGATTTTAGTAAGTAGGCCTCCAGAACTGTAAAAAGGGAGGCAGGGCAGAGAGCCCTCCTTTACAAAGCTGCTGGGATACATCTTCTCAGGCCACACAAAGACAGGAAGGAGCAACATGCTGAAACAGTTTCTTACCATTGCCAGTGGAACAATTCCAACAAGATCCTTTTGGCAGATGAAGATTTCAGACAAAGTTATGTCTGTTGTCCCCTTCCGAGGGTATTCCACCTGCCAGGTGATGGGCTGCGTTCCAGAAAGGCTGCTGAAACTGGCTATTTCAAAGTTCATCTGCACGACCTCATGGAATAAACCGTTACTTCTGCAAAGAGCAAAATAGGGAAAGGGAAGAGCTATTACTTTCACTGAAGAAGGCAAATGAAGTGAATCATATTAGCTACTTGAAAATGCAGCTATTTACATGCAGATATAAAACAAGGCCTTTTCTAATCTACAACTTTTCTTCAGAGTAGACAATCTGGAGCTGACTCAAAATGAGTCAGCTGCTCTAACTATGAACATTATGTGAAGGGATAAAATCCAGAACAATGTGTCTGATGAAAGTGAAGTATATTTTACTCAAGTACTAAGTTTTTTATGATTTTGCAAGTATGATTCAATATTACAACAAGATGGACTTGACCCTGATTGGCCGGAGTCATGTCCAGTGCAGCTCATAAAGTTAGAAGAGGCCAGAATTAGTGTAGCAAAAAACACAGTACGATTCATTGTATAAATCCAACATCAGAGCTGTATAAACCCTTAGCAATGAAACTCAATGTAACTTAAGTTCATATATGCAGCTCAGAAGCCTTTCAAAAATCTAACATGCTTAAGTGGCAAAATGACAAGATTAGTCAAGACTTAGAAGTACCCTCTGGAAATTAAAAACCCATGCAACTGAAACCAAATAGAAAGAAAAAGGTAAAATTTACTATGAAGTCAGGAGGGCTAAGATAATTTGAATAACAAATAGGAAAAGACAGGCTAAAATTCTCCTCCTTCACCTTAAATTTCTTTCACTTTATCAGAAACAAAAAATGTATGAAAGAAATTTGTTGGACTATCTGTTGGTTTTCTTAAAAAACAAGACATATACGACAAATTATTTGAATTAGAAAGTATTCATTAACTTTTCTGGTGTTTTCCAAATGTTCTTCCACAGTGCAGAAAGTCCTGATATTTCACAATGTATTCCTTCAAACTAACCATACTCTGTAATAATTTTAAAATGAAAAGAGACAGGCACCTGCCTAGCTTCAGTAACTCAGTTTTAGCTTCATCCAGCTTTCGATCCATTCACCAAACAACAGCTTCAATTATCCTTTTTGTTAAATATACAATACACAAAGGTCCATTTCTGAGAAAATCCATTAAGAATTGATCACATCAAGCACTTATATTCTCAATTGCTATACTTTCTTTTTACCTCTTGCACAGAAACCACTATTTTTTATTACCTAAGACATATTTTGTGCCTTACTGCATGATTGCTTTAAAAGTAAATGCATTTCCCTGATAATTATTATTTTGATCATGGATTTCCATTTGGACAGCTTACTCAGAAAAGTCTTAATAGACCCAAATGCTTTAAATTTATTTCCTTGCTGTTTTCCTATAGTGTCAAAAGAGAGATTTTCTAACACTTGTGTGATAGTGGTCCAGGTTCTTCCATGCATTTAAAGAGTGATTTTGTGTAGCAATGTGATAGACAGATTTGGCAATTCATAATTCAGGATCAGCCTATTCCCATTCGAAGAGTTCCTACTAAATGAATCTTACTGCTTGTAAATACAAGGCAACTGTGGTAACTGTACTTCTTTCTGGGACATTCAAAAATGGCTACATACTGGATTGAACTTTGCAATTTGTTTGAAAGCATGATTATATGCAAAGATACCTGAACCACCTGAGCCACAATGTTCATTTAGCTGTTAAAGACACCATTATGCCTTAGATTGCTGATACCTGAAAGGCCACTATTTTCACTGTTTCTAGGTCTGATGCTTAGTAACTGACAGAGGAAGAGTTTTTACATGTGATTGACTATCTCAGTGCTTTCACTTATGTTAAACAGAGAATAAATTTTTGCACACATCAAAGCTGTTATAAGAGATAATATATGTCAGGAAAGCTTCCCTTGATCAGGAAGTCAGAGCACTTCTCTAAATAGCCTCTGAGCAGATGTGAAATGTGTAGTTTTACACCACCAAAAGCCCAGCAACACCACTGGTACGATCAGAGAGCTTCAGGTGGGAAGCAGTAGGTGGAAATTGCTCCTTTCCAGGCAGCCCTTGCTTCCCGACGCAGCCTTACGTGATGGCCGATCATGGCCTGCTGGCTCCTAGCTCTTGACGGAGCACACTCAATTTTCCCTGGTGCTTCAGACAATTTCTAAGAGCAGCCTTCAGAGGAGCTCTGTTCCCTATTTGCCCATATCACGAATCTGCGCGTGGTTTTGGGATACCCAGAAGGAAATCTTTGGGCTTCCCTTTTTTATAGAACACTTAATGGCATGTTAAACTGCAGAACGGACAACTCAGCCTTCTACAGCTGGCCATCTTTAGGTATCCATACACCCTTGTCACAACGTCTGATGAGTGACAACAGGCAACATGAGGGGACCAGATCTTTTCTATGTGATTCCCAATGTCTCCTGCAGCACAGGCAGATGCTAGACGTATGCAGCATGAACCTTGGCTCAGGCTGGTTACAGTTAGCATGCACCCATGCAGACCCATTTGAAAAATTCTCCAATGATCATATTAGAGGCAGGGACTGGTCAGCTCTCTGTATAGACACAATGTCTACAAGCTATTGTCTCAGTATGTTTATTCCGTATCTCACATGTATACTTATATATTCTGCAGTTTATGAGTCAAGAGATCCTACTCTTACTCCATCCTAACAATATTTAGAGGACTCTAGTACATCTTTTGGATTTGTATTTTAAGGCCATGATGCATAATGATTTTAATTAATACGATCAAAGAAAACAGCAGATTTTTTTATCTAGCATGAACACTCATATCTGCAGTGCTATAGGACAAAGTGCACAACCATAACATAAACTGCCTCAGATGGCAATTGCCTCAGTCGCACTCTGTGCAGTCTTATCTGTGCTAGAACCACAAGCAACAGTCTAAATCTCTAAGAAGCATTAAACTCCACCATAAACAAGTATGACAAAAATTGTCTTCCTTCCTCTCCAGTGTAGAATTGTAAGAATCACTCTTGCACCTGTGACAGTTGCATCTGCCACCTTGAGATCCTCCAGGACCAAAGCGAGGGACTTACTGTCCATGCTCTATTTATACACCATCTGCTGCTGTAGTGGGGTCTGAGGGCCACAGGCTCCCTCACGTCCCTCCCGTTCCAGCAGAAACACAGCTACCTCAGTTTTGCACACAAGGAACGGCAGAGAGGCTGTGCGACACGCACAAGGTCACCGGAAGGACCCGCGCAAGGAACTGACCTGCGCTTTTCCACATCTCTTGCTAAGCACTGGATCATGATTTTGATACCCCTGGAAATGGAGTGGGCTGTTCTCTAAAGCACTGCTAAAATGCTGCTTCTGTAAAACACATGACATACAGTACCCCAGATCTGTGTGGTACACAACGGAGGTTTTACTGGCAGTTTAGGATGACCTGCATAATTATTTCAACACCTCTGTTTGTGCATCCATCTCCGTCTCATAGCAGTAAAACATCTGTACGGTGCCACACGACCATCAGTTTCCTCCTCCTCTCTTCATACAGAGGAAACAGAGAGATGATCAACAGCTGGGAAGGCATCCACTTGAAAAAAAATACGCCTTCCGAGATGGGTAATGGCTGAGAAAAAAACTTCTCGTGAAGCACATTTAATGTTCAGAGCTTGTTCACTGACTGAAACAGCAATTCCTTAATATCTAACATTTAGAACTGCTCAACAGCCAGAACAGCAAGTAATTATAAAACTTTTCTGAAGTATACAGCACATAGTGATTACAAATGAGGCTTCGTGAAGGCAGGGCTCCTCAGGAACTGCTCTGAGGTGAATGGATGAGTCTAATTTGATTGAATTGAGAGCTCCCCTGAGCCAGTTCACTCTGCGGCTTTATCCTGATTTCCAAATATATTAATCACGCAGGGCTAGATCGGACCCACGAGGGAGCGAGTCCCCCTTTGATGTGCTAAGGGCCCGCGCCGGCTCCGCGCCCGGGCGGCCCGGCGGAAGCGAGGTGCAGCCGCCCCAGCGAGCCCGAGCGGCGGCCGGACCCGCGCCGGGCCCCGGCCAGCGCGGAGCCGCTTGAGAAAGAAGGTGCAGCGGAAATTCGCTGTTGATGGAAAGATAATGAAAAATGCACAAACGGCAACATAGAGGCGACATAGGGAGAAACTGTGCTGACCAGCCCCTGGCAGCTCCGGGGACAGAATACACACTTCGGGGATCAGCTAGTGCTCACTTAACTGAGATTCTCCATTTTAGGGTATTTTTTGAGTACGTTATTAGCCATGCCTTAGGAACAATTTATTGATCATTCAAACCTCCAGTGCCTGGAGATACACTTCCCCTCAGCAGGGAAACTGGTTTTGCGTGCATTCCTAAGATCGGCTGTATCAGAAGCTGTATTTAATCCGCTCTTTAACGGGGTGATTTTACAACACTCTATCATGCACACCCGACCCAGCCATAAGCCCATGCTTGCATCCCCAGCGTGGGTAACACCGCAGGGCTGCACTGCCAAACAGATTCACTCTCTCTGCACCGGTCTAGCGTAGAGCAGCGCGTAGCGGCCCAGTGCTGAAGAGGCGGCACCGGCCGCGCGTGGGCCGGGCGCAGCAGAGCCCCAGCGCAGGCACCCCAGGACCCGCGCCGCACAGGCGCGCAGCGAGGAAGGGCGGGTAATACTAAGGGTAAGGCAGGGTAGAGACCTCAGCTGATGCAAGATCCATAAACGAACAGAAATCTTTGTTGAACGCCTGCCTACAAGTGTGGACCAAGAGTCTCTGATGAGAGATTTCCAAGTGTTGCGTTATTATTCTAAGTAATAGAGGAGTTTCAGCTCTTAAATGACTGAATCTTAGAGCTGCTACAGGCTAAATCAATAATTTCGATTTAGTACAGTGGCCTTCAGAAGAGAAATTTAAAAAACATAATAAAGATGTAAAGCATTTTAAGTCAGCCTTTACTCCAACAGATTTTTACAGAAATTCCCTGTAGGACCAAGAATACTCTGACCTGTTGAAAATATAGCAACCCTTTTCCTCTTCAATGCTATCCAGTTTGACAGCGACATATTAACACAACATCAGCAGTTACTAAATGGCATAAAAATTGCAAGGAGTACAAACCCCCCATTTTCCCTCGTTTACATTGCACATCTTACACTTTACTGAAATCAGTGTGATGAAGTATGTTACTACCATGTACCAAGACAAACTCTCAAAGGCCAGTGGTCAAACTAGGTCCCAGAATGATCTGTATTTCAGTCTATTTAAGCTTCTGCACCAATTCCTCTTCCCATTTCATATCAGGCCATGATGGGATACAAGATTCTCCTCCTATTACTGCTATTTTCAATTTCCTACTCCTCTTGCACCTTCTCCTAACTATAACTGACAGTTGGGCTACCTGCAGTGGACTCACCTTAGTAGTAAAATGAATCACAGCAATTTAAGCAAAATTAACAAAACACAAAGATTTGAGTCTGATCTGAGAAGTGACTGATGATGACTTTAAAGATAATGAAATGAGGCAGGTAGCTCTGTACTAAAACATATCAATTTGCTTGCGCTGTTAGCACCCAGCACTAACAAGAGGTGGGTAATTAGCAACCCAGGTTGCTTTCAGTCAGTCACCTATGAGCGAAATGCTCTAACACCCACGACCATTCCCTTGAGCCATCCATTTCCCTTTTGGAAGGCTTGATCAACAAATGAAGTACAAATACTAGATATCAATTTATTTCAGCAGGTACTTAATAAGAGCTGTAAGAAAGGTAATCCCTAATCAAAACTATAGAAAGCACATGGTAATTAAAGAAGAATGCCAACTGCTAGAAACAAAATGCAGTTTAAATTTCTTATTTTGCAATATTAGCCTAGCTTTCATCTTTAAACCATAAAATCCAGCAGAGGGGAAAGAAAAGGATGAGCTATTTCGGCAATTAACATATAGGGAGGACATAATTTCATGGAAAACTGCCACATTGAAAGTATTATGAAGGTCTTTAAAGAAAATATTCAAAATATAACTCAGCAAACTCTTGAGCAACTTAACTTAATATATGTGAATATCCTTAAAGAGACAATATTATCCTGTACTTGATTTCTTCATAAAGTCCAGATGAAGAGCTGGATTAGTTAATAAGGTTTCTTAGCTTTCTTGTCATAAACTGTGATATAAAACATAGCCTTTTGATTAAGGTATTGGACTGAGACAGGAAATTTCATTTCACTTCCCAGCTCTTCCACAGCATCCTTGAATGACCTCAGGCAAGGCACTAAGATACAGATCCTTACTGCTAGCATAAAATCAATAGGAATTAGGCATCATGGAGCTTTAAAAAAAAAAGGCATCTGTCTGCCCCTTTAGGCACCTGGATACAGTATCTTTAAAATTCTGGTCCTGAGGGCCATGATCTCATCTGGGTTCAATTATATTCAATGCTGGAAAGAGGCAGAAGACCACTCGTATGGCCCAACCACTGCATTATGCTGAGAGCTCCCACATGCTAGGGAAATTCTTAAATGGCTAAATATGCACAGTCTGGGTGGCAAAAGATAGCTAGAGCCCGGGATGATGTCTTTTTATGTTTCCCATTTGAACAATGAGAACAATGATTGTTTTCATCTCGTCTTAAAACAATAATCAAATGTAGGTGGTATCTACCTGACTTTCTCTTTACAAGCCTTGCCCACTGATGCCAATCTCAACTAGCGATGCTAACTGCTATCCTAGAGCAAACAGCTCTAAGACAGACAGAAATCTGAATGAGAGATTCCCTACTGGAGGTAGACCTGTCTAGGATCATAATAACCTACCCATTCCTTCCTTCTATGCAGAGCATTTTCTTAAGAGTCACTAATCACCAATAAATGCTGCAGCCAAGATAGCAGGCTTATTAGTCTTCTCTGATACTACCATCACATCCAGCCAGGTAGATGAGATTGATTGTCCTTTCTCCCAAAGGAAAAAAGCGTGTGATTCTCAGCCTCAGACTGGTACCATTATGAAAAGGCTACATGCACATCCCAACAGTGAGCTATCATCATGTCCCATTTTTATTTTGTTTTCCATGCAGTTTGTGCAAGATACTACTCTGCAAGTGTCTTTGTATAATTTCAGATAACAAAATACATTGGCAGATTTCTCAAAATATAAACTTTCTCAGTGATTCATCATCTCTTCCTTCCTCTGAGAAGGGCATTTACTACTTAGTATTCATTCCGTGCTGGAATTTTTCCAGAGCCACTACAAGTAAGCAGCATTTTCCTCTTTTGGAGATAGCAAATGTTTAAGCACTGAAAATCTTCCAAGTGACATCACTGAAAAGGAGACCCTGAGCAGAGATTGTCACAGCCATTCACTCCAAACCCAGTGCTTTCAAAAAAAATTTTTTTTAATTTGAAAATGTCAATGGAAAAAGGAAGTTGGAACCATTCCAATCAGCATTAGATTATATAGCTGTTTCACCCTGCTAAAAGCAGCAAGATGAGATCAGATTAAACACGCAAAAGCATATTTTACCATTCACTTTTAATTGCTTAGTTCAGTAGTTTGGGAGCAGCTGCTGAAATGCATTCAGAGACTGGAGAACACCTTTGAAAAAGCAGACTGTTTAAAGGTTTTTGCTGATTACAAATATCTTGTGTGTGTGTGCTTTATTCCATTTTTAAGGAACAGCGCAGCTGGAATTGATACAGAAAAAGGTACACCACGTTCTAAATCCATGGATGGCTTGGATGAACTCTGCCTTCTCTTTCAGTCCTGCTTGTGTCTGCCGTTCATGCCAAGTCCTACCTGCGGATGCTACAGTGCAGCATGATTCGGAAACAGATCACCTATTTCTTCTGTATGCAACTTCAGGTGCCTAACTGGTATGTCCTGGAAGGGCATTGAAAAATCAAGGTACCCCAAATTAGCTATCAGTTTTTGAAAATAAGATCAACAAATGGCACAGAGATGTAGGAGAGTCTGATTACTGGATTAATCCCAAATAGGCTACTCTTTCCAGTGAACGTGCGTCAGTTGTTGCGGATATTAACAATTGATTTCTTTAATAACCAGTTACTAATACTGGACCGCATCCAGGCATTTGTAGTCTAATTCCTCCCTCAAATGACACACTGACAGAGAAAGAGATGCAGTCTAAGTGCTGACTGCTATGTACGACATCCCTCCAGGTATTGCTCATGTGGATTTAAGTGATAAAAGGCATTAGCATATGTTTTTCAACGAACTGAACATACAACTGCATTATGAATCAGGTGGCTACACAAATCACATTTATTTATATGCAGCTGCGTATGTAAATCAGATATGTGATATGCACATTTCACTTACAAGTCAAGTGTGTTCAGATTCCAAGTCACATGGTTTTTACTGCTGTTTTTCTTTTTTCTTTCCTTTTTTTTTTTTTTTTTTTTTTTTTTGTACTGTTCTCCTAGCATATCTGCTGTTGGGCAGTGTTTGAAGCTTGAAAAATATTCGGGCATATAGTTCCTCATTCCACTGGCTGCCTGCACTTGCCTCCTGGAAAAACACTTAGAAAGCTGAATATCCACTAGGCATGTAAAGCTGATAGAACGTCTGCATTTCATACAGGCAACTGATGTAAATAAAGCATACACCTCATGACATACTAAAGGAAAACAACATATGACTGTTGAATATCAAGGAGAAAAATACTCAAGGCAAAATAAGTAAGTTTTTCAAACTTTCTGGCCATGAACACTTCACAGGGCACTGGAATGTAAAGCCTGTGGGTGACATTGCCATGCCCTGTCCTGCATTGCACTGGAGTATGAGTGCAGCTTCTCTAATTCAAGTGCACAAAGAAAGCAAAGGGTTTTTTTAAGATCAGAAGCACTGATGTTACAACTGCTTGGTGGCAGCTCTCCGAAGGGATATCCAATTTAGCTGAAGAGCTTTTCTAGGTGTCTGTGAAGCTGCCTGAATAGAGAGTAAAAGATCTTGGAATGAGCTGCATCCTTTGAGAAAAAAGCGCAACAGCTGCAATGTCGTCACAGAACAAACTCAGTTTGTGTGGAGTCCCTTAGACTAGAAGCTGCAGGGAACTCAATAATACTCTGTACAACTCAGACTTAGAAAATATCATTCCAGGGAAGGTGGAGAAGTAGTTTTATTCTAGAGAATAAATATATTTTTGCAAGCTTCACTAAGGTGGAATCCGCAGCAGGAATATTTTCATTTTCTCCAATCTCAGGCTACATCTCAGACCATACTCTCTGTATTGATATTTGTATAATATGATATCTTATTCAAATATTTCCGATTCTTTTCCTGTAAATTCTCTTTTATGTTTAAGCTACTCATGCATTCTTTATCATGCTACAGTAAAATATGATTGGGGTTAACTAGACATATCAAACTAGTCCAAAGAAAAAATAATTTGAGCAGTGATAATAGGATAAATACTGAACTCAGCTCTACTGGTGTAAATCAAGCGGAACTTCACTTGAATGCAAGAAATGACATCGATGAAAATTGATAGTAGAGTAGTGTCAGGCATAGTGGCCTAATTCTGATCTAGTGATTCCTTGCAGGTATATTTATACTTTAGGGCACTGCCCTAAATAACAGAAAAGTCTGGTTCACCTTGAATACGTACGTCCAAAAGTTATCACCACAATGATGAGTAGCAGTGCTTTGCTCTCTCGCAGTCTCTGTAAACTCCTGCAATTATGTAGCATGATCTCGCAAGGTCAGGCTTGCAAAGGAATGTTTTACCATCTCTTGGCATAGCTTTGCTGCAGTGCATCGCGAGTTTATAGTACAAAACTGTGACAAGCACTGTAAAACCGAGGCTATGCATGGAAGAGTGTGAAGGACAGGAGAGCAGGGGGAGCTCTGAAAGCATTCCTCATACAACACTTCCCATCCTCTATTCACTGTCTGGGCATCAGGCTGGCCCTTGCATGGTGACCAAAGGAAAAAAAGTGTATAAATCTAGGAAGAATATGCATTTAGTATCTTTCAACATACATTATGTATGCAGTTCACCAAATCTGTCCTTGGAAAGATATGAAAGAAAGAAATCATCCCAAAACCAGGAAAAGGCAGAATGAGGTGCACACTGACATGGTAATCAGAGAACTCCCCTGACCTTGGGGAAAGGGGGAAGACAGTGCCACTGAAAGACCAGGCAGCATCCAGGTACTCCATCATAAGGAACAAAGTTTCCTAAAGTAAGACAGCAGCAATCGACATAAGACACCAAAAAAGAGTTTTAGCTCTTTATCTCTTCCTTTTTCTTTCCTCTGAAGGAGTAGAGAGGGAAAGGAAGCCACAGGAGCCATCTCAGACAAAGAACCTCCTTTTTGAGTTGATACTGAAAAATTCTATTTTACCCTAAAAGTAAAATTTAGTAAAATTATTTTGCAATTTTATCTTTTTGTAACTTTGTGCCATTATTTAAAATTCAAGTTTTTAAATAAAAGTGTTAAAAGCCTAACTCTTAACTAGTAGCAGAGCTGTCTCTGAGTGACCTGACCTTCAGAAAGGGAATCCTTTTTCATCTGCGTGGATCTCCTTAAACCAAAGTGCTGGGATAGAAACAAGTTCCTAATTCCTCCTTAGGATAAGCTCAGGATAACAGCACCTCATCCTTAGCTGCATGACTGAGTGGCAGTCAAGGCAAGAAGTCTTCTCCAAGGAGTTGGCATGACTGACAAGCTGCTCTGGAAATACATCACAAGGAAGTGGAGAGCACATATGAATCGTGAATGGATTGATGGAATTTGTCACGTATGTAATTCAGGATTAGTAAGGTGATGATTTGAAGATTCGTCTCAAAATGTTCTCCTACATAAACAGATAAATAAGGCCATACAGGTAGCACTGACCACTACTGGTGCACCACCACCTGGGTGGAACAGGCAGGAGATGCTCGCTCACAGCCTGGGGTACCCCCGCTTGGGAAAAGGCTGGATTCTAGTGACAATTACAACTGGTGCAAAAATGCCAATAGCATCTGTCAGGATGCTTTATTTCACTCCCCCTTCCTCCTTCTTCCCCCTCTTTTCCCCCCTCTCTTTTTTCTGCACATTTAAAACATAAACGTGTGATAGAGAGAGCTGATGGCAGTGAAGATCCTGTGGAAGTTAGACAACGATGTGACCGACTTCCACGGTCAGTGGTTAGAAACCAGCTCCTATTCAAATTTACAAAAATCATGGGCCTCAGGGCTTTCAGCATCTGCAGCTCCAGAAATTTAATGGAGAAATCTTTATTTTACAGTTCATAAAGTAAAGCTTTACAATAGAGCCTTCCTAAAACCACCCACAGTGCTCTTTCATTGTAAACTTAAAAAGAAGCTTATTACAAACTGGACCAACATAAATATCAGAGGCAGATCCATTAGATTTCACAATACAGTTATTTGGTGGCTAACTCAACTACTTCACCTCTTTCGTTTGAGGATAATAAAATGAAAAACGTCCCCATGACATTTAATGGCAGAAATGTCATTGCTGAAATGCCTATGATGTGTAATTAACTTTTTTAAAGTCATTTAAAAGGATACTGTCAGAGCTGATAGATTTGAGATTACACCAACTATCTATGTTTGGATTTCTCCATATTTCAGCATCTCCCTAGTAAGTTCACCCTTTCACTTCTGGATAGTCGTATTTTTCTTTCCCCTGATATCTCCTGTACTGAAAGTACAATATGTTTCTACCAATGACTTCTCCTCCACAGGAACTGTACTGCTACAGTTACAATCGTCACAGTTGTAATCAAAAAGTTCTTTTTTTTTAACGTTCTGCTTTCCTCAAGCAAGTTGTATTTTTCTCCACAAAAAACACTTGTGTTTGGAGCAAAGAAAGCGTACTGCGAGGCAAAAGCATTTTGGTCTTAGAGCGGAGCTAAAAATGGAAGAGTAGAAAAGTCATTCTCTATTATTGGTTGTTGTGGAAACAACAACATTGTCACCAGCAGGATGGAGACTTCAGGTTTGGAGTCAGCATTTTTCCATGGAGAAGAAAAGTCCTGGATCTTTGTTTCTTGGCAGTCCCATCTGACAGTGCTGCTTAATAGAAAGAAAAAGGACAGAAATACAGAATATATCTGCTATGGTAGTGGAACTGGCTCTAAACTAAATGTTCATCAAAGTTTCTAGGAGTTGCCAGCTACTTTTTAAAGATGTCATTGGACAACAACTGAATATTTGTATTTGCAGCTAAAATGTTTCTTCTAAGAGCTGATAGCGGACATCAGTTTTCAGGCATAGTGCAGACATTTCTGTCTGCCTGTCAGGCACATGAAGAGCAATGTGTCCTCAATATTTCAAGAAGACAAATGAAGGAGACACAATCCTAATGTTAAATGGCCTGTGAGAGAAGCAAGTGCCTACTCTACAGACAAAACACTTACAGATAAACTCAAAGAACAACTTTCAAGCAATGACTGACATCTCTGGATCTGTTCGTATCTGTATTGTCCCTACAGAGCCTCAATTAGAAAGCAGTTAAGTCCAATCTGTTGCCAGATTTCAGTTTCAAATTTGTCAAATCAGTCCCTGATTCAAAGCAAGAACATATTTCCTTATTACAATGGATTTGGATGAGGCTTTTAAGAGATGTCATGATTTACAGAGATAACTTTTCATCACTAGGAAAAAAATTTGCATCTGAACTTGACCCTTAGGAAGAGCATAGGATGGCCAGAGGGAATCATATGTGCAAGGTATCAGAATACTCTTTAAACAATAGCGAGCTTTTTATTAAAGAAAGCAATAAACAAGAGCGTAGCACAAAATCTCTCTATGCACCATATAGCTACATATTTATCTAGCAGCCCAGAGCGAAGAGAATCTACCATGATTTTTTTCCAGGAAAACATTACTGCCTTTTTATATCCCTTTTGTTATGCTTTTTGGCAAGAGGTGAAATATTCTATGCAATCATATAAATGACATTAAGAGGACACTGTCAAGAAGGAGGAAAAATCATTTGAAAAAACAAGCTTTCCTTTTGATATTGAAATTTGAAGCAGTATTAGTCACCATTCCTGCTCTTTGCTGACTTTCTACACTTCACTTGAGCAGACAGGTGGAATTCGACTGATGGAAATCCAGTTTTCCAAGGCTCTGAAGTAACAGAAACGTCTGTATGTGTGCGGGGAGAGATGATGGGAAGCCCATGTGAGATGAGAAAGAGTACAAAGAAGCAGGCACGGTTCAGGCACTGCAGCTGGCACACCACCATTCCACGCGAAAGCATGAGCTGTTATCAGCAGGCTGGTAGGAGCACCGTTCTGCGAGGCGAACTGCCGCTGCCTCAGTCGAACCAGGTGGATCAAGCAGGACAAGTTAGCTTCACTTCAGAACTAAAATTCATGATTTAATTTGGGTCTGTAGTAACGACTTGCTAGTAGTGCTTCAACAAAATCTTTAGCTCTCAAATCCTACTGATTTGTCTGCCAGGCCACATCTCTGGGCCTGATTCGGCCCTCGGTAACCCTGTCTCAAAGACTTCTGCAAGAAGCAAAAGCTTCCTGCCAGCAGATGCTTTAAAAATTACCAGTGTCACTAACAACTCCTTCCTCAGACTCGTGCCAGAGGATCCGGCCTCCCGCGCGGGAGCAAGCGCTGTCCGGCAGGCTCCCACGCTGCGCACCCGCCGCGAGCCGCGCTGCCTCGTCCGGCCACGCTGCCAAGAGGAGGCAATTCGAGCACATTTACACCTTCGCCTACGTCTTAAAGAAAACTTGTTACACTTGTTAATTGCTCTTCAGTGTGAACACAGGCAGAATACTGACTCCACATCTGTGCCAATGTCAGGTAAGAGACGATTCTCAAAGACAACCATTAGACTTCTATCCGCACGAGCTGTGCTATGCTCCAGTTTGAACTGCCAGTGGGAAAACGCAGCCAGGCCACATGTGAGGAACATCCGAGAGCACTGGCGTGGATTCGGATTTGACAAAACAGGCTTGCAGGAGCAACGCTGAAAAAAAGCTTTCGGAGGGGGAAAGATGACAGCCAAGCACTGACTGGGTGGTCTTTGAAATTAAGAGCATGAATATAAAGAAGTTTGCACCTTCCAGCCTCTTCCCAGCTACAGATACTTAATGTAGTTTGATTTTCCTGGGGTAGGGATCTGTCAGATGCATCCCCTTCAGAAGAAGATTATAAAAGAAGAGAATCATGGACACATTATTATTCCCCTCAGCACACAGCACTTTTCCTTTAAGTACAGAAACTGCAGTATGCAGGAAATGATCCATCTTTTAAAATTTGTGTCAACATCTCTCAAAACTCTTGGAGCTGCAAAGGGAACACTGCTAACCATTCTCATGTGTCTGAAAAATCAGTGCAATGACAACACTGGAATATATTACACGTGACACTTTGCTCCTGACCTTACTTTCACTCAAGTCAACTGGTGTTCGGCTTTTGATTTCAACGGGAAGAGGGCCACAGTTTCATTGGCATCTTCCTTGTACCTACAGGCCCTCTCCCAAGCAGTAGCACCTGCTTAGAGAAGCCCGGGCATGCGTTAGGGATTTTTTGATTCCCAAAGCAAACCAAGAGATGGCCTTTCTGACCAGCAGAGAGCCACTTCCAGGCTGGTGTTGACTATTCTACCAAGTGTAATGCTCTGCTCCCCAAGGTGACCTGGCTGCACTACAGGTAGGAGGTGGGTTTTCCTTTTGTGGTCCATCTCTTCCCCCAGATTCAATGAACAGGGCTCACCAGCTGATTCTCCTCTGCTCTGTACCTTTGTCAGAATTCCCGTCTTTGACAAGATATATGCTTTATTAGAGTTACTGGGCAGAGTATTCAGCCTAGGGCTGTGAAGGGAAGGACAATCAAACAGTAACACTTTCCTTGTGCAGCTATTATTTCAACAAAATAGGGTCCCAAAAGGTATATGCTGACTGGTACCACGCCTGGCCATGGAAAGTAAAATCTTCCACGTCTGAACTTTCTGGTCACAAACCAGGAAAATAGTTCAGGTCACCTAAAATACCTTAATCAATGTGATGTCTTGATATCGCAACAGAAAAGTAGCGAGTGTTGCAGGGTCAATGAAATTCAGGCTAAAATTACTGAACAAATGCCTTCAATTGTAGATATTTTAAATTCTGGCTAATGCAGAGACAAAATCTCTTTAGAGTAATCTGCATTAAGAGTTGAACTTCCAGAGGTGTTCAACTCTGGTACCCTGCTAAGGGAACAGTGTTAAGCCAACATAATGGATACAGAACTGTCAAATACATGTTATAAATTGCTGCAAATATCTTACTGTTACTGACTGCAGAGTGTACACTTTGTACCAGGAGGAATGAGACTAACATATTCTGGATGGGATAAGTCTTCTGAGTCTGTTACATACTCTGGACATGCTCATGTCTACATGCCATTTAACCTAAATGATTTTTGAAAATGGACAAATATTAAGGATTTTCAGCAGCATTAACAATTCTTTCAAGATTCACATTTCACCATCAAATTAGTTTTTATTTCTACAGTTAGGATAATTGTGCTGTCCAGTTACTTCTATGAAGAGATTTGGCATTTATGAGCAATTTATAGGTTTTCCCAAAGCAGATGGAACATTTTGAATACACAAATTACAGGAATGTGGAGTTCCAAATACTCAAAAATAAAGACAAAATTGTGTCTAGGGAAGGAAGAAGTGGTCTGGGCTATTGGAGATCATCTCTTCATCCTCAGTAGATGTCAAGTAACATACACTGACAGTATTTCCCAACATTAGTGCATTTAGATTTGATTCCTCTCGCTGATGATGTGGTTCATGGAATGAGAATGTCTTGGTGAAATGGACAAAGAAAGGGAAGAGAAAAACAGAGAACATCTTAGCTAGCCATATTAAATTAATGTTCTTTACTTCCACATTATTCCTATGCCCATAGACAAAAAAATGGTTTCTGGAATTACTGATGTCCTTTACTGGCAAGCACAAAAATGTCTGTGACAAGCTAAAAAACTGAGAAAATTGAACTTACGAATGAAATGCTGAGTGTGTTTGTGTGCACACAGTGGGTGATAATAGAGACACAAACAACATGTTGGACAGGCAGAGTTTGTCAAGCTTAAGTTACATCTGCTTGCCTTCCCTATGCTCCTTCTTAACCTATGCATTAGATTTGCATTATTCTTACCTAGCCAACATCTACTGCCAAGCCTCTTCGATACTTAACCACACCAGCTCGGCCCATTCCTTGCAGAGGAACATTACTGAAGGGGTTTCAGATCAAATCTTCTATTTACAGATAAATTCTTCTTGTTCACCTGCTGTCCCCTCTCTCTTGCTCTACTTCAAAGCTCTGGTGACTGATTCTGGGTTAAATGGCAGGAATCTCAGCTAGCTCTGTGCTGTTGGCTCATGAACATACCACGTGCTCTAGTGTTAAGTCTGTGTCAAAGCCCTTTCTGGGGTCATGGACTAACTGTATGATCTCACACCAGTCATTTGTCTTGCCTGCCCTTCTATTAAGCCTGTTAGAGAATTGGTTCAACAGAAGAAACGCAAGAGCTCCTTAAATATGTATTGAGACATCTGAGTTGAACTTTTTGGGTGAAGACGCTATAAAAAAATGACTCTGCAGTGAACTTTGAAGTATCAATTTGTTAAAGAGGCAGATATTCCTTTCCTGAACAATGCTTTTTGTGGTGTGAAGCCTTGCAAAGGGGAAATGATGAGTATTTAGAAGCACTTTCAAAAGTATTCATGAAGGAGTGAGTGATAAGAAATGTTTCGAAAATCATTAAGACTGCCTAAATATCTGTTCTCTACCAAGTCCAAGCTACAGCTTAAACCCTGGCAATATATTTATTAAGATTCTTGTCCCCGGCTGCACTTCCTGACATTTATGCCAAAACAAAATTCTGTAAAAGGTCATAACGGGACTCAAGTGTTATTAAGTGTATGAATGAGCAAACAAAACAAGTGACCTTCATTCACAGTTGCCCGTTCCTTCTGTGAACCCGCAAACAATAGATCCTGACCACTTCCTCAGAGGCAAAGAAATATCCATCTTGGATGAAATCATCCACATGTAGACAGTCAGCAGAAGCTGTAAATGCCCCTGAAGTACTTCAAAGCGAAACTGAATTATGGCTTAAGACTCTTTGCAACTATTATGTTTTCCTTCCTTCTACAATTTCCCACTGAATACTGGCACGCCTTTGTGCTAAGTGCTGTGTATTATGTACTTTCACATATTAGGAGACCTTCTGGACCACAGAGAGAAAGCAGAACAATAAAAGAACAAAACAAAGTTTATTCGTCCCATTTATAAATGGAGTAATGAGGCACCGAGAGAATAGAGTGACTTGTCCCAGATCACGCTGACTATCTGCAGCAGTCAGACACTCTCACTTCAGTGCTCGAGCTTCAAGAACTGCCCTTCCTCCCGCGCCGCTCAGCAGCGTTTGCAGAGGTACCATAGGAAGCCAGGGGGTGAGGTGGGAACTGTAGCTCCACCTTCTAGAGCCCCATCTAGCTGGTTTTGTTGCAAGACTATCCTTGCACTTCTTTTTCCATGAATACATTTCATTTCATTTATCCCACAGTACTACTCAGACTTTTGGGGACCTTCATAATACTCCACTAAAAGCTCCCAACAGCAGCCAGAATTGCTTTTATTACTGTTTAACACAGTATTGAATTTAAATGGCTAATGTACATGCTCCTCTCCCCCACACATGAACACAAACTGCTGCAGAACAAAACTTTAATTTATCAAATTAAAATGTACTATACATGAATTTATTGTATCACTGCTCATAAATGTTTTTATGCATTTGATTTTTTTGTCTTTTATGTTTTTGGCAATAGATGGAAAGCAATCAAGGTTCCATCTGAAGCAGCCGTGTAAGCAATTCTCACTTAACAGAAGACAATGAAAAATTAATCTAAACTGAGTGTAACTAAGTTTTCATAGAAACAACAAAACCACTCAGACATTATCATCTTCAACAGATGTTTACTGTCTTCATTTACAAAATTACCTGTCAAATTTTACTATTTCCTCCAGGAAAAAGAAAAAAAGCACCTACCTCAACTGTCTCACTGAATTAATAAAATGTTCTGTGTATAACAGGGATATTACAGATCCCTTTCTTGCAATCATAACACTTAGCAGGAACGATTAAGGTGAAGTAACATTCAACATTCTCCTGTGGGTTTCAATTCTACCCTTTTAACTACAGGAAAAAAGTTCAAACAAGCCTGGTTGGTAAAAGCCTGGGTATTTTCCTCCTTCCCGCTTACTCTCTGGAACATCTGCCCCTCTTTTAACAGGCAAAACAACATTTGTCATTTCTGGAAAGTTGTTTACTGCAAAACAATCACCACTTTCTTGATATAAATGAAAACATTTGAAGGAACACCAAAAAGAGATAACAGCAGAATGGATTATTTTCTGGTGGAAAGCTTTATTGTCTGGTATCAGACAGTATCAGTTTGCTTCAGTGATGAATTGCGTTTGAAGAATTTGGTTAGCTAGGAGAGCAAATGCAGCGGGTTAATGTCATGCGATGCACATGGTGGGAAGGCTGCCAAACAAACATCAGGATCAAGGGTTCAGGGAACACGCTGCCCAGTGCTCTGACTGCCTGGCGCCAAAGCCAGCGGGGTACAGCTGACGCTCTGACGATCGCAGGCTTGCTTGCTTACCCGCGCAGCAAAGTCAGCAGCTTAATAGCTCAGGAAAGCGAGGACAACAGGAATAAGCAGACAAATCCAAAATGTCTGAATAAATTGTCCCCCACATGCACATTTCCCAGGCTGAATGCTCCAAAAGGCTGTCTCAAGGGCTGCTGCTCTGACTGCCTCCAGATTTAGGAGATCTGAAGGAGTTAATAATTGAAGGGCAGCTACAGCGAGTGGGATGCACAGCTCCTATTGACTTCCTTAATGGTGGTAAGATGTGCAAATCCTGTGCACTGTAGCTGAATTTAAATTACAATGATTACAAAATATAAAGCCTAAAAAAGAGGATTTACACATGAGCAGATTTAGCTGAGACAGACTCCCCCAAGACCTACATTTTGTTTACATGCAAAGTAGACTATGCCTCTTGAATGACTTTAAATCCTGATGATAATTATTTATATATTAATCCACACTCCTCACATGGCTCTGAACCATAGTTCCTGCTGCTAGATGCCTTAGGGAATATTTACTAGTTTTAGGCTCATCGCCGCATTCTGGCCATTGTCCAGCAAAGCACTTCCAACATGTAAACAGACCTGCTGCCCTCAGTAGGTCTGCTCACGTGATACGTCAGACCATAAGAACACGCTGCTTAAAAAATACATAACAATAACAACAAAAACAATACTAATACCTTCCTCTTGTTGCTTTTGGACAGAGCTTTTTATTCACAGCTCTCAGGAGCAGAGTACCATTATCCTATTTTATGAAATGCAAGCTAGGGAACAGAAAGAGGAGTGACTTGACCATGGTCATACAGAAGGCCATTAGAGAAATGACGACACAGACTACAAGCGCATGGTTAAATTAAGTACTGCAGTTTCTGCAGAATTCTACCTACTCTGTAAGTGAGGCTTTGAGTATCTTGACATTGCTTTAAAGGCAAGCAGTGAGCTTAAATCAGGATCTAATATTTTGCCATCTACTATCTGGTTAGCCAATCCAGCTCCATCCTGTCCAGAAAGTGCAACTAATGTTTAACTCATGTTAAGGCCAAGAAATCACAAAGCAAAGGCTTTTATATATTCCTGACCCAACTACAGGAATAAACTTGAACAGTCTCCATTGTTCTAAATTAACAATAATCAACAGGTAGTTAAAAAAATAGACAAAAAATATTCAGTACCACCTTTAAATAAAAATTTTTAGCTAAAAAGATTCTAAAATCTTAAAGCGAGAAATGTTTGTTTAGAAATGGTGATGCCATCAAGCCCTTCGAAAGGTATCTATCCATAGCCATACCCATACGGATTATAAGTTCTCTGCTGATGCATATCTATCAAGCTGGGTCAAGCTGTCTGGCGTGGAAAATATCTGTCAGGAAAAATTGGTACAAACTGTGTGCAAAATGAACTGGAGATAGACTGAGGCTATTATTCTGTCTGGCTTACTGGCATGGTACTGCAACAACCTTTGGGAATGTGTACTCAATGTCACCTGGATCCAGGAGTAAGAAAGAGCTAGTACTGGCTGAAATTTGCCAACTGAATTTTTTTGTCATCAAAAAATGCTTTGGCACTACAACAGAATCATTTCTATCAAGCATTACGATTATGAAAATGCAATGTTCAATATTTAAAACAAAATAATATGGACTATTCCTAGATTTTACTGTCATTCTAGTCAAGGGAGAACACAGGGGAGCAGGGCCAGTAGTAAGTTAGTGCTCTTGATGCTCTGTGATCAACAAACTCCAAAGCTCAAACTGACTACTACTCAACAGCATCAAATTCCCTGACAATCTGAAAAGGAAGGCATGTGATATAATCTTGAAAAGTTCTGAAGACTCAGACTGTTGCAAATAAAAATGGTTATCCCCAGTGCTATGAAGGTAGGCCAGGGCCCTGAGAGCTCTCAGTAGGAGCCTCCTTTGGCGTTACACGGCCTGGAGGTGGCTGTTCAAACTCAGCGTTGTTTCCTTAGGCTAGGCACAAAATTAAAGCAAAGATGGATTTGCTGTGTCTGCTGTTTATTCAGCCCGGTTTCACATGTGGCAGTGAGGAAATGCTGAACTCCAGTTAAAACACAGATGTTTTTACCACTTGTCCTAAGCTAAACATCCAACCGACTTACTCTTATATCTCATCTATTCTTCAAGCTCAACAGTCTTCTGCCTTCTCTGTCATCAAGTCTAAAATACAATTCTCTTTTCTCAGTGCCGGGTTCGGTATCTGCCTTTCTTGGCTGTGTTCAATTTGAACAGCTTAACAGAAACAGCTTCCCCCACTACCCAAGCGCCTCGTGTTTTCAGTCTCTTGACTGGGTCCTCCCTGCCTCATTCTCACAATCCATAGACCAATTTGCAATAGGAGAAAACTATTACATATGCTACAAATTTCCATCAATTTTCTACCCCATTTAAAGAAATAATCTTAATTTTCAGGGTCTACTGTCAGATCTCCGGTGGAGAAAACAGGTGAATTTTCTAGAAGTACCTTAGTTCCGCCTTCAAAAGCGACTGGGTAACCCCGGGGTTTTCAAAAGCACAAGCGTGCCTGAGTACAGTTGCTTTCAAATGTATCTGCCTTCTCTCAAGCAGTGGGAATTAGAGGCCTCAGTGCTTCTGAAAATCCCTGTAAGTGTTAAGCAGCTGAAATAGCTGCTCTTTAAAATCTAGATATTCCAAACTACACTCATCAAAGTATTTATGCATTGCTTCCCTTGGCACAGCAAAGCCTAAGTGAAACAGATGGCCAACTCAGGTTTCCAAAAGTGACTCAGATATTCAGGAACCCAACTCACAGTGGACGTCAATACCCGTTAATCTCCTAAATGTCAAATGGCACTTTTGAAAATAGCACTTTCTATTACCAACAAGGATCTGAAACTTTGTGCTTTTTAAATGTTTGCTTTGTACCCAGCAATACCCCAGACTCTACCTGTCTGTCTTTTCATGTTCAAAGGACAAGTGAATACTTCAGCAAAGCAGTCCCTTACAGGCAGGTCACCAGCAAATGCAGCACTATGGATTTCTTCTCGTAACGGGCATTTTTAGGCAACGATCTGAGGCTCCCTCCTGGATCCACCGTGATATACACCCCAGCTCTTCTACAGCACGACGCTCCCAGGGCAGGGGCGGCTTTCTCATTGTGGCTATTTGGTGTCACAAAACATGACTCAGACAGGAGAGGTTGAAACACTAGGAATTAAAAACTTCTGGGTGCTATCCCAAAACACAGCACACTGGAGACAGTGCACTGGGTTTAAAGAGAATGTAATGGATAGAAGACGGTATTAACCATTTCCCCCTTCAGACATCACATACTCAGAGACTGGCATGGACCAAAGTCCAGCTTGTGACAAAGAGCTCCCATGCATCAGCCGCTAGAGAATCTGGAAGTCCCCCTAGCAACTTCCAGTGCCTTCATGCTACAAATGAGTAATTAACCAAATCAATGTTCTCCCCAGGAACTGACCAAAACCGGAGGGAACTGAGTTCACTGCATTTGGTATTTTTAACCCAGAATGTCAAATAGACGAATAATGACTATTATCCCCAGTATGTATCTTAGGGAGGTGTTTTCTACAATATCAGTAAGTCTAAGACAGAGTAAAAAGAAAGACGGACAGATAAGAGTGGAAAATGGTTTACAGAAGAGACTAGAGGGAAGCCAGTCCTACAAGACTTTGAAGGTTAACCTTATGCCCTTTAAGGAAGCTCTGGAAAAGCCTGCAAGTTCAGGATTTGCAAAAATAAGTTTTCAGATGTCATCATGGTTTATTTCAATTTCAGTGGAAATAGATTTGGGTTTGGATATATACATTCCCTTGCAAAATGTCAAAATATTATCACTGACTTACAGCAACATAGAAACTCTCTGAGCCTGTTTCCATGGCCGAGCGTATAGGAATGCACGGAAGGAAGCCAGCACCGGAAACGGCACACAGCGAACTATGAAGTTCCATGTGCCGAAACTCTTTTTCGCTGTAGAGGATTATTGTCATTAAGCTACACATAGCATGACAATAACTTAAGACTGTAGTCACTGAGTCAGAAGCATTAAGATTTGAGAAAGAGCAATACAGAGACGAGGAGGAGAGACACTGAAAGGCTCACAAAAACTACACTTGATTTTAATGAGACAAAGAGCTTTGAAAGGCTTGTGAGAGGTTTGGCCTGGACAAGCTCCTCTTCGTTTCTATCCTACTCAAACTTACGGAGTGCTTCTCCCTGCAGTCCCATCAAGCCTGCACACTTGGCAACCCAGCTAATTAGCCCCTCTGAATCCTTTTCTTCTTCAAATCCCCACTGCTGAGATGAGGTACATGAGGGTCTGGTGACTTCAGAGCACAGTTCAATGCTGATCTGCAGAGCATCTTAGGCTTCTGAACTGTGAAAAAGCCTTGGGATATAAAGGTCCCAAGCTCTGTGCTCTTGGTGTTTAATGCATATTTTGCAGTGAGAAGCAAGTAATGCAGGCAGAGTGCAAACCAGCTCCCTGCGAGCTCTGTACCGGGTGTTGCAGAGCTGCATCCTCCTTGTCCTCCATCCCTCACAATCTTTCATTCTATTCCTCTTTCATATAGGTGTTTCCCCATGTGAGAATTTTTGGCTATTGGACTCCTATAATAAAACAGCACTTACCCAACAAGAAGGTGGAAAAAGGAAGATGTCTACAGGGAGCCCAGTTCTGTTTCACACACGTGCAATGAGAGCGCTATGCTGTAGGGGAGGGGAGACACCGATGGCTCTGACCTCCCCTTGGCCGCCCACAAAGCCCAGATCAGGCTGCGGTCCTACAGCAACAAGTCAGTGACTACCCTCAGCAGCAAATAGCTCTTGAACCTCAGGGCCCCCGCTACTCAATGCGTAGGAAAATCCCGTCTCTCTTGTCCTGCTAAAGGTGAAAACCCGACAGTGACGACAATATTAAAGCATTTATACACTTCCTGAATCTGTCTCCAGGGCATCTGGAATAGTTCGAATAAATATACTAAAGGCAGAATTCGACCTCAGACATTACTAATTCATTATATGTATCTATGTTTAAATAGCGGAGTTCTAAATCTTGTAGGGCACATACTTTAAAACCTTTATGTAAGGGATTTGCCTAAAAAGGAATCTTCACAATCTCTATAATACCGTCATTTGAACAAAAGATCTCTCTTTAAACTCTTTGAGAATACTCAGGAGACACCAAATTATCTAATTCAATTGGCTCATGTGAGTAAAGCAGCATGCAACAATTCTCTTATTAAAAACTAAATCCCTCTATGAGAGGATTTATTATAAGAAAAAAATATATAGAAGAAAATAGATATATTAAATAAAAATGTAAGAAAATACAATAAAGGGAAAATATAATAAGAAAAAGAAACAATATTCTTAAATATAAGAAAAATGTCTCACACTGGCCTGAGATACTCAGCAGCCATTTATATTACAACGTGATGAAGTTTCCAATAATCAAAGTAATCTGAACAGTAAGTCATCCACCACAGTCCACAAAGATATGGCTTCAGAGTAAGCAGGCAGGATTAATGGTCCTGCTTTCTGGCAAAATGAGCTCAGGCTCATTTGGTATATATATGTGAATAATTTTACAGAACACAGGAAACAGCTATAACAGAGCTTGACAAATATTTCAGAGTCAACTATTTACTCCAAAGAAGGCACAGTTTTTATCTTGACAGTGTCACTGAAACTAAGCCTCCCTCCCTTTCTATCTGAGGTACACAGGGAACTCAGCACTGGAGGTATGGAAAATATGATGTAGATAAATGCAAACGACTGACAGCATTTTAGCAGTTAAAGCATCTATCCATCCATCACGTGGGTTACCGCCAAACTGCAGGACCTGGAAGTGCTCCCTTGCTCACGCGCCTGCGCACATCCACGTTGGGTCTATAAAACCCTTGCGCTCGAACGTCCTGGGTTCTGCTTTAAAGAGAAGTTGGTTCTGTGACTTTGGGCAACTTCTCCAATCTTATTATACATTTATACAGTGTTTCAGATCCACAACAAATCTCTGCTGATTTGCATCACTGAAGGATATGGGCATCAGATGATGTTTGATGACTACATGTTTCCTCTCACCTCAGCAATTCTATCAGCCCCAGGAATACTGAAAAGAGCAGGAGAGCTGCCTGTCAAAATAATTCATACAGTTTTGATTAACAGAACATGGCAACAATCCCCTTTTTGAATGGTTCTGGGAGTAATGTAGCGAACGCTGTGTTTTTAGCCAATTCTTAGTGATCAAGTCCCCTACACTTATCATCACATTTCTAGGTTAACTATTCCAAAAAAGAGCATCACTGAGAATTGCTCTTATTTCCTAGGTATTTAAATACTATTCATCTGTAATGCATAGGAGTTTAGTAGCTCATTGTGAGGAGTTTATAAAGATATAACCAAACTGCAGAACTATGCAAGCATAGATAGCCAAACAGATAGGCAGCAATGAACAATATCTGGCTTTAAATATTCCCTTCCACTTAGCCTCATTAAATTTCTGAACTTTTCTCAAGGCAAAAATTGAGAAATAGCATCTCCAAGTGGAGAGCCTCACCTTCCTATCGCACTTCTTCAGAGATGACAAAAATGCCATAAGAAATTATAATCAAATACAATTCAAGCCTCTAAACCCTGTGAGCAGCTGCTAAACTAACCACAGAGGTTATGTTCCTTGTGGATTCTCAAAGGTACTGGCTAAGTTCTAACTTCGTTGAAACCTAGTAGTTATAATAGAATATTTAATGCAGATCATATACATTACAAATTTCTTTTGTCTATTACATTCCAATGAACATTGTCACACAGAGGCTGTAAATGATTCAGGGTTTAAAAAAAAAAGATGTATAAACATTGAAATCCTTGTTGGCTGGCTAACAGTAATGCTTTGGCTGACAGGGTAGTGTGCTTTTAAGCCATTCAATAGCATTGCTAAATATGCCGGTCTCATTAAAAGTAGTTGAAATTGGAATGAATTCAGTGGTTAAGGTCATTCAAATACTCTGGCAGTGTCATTATTGAATTTTTAGTAGTGTGATTACAAAGAGTGCACACTCAGTCCATTAATTTGCAGCAGGGAAGCCAAAAATCAATGGGGTGCTACTTACAACTCCTTTTGTAATAATTAAAATCATGTATGCAGGTATACACATGTAATGGGAGCGTGCGAGCTGCTCTTTCCAGCTTTGAACAAGAAAGAGATCATCTAGTTTACTGAACTCTATATCGGAGAGAAGGAAGGAGAGAACATTAAAAATTTAGTCTGAAGTTCTGGTAAAATTCAGACTGCAAAAGAAATTTTGCCATTTACTCAACGAAGTCAAGATTTCTTCCCTGGAAATTTAACTAGAACTGAAATCCCTGAAAAGCATGAGGAATTTGGCACTGATCTATCAAAAAACCCTGAATAACAAATAACTCAGTTTGCTTTAGTAAACTTGTTTCCCTGTGAAATTACTAGGATGTTGGTAAAGTCATAATGCAAGAGATGTCTGAGCTCTTTGTGAAAGACAGTGGGACAAAGTCCTAACTGGTACACGTCATTTCAGCAGACCTACACCCATTTACAGTGGGTGTAATTCCGATCCTTCAAAGTAATAAGGATACATCATGGATTTTAACAGGAAAAAATACTGAATTTCTTTGCTTAAGAAAAAGTGCAGTTAAAACATATGGGCAAATTTTGTGTAGCTATTCCAATTTCATTTTTCATTATTAATTTTGAAAGTATTACACAAGAACATGTTTACTAAGCTTAATTATACAATATTGCCCACTGAAAGCAAGAGAACCCCAGGGATCTTATTCAGGCAGGATTTGATGGATCATAACCAATCTTTTGAGGACTCTCAGACAGCTACTACCTTTCAAAAGAGCAGTCCGTTTCTACATTGCCCAATTGCCAAGAAATATATAGTATCCTCCAAACAGTTCCCATCTCCCCTCAGACCCACCGATTTAAGTAACAGAAATCAGCTCAGACCATGTGATTCATACAAGCACTTGACACAGCAAGACAAATTCTACACTGATCTACACTTAAGGGGTTGTGGCTAGACAGCTCTGAAAAGAAAGGTTGCCTTTTAAAACAGCAACATTTGCTGGTCATCACTGTGAAGTGATAGGGAAGAAAAACAGCATACCTATAACGTGAAATACCAGACGTAACCCTGCTGCTTGCATAGCAGGTAAATGATGACTTGCAAATGATGACTTACAGAAGCCAACAGAGTTACCACTCTTTCTTGCATAAGACATTATGTCTGGGGAACAGCAATGATCTCATGTGATACAAGCCATTTTTTAGACTCCAGGAGTTCCTTTGCCTATAACAGGCAAAGATTCTTACTTTCTAAGTCTATAAAAGCAATACTATTTCTGTCTCCTACATAAAACGTGTAGAGAGAATTAAATGGAATCCATCATAATAGAATATGAGAAGTCCTTAGTTTTGCTAATTTGCGTTATCTGCAGCTTGAATTACACAAACTGTTTGCTAACAGTGCTCATACACTGTAAAGCTCTTTGCAGAACAGTAACGATGTTGCCTCATTCATCGCGAAGCACTGCTAGCATGGCTGATTAGCAGTTACACAGCAAAGCAACCTTCTCTCTGTATCAGCTTGCAAAAGTTTCAGATGTGCTTCGCACCAGGCAGAGACCTAGAACTACAGGCAAATAAAGGAGGCGACTATTTATTATTAAGAGTAGGAGCTTCGTCATAGGCTAGGACCCCGCTGTGCTGCACTTTGTACAAATAATGAACACACGCTGTCTGCTTCTGCAAGCCTACCAGTTTAGCAGAAGAACAGAGACAGCAGATGGATAGACAGACAGACAAGAGTCCTTGGAAATACTGAAAACAACACTGAAGAGCTGGACAGGAAGACAGCTACATTCATCAGAAACCCGGTCATTGCAAAAGGATGTCCAAAAAGATAACTGAAGTAGAATCAGGTTTAAAAACCATAAGCCAACTTAAACTGGTGTTAACGAGACAACAGCTAGGTTTGCCAAGTGTTTATGAGGACAAAACCTTCTTCTATAAACCCTGACTCAACCAGATAACTGATTTTACGTGATAATTTTAATGTGCTTATGAAATTATTTTTTCATTAGAACTACCTCCAGGTGGAAGGTATGTGACGGGTGTAATGACCGAGGTTAATAAAATGCATTTAAACTCATTCTAAATTTTTAAAAAGAGAGAAAAAACGCAGTGTGTAAAGAACATCTAAGTTCTGTTTTTTTATTATCTAGGCCCCGCCAGCGGCCCAGTGATGAAGGACGGCCAATGTGGTCGCCAAACTGGGAAGGCAGCGTGAGCAGTGCTCACCCACCCCAGCTGCAGGTGCACAACCAACCTCACTGTGACAGCTGTGTACCCGGGCGACCGGGAGCGCGGCAGCCTGAACCACAACCGCAGCCACGCACGGGGACCGCAGGGACAGCCTGGGCGCCAACGGGGAGCTGTAAGCACACGGCACAGGCAGCACACCACCAGATCCTCGGAGTTAGAGGTTACCATGATCTGCTAGTTTTCTTACCAATTTTGCCTAATTTTTAAGTCTTACAACAAACACTTAGTGAACGTATAATAATTTTCTGCCTGTCTCATATAGCAATCACCATTATTATGTAACAACACCAAAAAGAAACAGAGATTTTATCTGTACTTTAAATATGAAATAACTCATAAAACGGAAGTATCTTTGAATGGAAAGGTAAATGTGGTACCAGTAAGGTGGTGCAGAAAGAAATGGTTCACCTGTCTAACATATTCTGGTTTGCCTAAGGAAGTGCAAAGGTCTCAGGTAAATGGTGGTACTTTACTATCTTCAGGTGATTAGCCACCAATGGAGGCACAGGACGGTACGAATATTTTAAAATGATGCAATTCACTTCCATGAGACTGTAGTATATTTTCTAGAGGTCTCTCCTGTCCAGCACTAAGCATCATGTGAAATAAAATGCCCACCAACTTTTTCGAGGAGAAAAATGAGCATAGGGCTTGTGAACTTAGGACTGTTGTATACTGTATCTGCAATAAAACTCAAATCAGATGAGTTCAGAGGAGTTTTTTTTATTACAAAATTCCTCAAGCAGCAATGGTATAGTGAGCTTATGTGTGCAAGAAATGCATCTCAATTTGCTTTGATGAATACTAGCAAAACATGTTCACTATATTCTAGAAAGGTTTGGCTTTTGGCTCTTTTTCCTAAATTTTCTTCATTCTTTATTGCCTGACTGATTTATTTTCTTTGCTGTGGAAGTTACAGAGGAAAGCAGAGTTGCTTGGCAGCATGATGTGCTATTGCTAACTCAGCTGTTTACGGGTTTCAGCTTGAAGCAGATGTTTCTGCTTCAAAGACAGTGTGAGAGAAAAGACACATGCACAAATTCCCTCCCACCCCATCCTGCATCTTTTGTCTCTCATCTTCCACTGCATTACAATAGCTGCTAAAATCTCCTAACAGTGTTGACTGTCACAGCTAAGCAAGAGCTGCCCTTACCCCAAACTAGAACTCATGATTTAAGATGCAAAGAGAAAAAATTAATAGAAGTGTCAGCCCATAGATGTGCTGCAGCAGAGAGAGATTTTCACAGATAACCTAGTTACAAATTACAGCTTATTAAAGTGGAAAGTAATGAGGATTGCAAGAGGCAAGAGCACAGCAGCTTTCTGCAGACCATGCCAGAGACCAGCCAGCCTCTCTTCCTGCACTTTCCAAGAGCTCTGCAAAACACAGGCTCAAATGTAAGTCAAGTGTGCAAGGCTTAAATGTAGACAGTATGTTTTCTAGTCGCTCTCTGAGAAATTATTATTTTGTCAGAAATCAAAAAATAATCTTACCCTGGACATCAAGAATTACAGTTATTATTGAATCCGTCTATCAATTTGGAACAGATATAAAGCTGTCCCATTATTCCACGATCACACATCCGATTCAATTTAATATGTGTGGGGCTCTGCTCTATTTACATAATAATGATATAAAACAATATATCCAACCTGACCGGAATGCAGGGAAGGCACTGGCAGCAAGTGCGACAGCTTTCTCAGCAAGGCTGGCTTATTGCATGCATTGGCTAAACATCCAGCATTTGGTTTTGATAAGCATGTAAAAAAGCTTTTCCAAACTATACAGATTTGCTGAGCAAACAAATTTGATGCCTTCATTTGGGCAAGAAATATGTGAAGAATGACCTTTCTCTTGGTACTTCAGCCCTTCTGCTTCCCAACAGACCCAAGAATTCCAAAGTAGGCAAAAAAAAAATTTTTTAATTTATTGGAACTAGGCTGGAACTTCTATAGACATCACGGACGGATCATATTTTATGCACCTTGTTATCTCGTCCCTATTAATTAATCTCTTTTCTTGGAGAGAGAGCCCATGGGACTGCCTTACTCCTGGACTAATACCATGTTCAGCTATCTATAAAACCAGTATAGTATTTTAGATTAGTCAGGACTGAACTAACTCTGTTTCTTTTGAAATCAAAGATGAAAACTTATGTCAAGGGTGCCTAACAACAGATTTTCAAAAAGTCTCATCCTAGATTATAATGTCTCATTCTGAACTTCAAAGAAAAGAGCAAATGTTGCAGTAGATCTGATAAAAAAGAAAATACTTTGCATCTAGGATCTTCCATAGCACTCAGGAAGATCCTGTTTGTTTTCTGACCTGGCCTTTATTTGCTTCAAAGTAGGTGTCTGTGCTGATGATAAGTTAGACACAAAGTCCTAGCGAAACTATCTGCTGATGATAATGCTTTGTTATTTCTTTGGATTACAGCAGGGCCAGTAAATTCTAGTTATGGATCACAGCCTTGCATTTGTAGGCGCTATATGAAAAGCAGGCAGAGGTATGTTGTTGCCATGACTATTGCTGCAATTATCTCAAATTTGATCTTTTTGAACTTGCGTTACCGAAAGTACTCAAAAGAAAGGGTTCTTCAGCCTCAGTGAGAGTCCTCGTTCATGAGGACTCCCAGGGAATTCGCTTTTCCTTAATGCAGTTGAGAGCTGCCTGTTAGGTTGAAACCACTCAGGATTCACAAGGTTCAAGAAGTTGCTTTGCTCCCCACAAGTACCAAGGCAGTAATACGTAAGAAACAAATATTCCCTCTCCAGCAGCTTGTGCAGACGCTTGCTTAGACACTGCAGCAGACATTTGGAGCGGGTAATGGTAACTACACATACGCCTCCTTCCCGCAGGCAGCTTACTCTTAAAAGAGATACAAAAGATAGTCTTCATCCTTCCTCCCTCCCCAGCCCAGCGCCTACATAAACACTCCTGACATTCAAAGCAGCAAAAGAGGAGCCATATGAAAGGCTCCTTTGGGAAGCAACCTTCTAACTTTAGTATTCTGTGCCCTAGAAAAGATACTGTTACAAGGCACAGCTGGCTGATCCTCCACCATATGTGCAGATGTCCAGTGTGTCTTTGGCACCCACTGCATCCATTGGAGACATCTGTGCCCCAATCTGACCTGAAGCAGGCATTCTAAAATAAAGAGAAATCTTCAAATGCAAAGATAGCAGGCAGAGATAAAGTATCTGATAAATCAGAGGAGAAAGGGTGGAGGGAAAGGATTTTTAAAGCAGTAGCTAATGACTTAGCTAAATTAATCCAGATACTGTTACTGAAAGCTACATGCACACATTCCCGTGCATCATTTTAGGCAGACAGATGCACATCACAGCAATGACTGGCCTTAGAAACTCTGAGGGTTGCACTGGTAATTTGCCAGCGGCCTAAAAGACTGCACCTAATTTGCACCAAAATATGCAAGATGCTTAAAATGAAATACTCAGCAGGCCCTGACATTTGTTCATATGTGACTTATAAATGAATGGAAGTCATTCCTCTCTTGGGTTTCAACAGTAAAAGAAATCCATCGCTGATGTCTTCCTCCTAAAGTAGCTTTCCAGTTTGTACAAAGCAATTTCTGCAGACACAGATGTGACCTCCTGAAAGTCTATATAATTTCCCAAGCATCTAATATTACAGCAGTAGCATGTGCCATCTCAGCCCTGATCCTGTCTCAATTATCAGTCAGAAAGATGAACAACTAATGAAAAATCCTGGCACATAAGCACCAAACATATGAAATCTAGTGAAAACTGTGGTGCTGTCTGCTGAGACTGCAAGGTTCGGAGGTGAGCGGGCACCACCATCAGTTGGCTGAGCTTTGCAAACCACACAGACCCAAACTGTGCCAGGTGAAGATGCCATACATTCTAAAAAAATTAATATTAAATCAGAGATTTAATTAAAATTAAATCTCATCTGCCTGCAATCTGTAAATATTCTACTGTACGTCCGTACACTAGGCATGGACTGACTGTCTTCAGGTAAAGCTCGATACATGCAGAGCATGGCTTACTGCATTATACATTTGAGATATGTTGTTCATATATGCTTTCCTTTTATTTTCTAATCTCAAGAGAACATCGCTTCACGGCAGTCACCCGGCACCACGCAGCGCTGCCAGGCGGAGGAAGGAGCTGCACAGAATCCTCGCGGCTTTCCCGGGGTCCTCCAGGCCCTGCGAGATGAAATGCAACCTGCTAACATCATCAGCTCTTCCCATGTGAATGCACTGACACCCAGGCAGTGTTTAAGCAAATAAATAAATAAATAAACAAAAGCGTGCACGCGTGTGGCAAGGGGATAAGTGCTTGCGACACAGCCTGAAACATAAACTCCACATCTGGAAGTGCTCTTCCTGAGCCTGGCTCTTTATCAGACAGATGGCTAGAGAGCTGGGAGCCCATGGGCCTCTCAAAAGGTTCAAGGCCAAGAGGATAAAGCACTACATCACAGCAGTTTTCCATTATGTCAGGTCTCCTAACATGCCTCTCTTTTCTCCCACGCTCAGTTTCTCTACTCAGCCAGGGAGACAGACGCCGCCGTGCTGACAGAAATCCAAAGCACTGGGCGACTCCAGTCCTCCACGAATGAGGAAGGATGTCCATGGGCCAAAACGCCAACCTGCAAACAGCCTGCAGGCAGCTTGTTCCAGCCTTCTTCCAGGCTTACAGCGGGAGGGAGAGGAGTTAGGCCTAGATTAGCCCTGGTGGCTTCTTCATAGTGCTTGATATCACAGTTACAAAACCCTTGGGCTTTGGCAGAGGAGCCAGCTTAAGCAGTTCCTCAAACCCTGCCTGAACCTACCCTCAAGCCATCCTTCTCATCCCCGCAGCTGACCGCACACCGGCCAACGGAGGCAC
This sequence comes from Rhea pennata, assembly GCF_028389875.1. NCBI lineage: Eukaryota > Metazoa > Chordata > Aves > Rheiformes > Rheidae > Rhea > Rhea pennata. Next base: position 5,612,470 of record NC_084679.1, on the reverse strand, counting down.
GCTGTAAGACAAAGACTATGAAAATTACTTAGATTTAAAATAGCCTTTGCTTCATCTTGGAATAACTCTTATGTACGGTAGTGGCAATGCAGAATAAAGTGCACAGCAAACATGAGAGCCCTTTCACTGAAGCAAGACTAAGATACAGAAGGAGTTATAATGGTAACCAAAAAATCTTTTCATCTATCCTGAGGGCACACTCCAAACCTACCAGCTGTCCTCTAGAAATGAGAAGCAACACGGGAAACCAATTGCCCAGACAGTAATCTCGGCCTCGTTGTCGCTAATCAGCACACTGTTGCTATCTTCATCACTAGCGATCTGAATCGCAGCACAAGGTGCATTATCAGGCACACAGGCATTGCTGATTTCAAGCTGTTCTCACTTACTTGCTTTAGTGGTAAAATTCATCGGAATAAGTCAAAGTTAAGATGCTACGGCTTTGGCATTTAGTAGCACAAATTTAAAGAGAACAAATAATACTAATTTAAGTAGAAAGGCGTGGCCCATTTACATTTGCAAAATCTAATGGTAAACTATTTTTTATGTTCTATAGCTAAAATATGTCCTTTTTATTATTTATATAATGTGAAAAGTATACTCGTTGCTAAGTGATGTTGCATCTGCATATAGAGTACTTGCCTCAAAGTGCTTACAATGTAATTATATCAATACATTAATGATGGTGGAAGGTTATAAGAAAAGAAAAACAACATGGCAGTGAAAGTGAGTAGTTATGCTGAACCTGGGGTTTTGTTTCCAAGCATCTGAAGGGGAAAGACTGCAACAGTTAACCATGGTGTGTCAGAATTTCCTGTCCGTGGGCTGAACAAACTCTCCGTCTCACTCCTCTGCATTATGATCAGAATAAACCCTGGGATGCAGTTTTCTCTGGCTAGCACAGAATGGTTTGTAGGAGGCAGCACTTACTCGCACTAAGAATCTACTAAGAATTTAAGTAATATTCTGTCTTACTTTGCAACCAACTGGAGACATGTGGCAGTCCAAGAGGAGAGCCAAACTACTCCTTTTGGCTGCAATGCAGGAGGAAGAAGGCACAGCTGTAGAAGACTTCTCATTCTCCTTTCCTGCTAGCTCATTCTCTGAATTGTGCTGGAAGCAGTTGGTCACATAAAGAAAAGCAACATATTGTGCAAACAGCTATTATCATCTTCATGACAAGCTGTGTCAATGTTCGTAAAGCAATCAAGAACTAAAAATCTTTATTTACTTGCTTTCAGAAACTTTTGCAAAGAAAGTGGAATACATCTCTCTGCTTAAATGAACCAATATACTTATGTGTTCACTGAGTTTGCTGCAGAAGATTAACCCATGTTGATGCTGGAACTCAAAACATCTACTCTGACCTTGCTACAGAACAGTGCACGTTGCCTAGATAAACTACCTCGATAAATTACTCTGAAAAAGCTGGTGGCAGCTCAGAAAGATCCCATTATGGGCTTGCAATTCTTGGCCAAATTAAATTAGCTTAATAGAATATTTGTGCTCTGCACAGAAAGCTCCAAGTGACATTCAGTAACTACTATAATGCCCAATGCATCATATGCTTTTCTTACTGGGATCTCTGTGCAAACACATGCCTAACTATCATTCCTAACTATTTAAAGAGGAAATCCTTATGCAAACTCACATTGTAAAATTTATGTTGATACGGTGGTGGGAATTGAGGTTTATCTCTGTTTTTTTTTTTTTTTTTGTATGTTAACATTTCATTCAAACCTAGGCTTCTCATGCTTTTGAAAGACAGGGACTATTTACATACACAAATGAAAAGAGGTGTTAATTAAAACATTGACTTTTATTTGCATAATCAGCGCTAAAAATATTTTTATAGGTTAATTAGACTTTATGCAAATTGGGTAAGGAAGATTTAATTTCAGTTTTGATAACTTGACTATTATCGTTCCACGGCTGCGAACACACTCAGAATTAGATGCCAGTTCTAAAGCCATGTTTTCCCTTTCAAACGTATCTTTATAACTTCCAGCAGGCTCAAGTGATTTAGTTTTTTCTTCCCTTTATGCTCCCTACCCCCACCACCTCCCCACTGAAATCTCGCAAACGGCAACGATATCAAGCGTAAAAGCAATTAGTGAGCTGCTCACGACAAGAGAAGTTCCCACACTTCACCGAAGCCTAATAGTTACCCTGGGCTCTGCCTGGGCACACAACGCAAACGTCAGGCCTGCTCAGGTTCCCTCTGCCTGAAGGCAGTACAAACCAGCTACATGGGAAAGCACTAACCAGCCTAATATCCACTGAAGATTTTATGATACTCTTTAATGAACCCTGGTCTGAGGCTAATAACCAAGTGCAGAGCTAGTGTTGCACAGATCTATACAATGAAAATGCTCCGCAGGGACTAATGCACAGGAGTGTTGTGAGAATTCATTAAGATGACACCCAGGGAGAGCCAAACGATCTCCACTAAAACCAGCCTTATGTGCCTTCATTATCTGTTCTGAAAGGCGATCAGACTTGCTGAAAAATCACGGGCATGTGCTTCAATGCTTGTGGAACTAGATCAACTCTCAGTAAAAATGTATCAAATGGGAAAGCAGCCACAGGCAGGCCAGATCACACCAGGCTCTGGCTGTGACAGGTACCAGCAGCAAATGCAGCCTTCTCCTCTGCCCCTCACAGGCAAGAAACTGTGCATAGGATACTTACGGAACAGACAAACTGGCCAGAAGGGAGATCTTTTCTGAAGCCCAGGAAGTTGACTTCTGCAGCAAAGCAGGAGGATTTATATCATGTACGGGCTAGCAAATGAATCTCAAGTTCTAGAAGCAGCAGCTCATTGCAAAAGGGGATTCTTTTATATTACGCACAAGACAATAAATACTGAAAGCTTTGAATAATCACCCTGTACTGAGCTTAAAAGTTACAAGGCTTATGCAGAAGAATTAATTGGTGGCTTGATGAACCAACCACAGAAGCTGTGATATCTTTGGAGAAACAAGGTCAAAACTATCAACTATTACTATATTCAGCAAAAACCTTTAAAATTAGAGATATTCATATTCATGCCAAAATGCCCCCTATATCTATGCCTATTCTATTCATTTTGAAATTTAAGCTGACGAATTTTATTACCTGGAAAGTGAGATGCCCTGTTATAGATCAGCAGATGGTACTGTAGTTAACATAAGTGTCTCCAGATTTCCAGGCTAGAGGTTTAATAGCTACGTAGCGGTTAATATGAGCCCTAAGTCTTTCAACCAATGAATGCTATCATAGATATAAATGAGTTTAATGTGCCGAGAATATGAGATTTCATACCTGTTCCTTGAACTTGGTGCTATCCTCTGACAAACAACTGTTGTGGTCAAATGCTTTCCACCATTCCCCACTTCTTGTTTCACATCCCACTGCCGGGGGTCACTTGCCTTTGCACCGAGAATGTTTACACCTTTCTTCACCTTTGCCCTGTTGGAAACAGCAATTGTAAAAAGTTTATAAGACAGTAATTCAGGTCTGTGATCTTTGTAATGCAGCTCAGGCATGGAAAACTCACTGTATCAGGACTATGCTAAGTATTACAGCTGTTTTTAATCCACAAGCAAATAAAAGGAGTGATATCGTGAATATAGACCTAAGGCAAACTGTTCCTTTTTTGGGAGAGAATCAATTCACTGTGTGCCTTTATATGTTCTGACAACAGCAGGCTAGGGTTATGATAAAGACTAAATTTGCAGGAAAACCCGCACTCACGCTTCTTTCTCTCTTCTGGTAATAATTTCTCTCAAAGAAAAATCTGTCCCAGTGTAGAAGACTCAATAAAGTTCTGTTCATTGGCATGAAGACAACCTTGCACCTGACCACTGCACAGAGGTATCAGACTGGTTCATTTTGTTGTTTGTCTGCCTGACAATTCCCTCTTTGTAACAGCTTCCTAAGGAAATCTGTATTTGAAGTTTCTGCCCAGGAGAGCATATACCTATTGGTTAAAACGTGATTTTCATCCTGTAAGAACATCACTAAACACTCAGTGATGTTCTTACAGGATGCAAATTTCTGTCATGATTAATTGTTATCTATCATGGAAAAGTTAATTCTGTTTATCCAGTGATGCTAATAACATCAGCAATGACTGTATGGAGGCTTAATTACAGAACATTTGCCTAATTAAGGAGCATTTGTATAAAAAACTACCAGCAAAGACGCTATTTGGATGCAGACTGCTGATCTTAAGATCTATTACAAAGCAACAGGCATGAGAAATGCGGAGATACTTACCCAGCCTTCCTCTTCGAAGGACACCAAGGCACAAAGTTCTGCCTGTGATGTGTACATGGGGAGCAGGGTGCTAGGTGCAAGTACGTGGCTCGGAGACCAGCTCGGCCTCAGCGTCAGAGCGAGAAGGTGCCAGGGTATCTACCAGAGTGTGATCTGTATGGCCTCTAACCCAGCAGAGACTGGCTTCAGCACAGCAAAGCATGGTGAAAAATCGTATTTTTCTAAAATACTTGTGCAACCCAAAATTTTAGTTATTGAGGGGAAAACTGACATCTACTGAGATGTTGGTCTCTTCTTAAAATCTTTAAGGATTTGGCACCTAATTTCCTTAAAAAATCCAGCTTTTTTGCATCTTCAGACATGAAAACACTTAGAAAAATATGTAGTCATGAATAAGTTGAGAGGGCTTACTTCTCTTCCTGCTACAGTTTTTCAACACTGAGACAAAACACAATTAATTTAAGACATTCAAGAGGAAAACAAATTTTTTTTCTGAGTATAGAAGCAAAGTGCTAAATTCTCTCACTTGATACACAGAACATCATGGAGCTTCACCAGTTATAGTCTTGTTCTAGTAAAACTTCTACAAACCTGATGTATCTCTCATGCCTCAGCTCAATTATTCAGAAATGAAATCAGAAAAATTAAAGGGAGAAACTAATCCATTACTGAAGGTTCATTAAAGCATTAAGCCCCATTAACTTTTCCAGCACACTAGTAGTTTAAATAAATGAACAATGTAAATACATTTCATTAATATGAAAACACTACTATTGATCTTGACATTTGTATAGTACCATAAGCTTGTATTTGGTAGTATATATTTTAGGAAACATTTCTTTTACTGTTATTATTTAGCCATTGGAGGTAAGTAAAGACTGATCATTTAGATATTTTGTTCAGCTGTGCCTTAAGGTGGGTACTGAAATGGCATAATGCCCATCAGAAAAAGGTACCTTGTGGTTAGATGTTGAACATAATTACAATTTCCTCAGCAGCTGCAAATCGCTCTTTCCACCATGTAGCTTGACATAGTCAATACCTGGGCTTCTGTTAATTAGGATGGACATTTTGTATGGCCAAGGTTAGTGGCAAAATCCACTGCCAGAGGATGAAAGACCACAGCTATGACACCATTTTGTTAATTAACTACAATATGGGGCATTAAGTTGAGTGGTTTTCACATATGCCATTATATAATGCCCATTAAAAAAAAAAAAAAAAAAAAAAAAAAAAAAACTCTCCATCCCAGGGTAAAGTAGGTTATGTTTAGTGAGAAAAATCAATGTTGTGATTGCACTTAACGCTGGAATTAGGGTATGAACACCCAGAAGATTGAACTTCCTAAATATGCAGAAGCCCAATTTGCAACTCTCCCTCTAAAAAGGACATTGAGTTTTATATAACAAGGTCAATGGATGAATCAGAATTAAGCTGGACAGTATTGAGTCCCTTGCATTTTTAAATGTAGTCTGCACCCATATGCTACAAATGTTTTCACTTAATTTTTTATTTACCTAGTGTTTGAGTGCTAGCAAGGAAAAGTCTGTTTTAATTCCTTTCCAAAGATTCATTGACCTTGTTGTATGCCTGTGATTAAATATTAAATTTTTAAATCAATAATGCCAGCTTTATATAAAAAAAGTGTAAGTTACAGTTCCTCAATAAACCTGAGACCAAAGACCTGGAGGCTGAATTTCTTGATAGCCTGCTGTATTTACCCACCTAACCTATGCAGTACATACACTTTCATCCTATTTACTTTAGGGACGGAGGTATGGTGCCGATAAATGAAGATGACAAACAGCTGAAATGCTCCAGGTTTCCGTAGTGCATGGTTCCACCACTCCACCTGGCAAGTTCTCCCCTTGCCATGGCTGCTATTCAAATGAGAGAACTGCGCTGGCCACATTTCTCTAGCTCCGGTTGTAGTGACTCCGGATGCCAAGCCACGGTGGCATCTCATGTGGTCTGCTGCAGAAGCTCCTCCAGCTCCGCGGCTGCTCACTTTCCTCTGGAGAGAGGAAGGATACAAATACCCAGGACAGTCTCAGGGGCACTGAAACCCAGTTCAGTTCTGCCTTGTATTTTGCAAACTTTATTTCACTCTTCTTTTCCACCTCTTTGGGCATCCTGTTTTACTAACGTGCTGCTCTGCAGTGTTAGAAATGGTTCAAGAGGCTCCAAGTGGCCTCACAAAGGGCTTTTCTACACAGCTCTACAACCTGTCTAGCATCCATCAGCACAGCCCTTACCTGCCAGCAGGGACTTCCACCAAAAGCGAGTCAAAATCTTCCTCTCTGACGTTACTGCAGACAATTGCTGCATTTTCTGTATCATCAAATTTCCTCTGTCACTTTGACTATGTGCTCTCCATAGTAGTAGTATGAACTAAACCAAGTCCCAAGTCTGCTGACCAGTAATAAAAAACGGGCCCTTTCCTTTTCCTAGGTCTGAGCACAGACTCTGCTAAGCAACCCACCAACATATGCACAAAACTTCAAGGGCAGCTTATTTATTTGAATTTAACTGTCTATGTGCTGGAAGTTAAGCACAGTTTTTGATCTTTTGACCAAAGCAGACCTTGCAATGGGAAGATGAAAGAATTACTGTCAGCAAGAGCAGAACAGGATAGCAGAGAGGTCAGCTCCAAAGCCACACGGCCAAGAGGACTCCAGCAGAGACGGGTTTGAAGCTTTACGAACACATGGCAGCCAGAATGGGGAGGGACCTTCTGCCTTGAACCTCCAAGGTTATTAACTCACAGGGCAGGGAATCTCTGCTCAGCTTTGTCTCAAAATAACTGAGTAACTTCTCTTCCTTTAATTCTTTCAGAGGGAGAATTTAAAAGTTTTGCTGGCATGCAGAACAAGCAGCATCTTAAAGACATTACAGAAAAAAGTCTTGAGCAGCTCACTTAGAAACCACTACATTTTGTCAAGACTAAGTAAAAATATTTACTTCTTTTGAAAGTCTCCCAATAGATGCGTTTGTGTAAATGTACAATTTCCAAGCAAATATTCTATTTCCAAATTGAAGTAATTAATTGTATATGAAGATTTTCATTTAGCACCTTACCTTCCAAATGTGTAGAACTTATAAATAATACTTCTAACTAATCCATTCTGATCAACTGCAGAAGAAAAACCAGCTGTTCTACTCTCCTGCCCTCAAGTAACAAGAAATCTCAGTATTGCTTAAAAATAATACTATACAGATAATAAGGGCAGTAAATGAAAGGCAACTGAATCAGCAAGAGCTGAAGATGTGATTTATGATTTCAGGAGTCTCTGAAGTTCAAATTATAGTTTCCTATCTAAATTTAAATCTTGCATAACCATTTATGGTCATGAAAGGATTCTAACACCAGCAACAGTATGATATAGAGGGGGCATATGGCCGAATAGTTCACAAATGTCTCCATATGCTGTACGGTTTTGCTGACGTGTGCTAATCCTAGAGAGCATTACCTCTAGCTCCAGAGAAAGTCATTCCCAAAGCCCAGATCCCAGCAGGGCTGCGTTGCTGGGGCTCCTGTGGTATAGATAAGAAACCTAAGGCTGAAGCTCCAGGTAGGCTGGCACAGCCAGAAGCTGATCCTCCCCACCCGAAGCCCTGGCCAGGCAGTCCTCCATCTCCCCTTAGGCTAGCACTAAGGCCCTGCTGCCAGCAGTAGCTGGCGGAGCTGCAAGCATTCATCTGCTGATAGTTTTGCTTCCTGGCCTGGCTCAGCACAAGACGAGATGAGTAGCAGTTTCAGTGCCAGGAAGTGGAGAAGCCTGTCACGAAGGGTCATGAGCTGAGCAGGACTATGTCCTCAGCAGCAGCAAGTTGCCAGGCTGGGCTAACGGTACCCCTGTGCTGCACCTTGACTGAAAGTTTGCCCTGCAGCTTGTGTAGACAAGGCTGCTCTAGAGAATAAAAAGCTAAATCAAAACTAACTTTCGATAATCAATTGGCTCCATAACATCTGGAAAAGTTTTCCAGACACTAAACGTTCTGCTTCTTGTTAGACTGTTTCTCTCCAGAGGGTTATCCTCAGCTCTGGGCCATCGTACTCTCAGCTGCACCCTGAGTTGAGCATGGGCTGTGTTTTGGAGCAGTGACCACTGCTTTACCCAGACGTTCTCTTCAGTTCACATCTAGTATCCAAGCTGCTGCACCAGAAGACTTTTCCTTAGGAAGTATTTAAATGTAAATGTTAAAAATAGATGCCAGTCCTGCCTGCCTTAGGGAATCAGCTCATCTGTAAGGTAATCCCTGCGTCGCAAGAGCTGAGCATAGGCATGCCGTAAACGCCATGATGGGGGTGAAAGAGGATGCATCTGCATTTCCACTTCCAAATCCCTACTTGTATTTGTCAAATTGATGCTTCAACTTAACAAATACTGACCCCTTTTGGTCAGTCTTCTCTGGTGCCTCAATGTTTCTTGCAACTATTTGCTAACCCTTCCTGAGCTGCCCAGACCAGCAGAAGCACTTGACATTACTGTTTCTAAAGGTCACATTATAAGAAATGATTTTATTGCATCTCCTGAAACCCAGAGAGCCTCTCCTGGTGACTTGTTTCTGGGCTGCACTTTACAGTAAATCTCTAACCTTCCCAAGTTCTGCCAAAAACATTTCAACTTCTTCCTGCCATGATTTAAGTTCACTCCTTCCCTTCTTTGTTCCCAGAGTAAATCAGGAGATTAAAGCCAGCTGCAGGAACCCATAAAACCCAGGCAGGAGACTAACCACAATAATTAAGCAAGATTTGTTTTATTAAGTAAGTCTTTTTCCTTTCATTCTTCTGGGTGAAACGAGTTGTTAGATCTCACCACAGATCTGAATGAGCAGGAGGGACATCTGCCTCACAAAACAATATTCATTAAAAGCCTCATTGCTGGTTTTAGTAGAAAACTCGGAAACAGAACAGAGCAGAAGAAAATGACCTGGTTAACAGCACTGACCTTCCAAATATGCTCATTTAATTTGCAAAGTAGCCACTTAATCACTCTTATTCTGTCCATCTATGACACAGGAAATATGAGGGAGTGGATGTCAGTCCCAGGGTTCCTGCATGACTTTGCATAAGCCACAGGATTCCTCTTTGCTTTGGTCCTGCAGCAACAAACAGATCTCTACCTGCACTTCCCATGGCCTCCTCTTTGCTATGGAGGGTTTCATTTAGGAGCCACAGGCAGAGGTAAGCAGTGCAAGAGGGCTCCATTTCAACTGGGGGTTTCAGGTACTAACAAGCTGCTGCTAACAGTATTTCAGATTTGGTTCTTCTTAAGTTGGCTACTGTGAAGTGCCACCCATAGGTGCATTCTGGTTTCTTTGACTTCTAGATATAAGGCACAGGCTAATCATTACTAAAAAGGAGGAACTTGCTCCTCAGAGCATCCTTTCTTCTCCAAACATTTTCTTCCTCGTGGAGTGTCAAGAAAAAGACCTTTAGGAAATGGTGTTTGAAGAAAAGGGTAAACATTCTTGAAAATGTCAAAACAGTTCATTTATAGATATTTATCTCTCATTTTTGGCCCCTTCCCCTTTTCCTTTCACTTCTTAAAATGTTGGTCCATTTGAAACAACTTTGAAAAAAGCAACACTATGTCAAAACAAAAATTTGAAATGTTTTACCCTGAAAATGTTGCAATCAAATGCTTAAGAATCTCTAAAACAGAATGCTTGAGCTTTTTTGAATACAGGTTTAATTTTGTGAGCAGCTGAGACAGATTTCAGTATTTCTGAAACTTCCTCTGTCAGCTGAATTGGACTAAATTCAGCTGCCCCCAAACTGCATATTTTGGTGACTTCACTGTTCATCAAAATTATATAAATTCCTTCCATTGCCAGTGATGAATCTTGGGACTTGATATTGCTCAGGGAGTGTTATTTTATAGAGTTTCTTATATTACTGAAATCCCCTGAGACACTAGGAAAATTAGCTGTCCTTTAATTCAATGGGAATAGGTGCTTCATATCCCTGAAGAAGCTTTGAAGAGCTCAGCTGCAAGGCACGGGGTGGATGCTGTCAGCTGTATTTTTGTTTTTATTTTTTTCCAAAAAAGAAATCATACACACTTTGGGATGTCCCATTTCTATAGTTAACTCTTTGTTAGCACTTTCCTCTTGAGGTCTCAGACAACCTATTATTCATTTTAGAAGAAAATAAAAAGATATGATTTCTGTTAAATTTGGATATCACTAATTAAGTTGCTGAACTAGTAAATTAAGCTTCTAATACATCTCATGGCAAAACTGCTTCTTCCAGCATTGAAAGTTAATACCTTTTCCTCAACACCGATTAAAGGATTATAGGAAAGACAGGGGAAAAAAACACATATTTAAGTAGGAGGAAGCTATACAACACAGAGGATCTGGATTTGTCTTCCTAACTGAGAGAAAACTCGATCTGAATTTACAACCTGTTACAATCCTGCCTTCTGCAAAGATAAATGTTAAACTCCTGATGTTCACAGAAGCTGTCCTGGGGCTGCTACTGCATTTCACTTGGACTCTTTAGCTCATTGGGCTCTCAGAGAAACCACCACATTTCAGCCGAGATATCACTGAGAGGTTCTCAAATCTCTTTCTGAAAAGGCCTGTGTATTTAAACCTGAGACAGCTCATAGGAACCCAGAAAACAAGGGAGCTGCTGCAATGAATACGGACAGTCCTACTTGGCTTCTGCCATGCATAACAGCATTTATTTAGGTGGCAAAACCACTGACATTGAGCTCAAATCTTCAGAACAGTACTAAGATAGGACTCAGAGAAAAAGATGGTCATTTCGAAGAAATCAAAGTCTTGCACCAGACACTGCTGTTCAGCTTACACCTCCAATTCCAATTCAAAGCTGCAATAGTTTTCTTCAGACACAGCAGTAGTCACCAACTCTCACAACCAAGTATTGCAGAGTCCATGGATTTAGTCAAGCCTCAGCTCCAGAGTCAAGCTGGTCTGAGACACCTTGAAACTATTAAGAAAGGTGGAAGAGGGAAAACAAAGCAGAAAAATCAGTGCCTTCAATAAGAAAACTCTGTGCAGGGGTTCTTCCTTTCTTTTTTTCCTTTTTTCTTTTGTGTTTTTTTTTTTTTTTTTTTTTTTTTTTTTGGTAATCCATATTCCTTAATGCTGAGGTTGGCATCCCAAAACACAAAAATCCCTCCTGCTTAGGGAGGATCTAGACCCTGCTGTGATAAGCACTGTCCAAGTATGGAGCAGAAAGACCCCCTTCTCCTCAGAGCTTACCTAGTAAGTATGAATCAGCAGATGGGAAATACAATTTGGGAGCACAGACTGGTCAGCTTGGTGGCACAACCGCTTTTCATCATCCTTCACCTGTTACTCCTAGACTCAGCAAAAATCCTGGGTTCCCAAGAAAAGGCAAAGGAAGATCTCAGTGAGAGGACTAAAGTTTTCCAGTGCCTGTGAGGCCTTTTCCGCTGTGCTTTAAAACCATCATAGTCCTCATGATAAGCGTTTTAGATGCACTGGCAATATTAAGTGGGGAGGGGACAACCTAAGTTTGCAGTTTTCTTGTGATTTGTTCACCTTTTCCATGTCTTTAAAACTTGAATGAGTGGGAAGACTTTTTTTAGAATACAAAACTCAAAACAACCAAGAGGTACATGTCAAAGCTCACAGCCTCTGCAAGGACAGCAAAGAAGTTGATGCATGATCATGTCTAGTTAAAGTCCCTGAAAAAGTCTGCTGCAGGATCAGTACTTGGATATTATGCCTTCTGCTCTGTTATCTGTTGAAATGTGAGTCAGAATAAGCAGCTGTCTCACACCAACACATGCTTGCAGAGCGAGACAGACAGCCATGAGTGTTGAGTAAACAATAATGTACCAGGGTGAATCCAGACTGCAGTCTCAACTGCATGTGCTAAATACGAGGTCACCATTTCCACAGATCTACTTTATAGGACTGGAGAGACTTTTTAGATAAATAAATGCATTGAAATTATATTTACTACTGTGTGTAGTTTCTGTTATTACAGAAAGAGCTCTAAGCTGAATTGGTGACACTCTCCCAGCTAGCAGAGCACCAGCACTGCTGAAGAAAACCCTTACTGTTTGCAGTATTTATTAGGATTATTACTTAGACCTCAAGTGACTTTTTGAAGCAATCTTCCCCTGCAGTCCCTTTGTGTTTTTAATCCCATCTGCACTCCCCCTTACTCCCCCTTCAGCAGCTGTTATGGATGCAATTTTGCTATCAGCCATGCAGCCAGGAGGGTTGTGTTTTCTTACCCTGTGGAGAAATACAACATTGATGAGATCAACTTCTAGAAGGAGGAAGGGGCAGGTGTCCTTAAAACATCAAGAAAGAGGAGCCGTTCAGTCAAATAATTGTTTTAAATGTTATGTACTTCAAAGCCTGTACAAGTGATGAAAGGAAAAGGCAGATTATCAGCTAGTTCATCCCAAGATGCAACATACACTTTTGTACTCTAGTGTAGCTTAAATTGACTCTACCATTTCACTGCTGTCCTAGAGAAGATCACTTCCTAGATGCCTCTGCGCATCCCAAGCAGCATGAAGTTTGCTGACTCTGCACGGGCTGCGTCAGGTCCTGCCTCCTCTCCTCTCCCCTCTCTTTGCAGCACCAACCAGCCAGGCGGAAGCTTTTGGCAGCGAGTGCCATGACTGCAGTCAACAATTTGAGAAGACTGCTGGGAAAAGTAAGTGTAGATTAAAATAAGAATGATGGCAACAGGTTTCCTTTACACGTCTCGTAACTCCAATGTTTGGTAACAGTTTTTGCTTTGCTCAAATGTGCATATAGTCACTTTAAGGCACATTAACACTGCTGTTGATCTTGTTTCAGAACAAGCAAACCTGCTTTAATTTGCAAGTTAGGAGTGTGGTAGACATGCTACAAAGATAGTCTAGAGGGACAGAGTGCACAGAACTGCTAGATTTTATGTTTGAATTCAGTCTCAATATAGTACAAGCCGCCAGTGATCTGTACCACAGCCTCCGAATTGGGCTCTTTCATTCTTTAAGTTTACCCAGTAATAGAACAGAGCCTTGTGCCTTGAGGCACTAGCTAGTAGTTTGTGTGTTTAGGTACAGATCTGAAGCCGACACAAATATTCCAGCTGACCTCAAGGGCCTTAGATCAGCTACATAAAGTGCACACGGGCTTCCACGGGGCTGCCACCTGGCCCGCCAGAGCCCGCGGGCTTGCTCAGCAGGCAGGGCACGTGACAAACTCCCCTGGCCCTCCCAAGCGAGGAAGCGGTGCTAATAAATTACGGATGCGATGTGGTTCAGGGAGTTCAAGTACTGTAGAGAACTACCCTTATCCTCTTGCAGTTTCTTTTGTAATTTAAACCCTTATTTCTCTCTTTTCCAAAAGTGACTGAGTGGAGAGACAGCCACATAATTTTCTGATCACAGAGAAACACTCAAAAGCCTGGCAGGTTTTGCCTTGTGTATGTAAGTATGTATACACACACACGCCAATCATTTTATATACAAAGATTTCTTCTTCCTTCTCTCCACTCAGTCTTCTCCTCTTCCTATCAATCCCTCCATATTTGCTTTTGACTGTTTCTGTGCATCTCTGCATCTCCTCTAGTAACACTCCTTTTTCAGTTGCTTCCCATTTATTTTCACCCTCTCTTTCATTGATGGCTCTAGCTGACCAACTTCAGTCACTGCTGAATTACACTTGACCTTCCAACCTGTCCATCCCTGCTTTTCTTTGGCAGTGCCTAGAGTGTACTCTGAACCGAACTGTAGACCTTCAGCTATATTTTTTGAATTCAGTTTGCAGTTGGGTCACACCACAGTGCAGAGGTGTTTATTTTATTTTATTTTGTTCTCCAAAGGAAATGTAGTGTCAAAAATGAGGTAATCATTTCCAATAAGCTCAGACTTACAGCCCATCTATTGAGGCTTCCAGATGATATAAACACAGGCAAGGAGGGGTCCTCCTGAGGCCTGGAAGTTGTGGTGTCCAAAAGTATTTTCTAAGTTAAATGAAAAACCTCTCAACTCCTACATTCATTAGTGGAGAGACTCTCCACCTCATTATGTTGCTGTCCTTCCTGATCAGTTATCCTGCTCCTCTTTGGGACAAATTCTTTCCATTAAAAAGCTTATTTATCTTGGTTGGATCTAAATAGCCTTAACTAAAGAATCGCAACAAAAGGAATCTCCTTCAAGTCTCTGCACTTTAGAGAAGTGGGGTCCAATTCCTGTTACAGAAAACCAGGAATAACTATTACCTGTAACAGCAATGAGTCTGTTCAACTGTAGGACTGTTGCACCAAAGGATTAGGTACTAAGAGCTTCGGTACCAAATCTCCTGGAAGTTGCTTTCCTCTCCGCTTCTGCATGTGCATGCTTTGGTTAGTCTTACAACAGGTTTAAATATCTAATAATAAAAGGCAGCTGTGGAGCATCTCAGCCAACTCTGTCCTCTCTGGCCAAAGAGGGCTGTCAAAGTAATCTTTAATACTAACTACAGACTACCAAAGAGAGGGCTTTTCCTGTAAAAACTCAGCAGCAAGAAAGGGAATAACGACAACACTCAAAATAAAATCATGCCTTGATTTTTTTTTTTTTAACAGGTACTCTTTGCCCTTTTTGAAAGGTTGAAAAGATTTTTTAAGGGAAATTGTTGCTGTAGGACTGAGTGGGCAGAGGTCTGTGCATTACAAACCACAAACCTTTTGTTTATCACTGTACAGTTACAGGATCAGGTTTTATACCTTTGATTTGCTAAGCCCATTTATGTCATCAATATTACCTCAATAACCATTGTCAGACATACCCACGGGCAATGGCTCCCTTGTGCTATCATCAGCAGGACCTTTTAAGGACTTATTTTTTCTGAGGGTGAATCTGCACTTGAGGACAACTGTGGACTCCTGAAGCCACAGTGAATGGAATGAAGTCTTGAGAGGTCAACAAACTGCTGAGCTCCTTTGACATATTGCAGGAATCAGCAGGAAGATTCTGGGATATATCAAAAGAAAACCAGCTGTTGGTGAAAGCCAGGGGCAACAGCTTGTTCCTGGATGCAGCTATTGAGGTCATAATACACTTACAACAAAAACAAAAAAAAAAAAAAAAACAGGATAAAATGGATCAAGATATTAATAACTCATATTGTGTTTATTCCTTCTCTTTATAAGGACTGCAAATCAGCGTAAATCACATGCCCTTCTTACCTCCTGGGGAGTCTTTTTATCCCCTCCATGACTCTCCCCAAAAGTCATTTCAATTCATCCAACTGTAGCCAGCTACTAACTGCAGGAATGAAAATCATTTTGTTTCAGCTTGATGCAGCAGAAAAGCACTAGACCTAAATAGCATATGACAGGGCAGAACACACAAGCACCTGATTTAGGGTTGCACAGGCTTCAGCAGCAACAAAAGGATTTGCTTTCTGAAAATGCTGAAGCAGCTACTACCCAGCGCTGTCTGTATCAGCCTAATAATGTTCAAAATGAAACACGGGGTAAAACCTCTCTTCGTGCCAAGTTCTCTAACCTTTTATCTCCAGTTAGAGTCTTTGGCACCCTGAATTTCCCCCATTTCATTATTTCATCTGCTCTAGTTTCAGCCTTCAGTCAGCAAAGATTCAGCTGGTCAAATGCCACAGCAAGTTTCAGGTGTAAGTACATTGGCTTACACATTCTTCATTGGGCCAAAACCCTGAGGAAAGCAATACGGACTTGCAGCATTTCTCCACTGTCTATGCTATTCTGGAAAGTATTTCCGGAAACAGGGGAGAACAACAGTCTACAGGTCTCTTCATGCTAGAGTAACAAGCCTGTCAGTGTGAGGGATGCTTCAGTACTGGCCTCCATCTACTCGAGAGCTGATGAGGTTACTCAGCAGCCACAGAAGGCCGCATTACCAGACTCACACATCACACAAACCTGCCAATTTAATGCCCTTAGCAAACCTCGACCAGTTCCCTAAGCCATTCACTTCCTTATTTGAAAGGCTTAGATAAAAACACTAAGAGTTATGGGGTACACAACAACCAAGGATATAGAGAAATGACAAGCACAAAGAGACGAATATGAATAATACACAGAAGAGGCCGTTATTCTAGGTACTGAGGGAAAGAGCTTCTGCTCGTTACAAAAGGAGGGATTTATTTTTCTCTGATCAGAGGTGACAAAGCTAGAATGTTAATGCTATAAAAACACGGCTAGGGCAGTAAGAAGGCTGCTAGCAATTTCACTTTGATTTCATCAGCCGATCACGCGATTATATGTTTACTTTTTTGCGAGGAGCAGACACACTTTCACACTTGGAGCGTTTCAGGTGAGAGACAAATTACCGAGTCCAACATCTTTTCACAAAATTTCACGCATGTATTTCAGTCAAGCAAGAGCTCATTTTCTCGATCATCTCTCCATTAGGAGGGACCCTGCTACCATTACTGACTTTTAAGAGGACAAGACTGGGCATCAGATACTACGTCCTTTCTCAGTGACATCACTTTCATGCAGACATAACTCAACTCGGATCAGCAGAGCCAGTTCTCGCCACAGATAATCACCGAATAAGGCCTTTAGTACCTAAGTACCTAGCACTTTTAGTACCTAAGCTTCCCTAAATTTTTAGTATATTCTCTCAAGCTGTCATGAGCTCTTCTACTCCCCTGCTCCAGACCATGTGTCCCAGTGAACATCTAGCTGGCACCTGGAAACAGGGTACCTGTGTTTGTGGGACGAGGCTTATTAGCTCTCAGCAATGTCTACTACATCAGAAAGCATCACGTGAATGCAATTATATTTCTTGCAGACTCAAGCTAGCTTGTATTCACCCATCTTGCACGACTCTATGCTCTGCTTCAGTGCTCACAGCGCTGAGCTTAATGTAAATGCAAACATGTCAGCGTGAACATACCTCCAGCAAACACAGAGCTGATAAGGCTACCCAAGTGAGAATACAGCTTGGATCATATCGTTATTATTATTAGCAAAAATAGAAGCCTCATGAGAGTAGACAGTAACTCTATTATATCGTTGTTATTATTAGCAAAAATAGAGGCCTCATGAGAGTAGACAGTAACTCAATCATGCTGTTGTACTAACACATTATTACAGAGTTTATACCCCAAAAGGATTTGTTAAAGGGAAAAGAAAGGGATGAAGTCACACTGTAAACTGCTGGAGGAGCTCTGATTTTGTTAGCCTCAGCACCAGGTTCATGTAGTGGATCAACTGAGTCATGCCTGGGTATTGCCTGGGAAGAGAAGACTGAGGGGGGATCTTACCAATGTGGATAAGTACCTGAAGGGAGGGTGTCAAGGGGACGGGGACAACTCTTTTCAGTTGTCCTATGTGACAGGACAGGAGGCAATGGACAGAAACTGAAGCACAGGAAGTTCCACCTGACCGTGAAGGGGAATTTCTTCCCTGTGAGAGTGTCAGAGCACTGGAACAGGTTGCCCAGAGAGCTTGTGGAGTCTCCTTCTCTGCAGATAGTCAAGGCCCGCCTGGATGCAACCCTGTCTACCATGCTGTAGGTGACCCTGCTGAGCAGGGAAGATGGACTAGATGATCTCCAGAGGTCCCCTCCAACCTTACTGATTCTATGATTGCCTATTTGCACATGGAGCTGAAAATTTATTAAAATCCCTGAGGCTTGTGCTTTAGCTTTGTTGTTTCTATCATTGTAAGGGAAAATGCATATTAATTATCAGCATGGAGATTCACTAGGATGAATAAATAATAACAGTATATTTGCAATATATGGAGCAAAGTTGTCAGTAAGTATCCAAGTAATCAAACAGTTAATAAAGCCAGTTTGCACTGAATATCCAGAAGGTGTCCTGGCCTTGCAATAAACCAGTATTGCTGTGTTATGACTTCATTTTATTTCATATGCTTGTAGGACATTTTCTCTTTATTTATTACATTTTAAGGCCCTCATTTCAGCATAAAACAAGTAGCAAAACAAGGTGAACTAGAAACTGTTTCAAATACTTAAGTATTGTTACAGAAAAGTGATTGTGGAAAGTTTCAGAAGAAAACTCTCAAAACTAACCTTTGATTAAGCACCTAAGCCAGCTGTGTAAGCTTTGGACACCTGCCCCGGGACTAAACAGATGTATCTGAGATACAGGTTTATGCATCTAATATGGGAGTTGCAGACCTGATGATAAACACTTATCATGCAAAACAGAATGCACATATCTTAGACATATCTGTGATAGATAAAGCGAGTATCTGGGTCACCTAAGCCAGCAGCCCTACTGAGAGACAAGGTCCACAGGGAAAGATTATTGAAGAACAGCAGCAGGTCCTTCCTTCTCCAGGTGACCTGTTTACTCTTGCAATATTTCGTCATCCTAATGAAGTTCTACACCTTTTGTTTTGGCTGTGAAGTATATTTTCCTGTAGGCAGTCCCTGTACCAGCTAGCTTTGCACTGACCTAGATGAATGCTGTCAGCATTAGGACTGCAAGCTCGGCTTCTTCACCGGCCAGCAGAAATGGAACTGCTGAAGAATGCTCCTAGTTAGCATCCAGTTAAGTGTTTCACTATCAGCTTGCTCTCTGAGTCTAATTTTACCAATTGTTAAGAATCTTTACCCTCATAATCCAATTATAGTGGAGTTTTTGGAAAAGATTTTGCTGCAAGTGATTCAGAAAAAATAGACCACTCTCACCATTCCCCTTTTGCTCCTTCTCCCTCCTCCCCCCGCCCCGCACCAAAACAGTGACTTTCCACGTTAACCCCTGAAAACTCTTGAGCACTTTGGAATTTCTTTGAAAACAGATGCTTATTTTTGCCCTTTTGTGCAGCCCTTCTACCTGGAATTCCCCAGCCTCTGCTGCAAGGGTGGCATTTGGAAGACCAATGACCTATTTTTTATTTTTTATTTATACCTCTACTATTCACAAAGCTTAAGGCCCCAGGATAAACGCATTTTCCACAGTGCACACTGGATCCTCTATTGGCTAATGACATTTGTCTAAAGCTTCTGGTAAAAACAAGGACTGCTAGCTGAGCTGCAGTAATACCAAGGGTTCACGAAGGCAATAAATCCATCACGTGAATGGTAGCACAGATATTTATTTTCCGGTGATAAGGTAGAGTTGAAAAAGGAGAGCTTATGAAATCACTACTGTACAGGAGAGGGGTATAAAGAAAAAATTTTTGTATTTACACATTTCTATTAAAACTCTTACATGGAGTTTCACGAAGGGGAAAAAAGCAAGGAAATAGTATTTTTATTCCCCTGACTATTTATAGCATATTTTAATTATTAGAATTTTTATTGCCCTCTATATGCATGTTAAATGCAGCTTAGCAGCAGCAGTAAATAATGTAGATTTTACAAAAATAAGAAGTCGCCTTGCAGAAGTGGAAGCAAGCACGTGAGCTGTTCTGTGCCTCCTTTACTGTGATGTCCATACGAGAATGGAAAGGCTTTCACCGAGGGGCTAAGGCCCACGGGCACATGGCTGAAAAATAACACCACCTTTTCATTTGAAATCTGAACAAATTTAATGTAGAAGCTATTGATGGAAAATCAACTTAGAACCTCACATTTCTATTTTTCCAGGGTAGGACGGTACGTTAAGTCATTGCCTGCATTAATGGAATAAGTGCATTTGTCTCTTGCAGGCCTGGACTGAAAAATAAAGCACTGAGAAATAACATATGGAATATGCCTTGGGCGAGAGATTTTGTTGTGCTACTGCTGTTTCGCTAGTAAAATTGAAATCATGGCATGAGTGCACATGCTCCTGTAAGACATTTCACAGTAGGTGGCCTAAAATAGAGGCACCCAAAAATTCAAAAGTCATTTTTTATAAAGCTGCTCATCTCAACTATTCAAAACTCAATGAACAGGAACCCCCAAACTCACAGGATTTGGGATCTTTTCATTTCCCTCTAGGTGCTTTGTTTGCTTTTGGGCCTTTGCTATCGAGTTTAACTTCTCTGTGAAATTTCCACAGCTTTCTCATGTAAATACGAGGGCTAGAAACTGCATTTTGTAACTATATGCCCCAACTGCAGTAGCAGATGCTGCTTTAGGAACGATCAGCGAGAGCGCAGCTTGCCGAGGAGGTGGTAAGAACTGGCTGGGTGGGTTTGAAGAAGCCACGGTGGTCGCACAGAGACACGGTTCTACAAATCCAAGTGAGCCTGTCTCCAGTCAGGTTAAAATACTGAGAGAGCCCATATTAGCAAAGAGCTTTAAAGCAGAGGAGTGATAAGCATTGCAAGTACAAGGACTACAGAAGAGCCTTGAGATTATCTTTACTTTTGAAAGTCTTTGATGCTGGGTCCTGGACAAGCAACACTGCTGTCTCATGCTCAGTAAAAATTTATGCTCTTCCTCTCTCTTCCCAGTACCTAGACAAGCCTAAACCTGAACCACACGGAAAACACTGATTCTAGGGACAAGGTCACGAGCACTCAGCTTCTCCTCTCGAAAACAGCTACACAGTAAGTCTGCCTGGTTAACAAATGCCCAAGCGAACAGCATAACTTCCATCGAGTCTATTTTGATTTCGAGTTCACAGTGTCCCCAGTTCCAGAGGAACGTGCTTTCTGGTTGCCTTGTTTCACACTTGGAGTCACTGGCTGAAAAGCTGAGCCGGGAGGGAACTGGCAGTCTCTGAAGCGCAGCAATGTTTCACCACAAACCGTCTAATACAGTAGCAAACCACTCAGAACCGCAGTACGCGGCAGCCTCCCTTGTTGTAGCTCCTCAGTTACACACATTGTGTACACGTTGCGCCGCTTTCGCTTGCCTTTTTTCTCCTCCAAAAAATTAAGCAGAATTCAAAGAGTTATCTTTCCAACTTTGGTTTTTGCTGGGAAACAGAAAATCATCACATTAAAACAAGTGGACAACTGTTCCTTCAAAGCCAATGAGTTAACAATTCCTGCTTTGGTTTAACGATATGGGGTAGGAATCACAATCTGAATAGCACCAAGGAAAGAAGTCCGGAGCATCCTTTGCTTCTGCAGAATGGAGATTCACGAGGTTTTTCCTGCTGTGTTCCCAAGGCACTACCCACTGTGTTGGCAGTACACAGGTTAGCTCTGAGCACACTGTTATGCCACAGTGCAACTCAAAGAAATGGTATCATGGGCCGGAGCAGTACTTGGTAGTGTCAGAAGTGCAGTGCATCTGTGCAAATTTGCCCCGCTGCTCAGGAGAGTGAGCTACTCCTGGGTGCAATAGTGCACTGACAGAATTGCTCAGTTTTCAAGATCTGAACTGCCTACATAAAAATACACCAAGCAGAACGGACAAAACTAGTATTCAACAGAGAAGCTGTAGCAAGGGTCACAAAAATCCTCTGCTCCAAGGTAAGCAGAAAGGACAGGTTTTGGGATCTGTCAGTCCCAGAAAATAAAGTCAGGTTGCATGAGAACACCAGACATGCTATACTGTCATATTTATGACAGTAAAGAAAGTCCCATCTAGCACCCATAGAATCCACATATTATCTAACACCAAGACAGAATACTCATCTGTGCTGATGCATAGCCCCTAACGTAACAACTTAATCAACTAATGGACATGAAAAGCTGGAATGCAGGTTTCACTCCTTAAGGCTTCAAAACTCCTTGCTTTAACAAAATACAGCAGCGTGATTTTTTGCCCTCTTTTCACTGTCCATGTTAGCTTTCTTATTTAATATCCAGCGTGGAACCTATTTGATGATTCCCATATAGCATTACGCATCAGAAGCTTACATTTATACCATATACTTTCTATTGTTGCTGTTGGATAGTTAGCATCGGCAAACATATCTTGTTAACTATACAGGAAAAAAAAAATCCTATTCTGTAACTGTTTGGCAGCAAAAATGTTTTGCAGAACCTCCAGACTCCATGGGTAAGTATCACTGGATGAAGGGACACATGCAGTTTTTTTGAATCTGCAGCAGAAATATAATTTATTAAATGGTGGAGACAATGAACAACAAGATTTAACAGGCCAAGTAGCGATTAATGTCCTGTTCCCTTCTGAGAATTTAGGTAATGAATCTGATTTTACACTTCATGTTTTCAACAATGTCTGGAGAGAGAGAGCAATAGAACGCCCATTATCCTGGCGCAAGATTGACATATTCTCATAAAATGCTTTGTGATTGTATAAATGAGACCGAACAAAGGAAAATCAAGAGCATAGAGCACATATAAAATGTCCATAGACACCTCATGTTTTCCTATTCAGCAGGAAGCAGCAATGCAAGCAGAGAACTGAAGGGTATATTAAGAGGCATTTGTGCATTTCAGCATTTCTCTCTGTCTTACGTGAAGGTGCTTGATAAATCCCAAGCATAAAAATAAAAAGGAGAAGGAATGGAGTACGCGTGATCCTTGATGCTGATGCTGACTTTTCATTGCTAGGGTTCTACTTCAAATATGGTCCATATTCATATTATTTATGGATCATTATCAAAGGTGTAGCACTTGCTGGCAGGAAAAGCATTTCTGTTTATGATCAAAGCCACGCTAGCACTGCTTTGTAGAGGGCGGGCAGCTCAAAAGTGTTGAAGGACTCACCCAAGGTCATACACTGACTAAATGGAAAAGGAAGGAACAGAACGCGCAGGATCCAATTTCCTTTCACATACTACCTTGCACACTATGAAATCTAATGTTATCAGTGACTAGTTTGTATGTTTGAGTTGGGAGCGTGTGTCCACTTAGGGCAGGAAATAGCTACTATTTACTGGAGTCTCCAAAGATAGGTCAGAGAGCAAATATATGACAGAGATAAAGCAAGACCACTCCACTTCAGATATGAAATAACTTGGATGAGGTACAATCGATAAAACAAAATTTCCTTCCCTTCATCACACCTAACAGCCATGTAAACAGCTAAAGGTTTCCAGGTAAGAGGCATTTCCAAAACCAGCTCTGCAATCCCAGACACAAATACAGAAAGTTGAGCTTTCTGATAGCTCTATCAGTCAGAAATAGCTATTTTGGGGGGTTACAATTCATACTGACATGGACATTTTCTATCTTATTCTCCAAGTTATTCAATTTATGAAACTGTCAGTCCTCAGTGATACCCATAGCAAGTTTTAGGAGATAGAGACCTTTATTTTTTTTTTTTTTAGCTTGTCAAAGTCAAATAATTTGTGAACAGAGCTGGATGATCTGACATTTCCAAAAAAGCCTTTAAAAATTATGCAACCAGTCCCTCCACCCATGTCTGTATGGGATGAGTTTAATGAATGCAGGATTGCACTAAAATCAGTCTAGCTGCTTTCTGATGAGAGTGAAATTTCCTCCTGTGCAGAACATCAGCCTAAAGCCTATTCACCATTTAAGTCTTCAAAACAAGATTAGGGAATTTAACTAGCACAGAAGCTTTGTATTTTCCATCTAGTTTCTTAATGAATTTTACCATTAATGAGAGTGAGCATTACAAATGAGTATACAAGCTTCTTGACAGCCACAAACCTTTGGGGTAAAGAGTTCAATGCCTGAGCTCTGCAGCGTACATTTGCTTTTTTTGAACACAGATTCACAAAAGTGAAAAGTGAGTGAGTGATGGATCTTTTCCTTCCTTTTTATTATTATAAGGGATTTTTCAGTCTGTTGTTTTTAAGTTGGTACTCAAAGCCAGTCCTGTATAGCTGCTGGCTTCACTGCATATTACTCTTCAAATACTTAACTTAGAAGCAGTTCCTGACAGTCTCTATGACCCAAACCACATAAACAGAAAAATGAAAAGCCCATGTTAATTAGCAGCTATTTACTCCTTTTAATAAGCAAAGACAGTGAAATGAAAACAAAACTGGATGTCACCCCATTATCACAAGCCATGCTAATCCCAGATACCCTGCTGCACAAGAGGTTTATTAACTATAATATTTCTTTGCACTTTATGCATGCATGTAGAGTGACATTTTATCTAATGATCTAAACAAAACGTACAAGCATTAGCTAATTATATTTGTTGCTAATTATATTGGTATGGACACATCTGTTTTGTTGTACACGTGATGTAAAATCTGCAGAGCAATTGTTTATTTAGGACATATGAAAAGTAAACAGGAGCCTGCTCAATGCCTCCATGTTTGTAGAATAGTAAAAAAGGGATAGGTACATTGAAACCTGTAAGAAGAGCAGGCGTCCACCCTGACCAGCAGACATCAGATGTGCATCTAATGCCCTGACCGCAGGATCAGCTTTCCCCTTCCTATCATTATTGAAGCTGTGTAAAGTGTTAGGAGACAATCTTTTGGAAGCCAAAATGTAAGTACCAACCATTCTCACTAACCTGTGATTCACTGGATATGGGATGCCAAGAAGGAGATGATTATACTGTGAAGGAGATGGAAAGCTAGGAATGGGACATGGCCACCCCAGTTCTCCTCTCTAACCTCACAGACTATCTAATGAGAAAAAAGAACAAAAGCAGTATGAACATGAGGAGGTCTAGTCTCCAAACCAGACATATGCCTGCCTTTCATTAGCGTTCCTGCAAGATATAAGTGCACATCTGTCAGGAGAACCAGGCCCCATGAAAAGTAGGCATATAAAATCCCAGATCACTTCAGAGAGGCAATAAAAACAATATGGAAAATTTATAACAATCCAATGTAATTGTTCAAAGGTAACTGCTTCAAGGACTCTTATGAGGCTTGTAAAAGTTTTTCGACTGATAAAAAATGGGACATCGTTTGTAAGACAGGATAATATAGAACGTTGTTGAGCACAGGTTTTGCAGGAAAATAGGAGAGTGATGAGCTTGTACTGGTTACTGACCTGCTAATGTAAATGCAGGGAGAAGCCATTCTGACTAGTAAGACAGTATGATTTTTATTTTCACACAAACATTTTTAAACAGAAAAGTGGCCTTCACTCCCTTAAAATGCAATAGTTACACAGCAAAAAGTATGACCACAGGGCCCAGACTGATAGTGTTGTCTGGCTAGGTGAAGGCAGACATCCACTGACTCAATCTATGGCGTTTTCAGAGCTTTATGTAAGAAAGCTGTGACATCCATATAAAGTGCTCTAAGTACTGCAATGAAAACATAGCTTGGCATGTTTATAGTTTAGGAACGCTTATCTTTGATCAAGCAGGTCAGGAAAGCTATAGATTTGGTGGTCAGACTTGGGAAACAGGAATGATGTGCTCCGGTCTTTCCTTTGCTATTTACTCATTGTCCAATGATGCTGTTTAACCTTTTTACACATTGGTGTATTCTCTAAGTAGAACAGGTACAAACATAACTTTAAATTCCCTACAGGTTCCCTGCTTGTGAACAACACTTGTAGAAGGCTTAAATGAACAAATTTAATTTTTAATTGTAAGTCACTGTAATGTTGTCTCCTCCTGTTCTAATTCTACTGTGTTCCTGGGAACAGTACTATCACCTGAAAAGAAGTTTCACTGGTCTTTTTCATAGCTTATATATAAAATATTTCCTAACTTCAGAAGATTTAAATTTAAAAATATTATTTTTCTCTTTAAAGTATTAATCTCCTTCTGAACACCTTCTTAATCTATTCAGTTACATCAGAGTTTTCCCTCTGTTTGCTATTAACAACGCATCATTTAGCCTCATTTTTGTTTTAATCATAACAACAGAATCAGGCCAGATTGTCTATGCCTTTATCTGATAAATGCCTTGCTTCAAATGTGAATATATAAATATTAGCAGAAATTGGCAAAATAACTATATTTGTATTTGAAAAGACAAATTAAATATTGTAGGGTATAACATCCCTCACTGGGAGGGAACATCAATACTGTAGACATAAAAAGTACAATGAGTCTTTTACAGCAAGTTTATTTGCAATAATGCAGTTGTCATGTTTGTTTGCTTATGCCTCCTTTGAATTTTCTGAAATTACTATTGGAAAATGTTAAAGCCAAGAAGGTAATTACAATCTTCAGACTCTGTCACTAATGATTCAAAGAAATGGAGCAAACCTATAAATTATAATAGCCTAAATCAAGCTCTGGTCATGAAGAGTAGCATACACTACAACTGCACTCTTTGGCCAAGTCACAAATGACGGCAATGCAAGAGAGTTGCTCTGTGCAAAACTGCCAGTGGGCTACAGATTGGATGTCAAGGTGTGCACATGTTTTCAGGTGTGACACCATCCTTTGCTGCCTACAGAGCAAGGGGCAGGGATGATCTAAAGAGAGTGTTATGTCTAGGCATCACTGCCAGCTCAGGGAACAGGCAATTTGAATATAAAAATGATACAGATTTACCAGGAAAATTGAGGAAGCCTCAGCCCGTCCATTAGCACCAGAAAACGATGAGGTCACGGCTATGCCGGTGAACTCTTCACCAAGGACGCGCTCACACCTGCCGAGCACCTGAGATTCATTGCCTTCACCTTACTAGTAGCCTGCGAACTAGAATTCCTGTGTGAAGGATCCAGTCCTGGATAGCTAAACACCAGTCTCCCAGGCAGCTTTGCCGGGAGACAAAAGCCTGTCATCTCTTGTTACTAAGTGAGGCTTTTGTGTGCAAGAAATGCTGGCTTTTACACTGAACTGCTTAAAATTAGAAACACACAAAGCCAGAGAAAAGAGCCTGAGATCATTAAATCTTTATAGGTATCTTAAAATTCTATTGACAAGAAGTAATAGAGAAAAAATATAAAAGATGGAAATGTGGTAGCCAAGGGCCATTGCACCACGTCAAAAAGCAAAAAGGGGTCAGAATTATTTGAAAAAGTCACTGTTAATTCCTAGTATGACTGAACTTGCTGATTTACTTTTTACACTAATTGGGGAAAGAAAAAGATGATACATTAAGACAGATGATACTTAAGTGACCTGTTCTTTATTATGGTTAGCTTTATGCCCTTTTATTGATTTTGTATGTCTATACTCACATTCCCCTTCAACCTTCTCCAGATTCTCCTTTCTGATTAGTATTCTTTCAATAGCATCTTAGAACCACACTGGTTAAGAGACCTTGTGACACCTCTACTCCAGTCCTCTGCTCAAAGTAGCATCAACACTGAATTCAGACCAGGGTGCTCAGGGCTTTTTCCAGTCAGGTCTTGAAATCCTCAAAGGCAGAAATTCCACAATCTCTCTGGGTCTCTGTTTCAACACTTAGTTGAAACTTAATGACATTTTCCTACCTGTTATCCAGTCTGAATCTTCCCTGTTTCAATTTATAACCACCGTTTCTTGTTCCCCACCCTCACACCTCAGTAAAGAGCCTGCTTCTGCCTTCTTGGTCACCTTCTCTTAAGGTCCTGCCAAACGTCCTCTTCTCCAGGCCAAACAAGCCCACGTCCCAGGCTCTCCTCACAGGCCACCTGCCCTAGCCCACTAGCTCAGCAGTCCTCCATTGCACTTGGTCAATGTTCCCACGATGTTTTTTTTTTTTTGGGGGGGGGGGGGAGGGAGAGGGGGCAGAGGTCAGCCCAAAATTGGAGGCAGTGTCCATTTGCAGCCTAATGAGTGCCAGGGAAAGAGGAATAACCACTTCCCCTGATCTACTGGCTAACTGCTGTTGATACAGCCCAGCGCGCTGTTAGCATCCACCACTGCCCAGGAACACTCTCACAGCCAGCTACTGCCCAGCAAGAGGTCCCTGTCAGCACAGGAAACCGATTTTCAGAACCCTCTAAAAATTATTCTATTTTCTCATCTCTTCTGATCTCTTGCTTTCATTCCTACAGTGAGCATTAAGACATTGCAATGTAGAGCAGAAAGAAAAACTTGATGATGCTATATACAAATGAATCCTGATGAGGACACCTAGCCTGCCGGCACATATCTGAAATACTGTGCTATACTGGTATGATAAACTTGAAAAGATCCAGAAGCAATGGTGTATATAAATAAATGCCTTGCCACCACACAAGATATCTGATCACAGACCATGTTTGAAAGCTGAGCGCTAAGGTTGAGATCAGCTTTTTGACTCTGTCTAGATGAATCACCGTGTTGTCCATTTCTGAAACAAAATCAACCAGTCGCACATCAACGCTGTCTTCCAAACAAGAACTGAAATATTTGAGTATCCCTGGGAAGGCAATTTTTTTTGACCCAACACTTTGCCATCTAACCTTGCAATGTTAGATGTTGTAAATATGATATACTGCTGCCATAAAGGTGGGGGTAAACTGTCTGAAATTCAAAATGAGAAGGCAGTGGGAGGAGGATTTTCCCCTACCTTCTGCTGTATTGTTGTGATACTTAAAACCTAGGATCCTGAAACACTATCTTGCACTACAGCAGAAAACATCATTCCTCCCTATCCAAAAATGCCTACGTCATTATAAAATGCTATTCTCCTAGTCACGGTTTGGCACTCGCTTTGCCCAAACACAAAGGTTTTCATTAAAACTCACTGGAGTCGATGGACATCCAATCGATTCTGATCGCCTCTGGGGCAATGTCGGAATTTTATAAAGCACAAGATCCACTAGAGACATCTGAGATAACCAACAATTCAGTGGCTTGGGATCCGTCTTTTAACTTTCATATCAATAGGGTATTATAGCATAATCTGTAGTCTTAGTGCTGCCTTGTTTTGCTATCAGTTCACACTTCAGAACTGTAAGAAATCTGTGCAGCTTCTATACTGAGCCCTTCCTCCCTTGCTGATGGTTCAATGCTTTAACGAGATGTGTATTAAATTAGAAAACAGCTGGCGGCTGCACATCTGAAAATGTGTGTGGAGGGGTTGTTTGGGGTTTTTTTTTTTTTTTTGCCTTTCCTCAAAATAAATCGCAGTTAGAGCTTTTCTGATGAAGGCCTGCACAAAATCCTTAAAATAAGTCTTTAAAAATATCCTGTCAATCATTCTGCATTCCACTGATTAAACAGTAACATTACATCCACAGAGAGAGTTCGGTCTCTCAACAACAGACACAGATCTTTGTGCACCTATTTTTCTAAGGTTACTGATGAAGGACTTTGAACTGTGAGCTATCTGCCGGTAAACATCACACCCATAGTGTGCCAGAATTGTCAAGACAGGGTCCTCTAATGATAAAAGGAAGGGTCTCATCCTCCTGGTAGTATTTTCTAGGGAAATACTATATGCTTTCTTGTTTAAGTGCCAGACATCACTCAATACAGAGACATTCTCAAACAACGGAGGATTTAGGTGGTCCAATCCAGGCCAATTCATTATCTGATTTCATATATTCTTCATTTAGGTATTTCTTTTTTATTCATTTTTTCCTCTTTGTAAGATACAAAGTATAGATAATACAGATAAATATATCTATACTCACTTCTGTAAAATACTTCAGGAACATCAAACATAAAACTCAAAGCAATGCAACAGGAAGGGTCATGTTGTTTCTCAGGTCATTTCTGCCCTTGGTTCCAGCCTCCCAATCTCAGGCCGTAGGAGATGTTCACAGCAGAACTCGCTGCTTCAGGCATTAGCAACCTTGGGTGTTTGTTACCACCCCATACTGGATATTGGGTGCTCCTCTGCAGGATCTTCTTGAGGAAACCAAAATCACCAGCTGCTTCTAACATAAGCCTTATTTATTTATTTATTTATTACAACTCTGTTCTCTAAATGAACCTACCAATCAACTACACAAGAAGACATTAAATGACTTCTACACAACATTTCAGTTAAGCCGAGAGAACATGAGAAGAAAAATGGGCATATTTGGAGTATCTGTCAAGAATGATTGATTGCAGGTTACTAAAACCTGCATTTGTTTGGCAATTCAGGACAGCAGATGAAGAGGCCACCTAAAAGGCACGTTCTGTGCCAGCGTACTGACTGAGGAGGCATTCTCCTACCTGAACACAAAAATGAGCGCTGTATGGGGACAGCTCAGACTGTTTGATCCTAACGCATGGGATAAATCATTATGGGGAGGAGGTAAAAAGGAAAGCTGATACATATATCTAGAAAAAAAAAAGAGAAAAGTGGGGAATACTATAAACCCATCATCTCCTTTAGAAGAGCAGGCAACTTCCTTGAAAAATATTCTATAAAAGAGCATGAGTGATTCTCAATGGTGTATTTGCAGTTGTAGTAGCTGTTGCTCAGGGTTGTGATCATTGCTGTGATGATCATTTAGGAGGAGATTTTGTCACTTTCTGAGGTATTAGGAGAGTTAACATTATGGATGGTATTACTGTGTCACAGTGATCAGTGTCTTGTAATATCTGGTGCCTCTCACAGCCCACTGGAATTGCTGTATGAATACACCAGAATCTCAGCTGTAATTTTTAAAATACATTCCTAACCTTCATAGTACAGCAGACAGTGCTTGCTCATGTGATATGTTCCAAAGACAAATACTAACCCAAGTACACACTGTTTAAAAATTGTCCTCAGGATTTTCAAGCCACTCGTACAATTCTGGGGAGGTTCTGTTCTGAACTGCCTGCAGTGGGCAATAATATGTCATACTCCGAATGCTTCCAGGGGAATCAAATGAAGATAAGTAGAACACCTGCAGAAGTGAAATGTTATTTCTACCACTGCCATGATAGCAGAATCTTCTGTTTCAAAAGTCTGCAAAATTGCCAAGCAGAGCTAGTGAGGAAACCTAAAGATTCAGAACCACGCAGTCTTAATGAGATTCAAACGCTCCTGAATTTTCCCTATACATTTATATTCAGCTGTTCAATTAAAGGTGACTAAAGGGTAATTCTTTGTTTCCTCCCCCGCTCTGTTAACTTGAACAGCTAAATGCTGGAAGCAAAGAACAGAAACCAACATAGTGAACTGCCCTGAGTTTTTAGAATATGGTTTTATTTTATTTAAAGCATTTGCTTTAGGATAGCCAGAGAGATTCAAGCTCGTCTTTAAAAGAGCCCTTGGGGACCACAGCAGACAATCTGAATTTGTACAAGTGCAGTTTCACTTAACCTCATTAATACAGAATTATCTCTGTGAAAACAGCAGAGACTGATGCAGAAATCTTTGGAATTTCAGAAAAAAAAAAGCTTTTAGTTAAAGACTCTTTCTGAAGCACAGAGCAAAAGTAGATGAACCACGATTAACAGGGACATTTTCAACTGCCCTACCTCAAATGTAAGAACGCAACTCGCCTCTTAATTTTCAGAAGCACTCACGTTTCTAAGTTTCTTATATATTTTCTTTTCAAATCTGTCTATAAATTATCCTGTGGTGTCAGGATAGGGTACAAATTTCAGCACATTCTTCAGGGCAGAGTCTGCCTCTCGGTACACAACACTCTTTAGCCCTACTGCAAGCGTGAGCGGTCGTGGCTGCGGGGAGCGGCAGGTCTGCAGGGCCAAGGCGCAGGTCGGGCGCCGCACGGGCAGCGCTCCTTCTGCCCTGCCGCCACGACCCCGAGCGCTCTGCGCTCGCTCGTTACCCGCGCAGCACAGTCCAGACGTGTCGCTATAGCTCTTGCACAACACAGCAATATGTGCTGGCATTTGGAGCACAGGAACAATGACAAAAAAATTAAAAAAATAAGATATTTCCCTAGTATCAAAGACACTGCTATAGCTACAGTTAACAGCAACAAGCATAAATTTCAATATTCATTGAAACAGGACAGATTAAATGAATGATTCACTTGCAACTGTCCTCTCTTGTTCTTGTCTGCTTGTTAATCCTCTTTTTTTATACTGATCCATAAGCACAGACACCTGTCAAGCATAAAATGGCTGCAATCTTCCTTACAGCAAAAGAGCAAGAACTAACTGGGCAGGTCACCTGTGCGGTACAACCTTGGATCTCGCAGACGTAGCGAAGAGTCGGCACTCAGACCCTCCCCAGAAAAGGGGAGATAGTCACAGGAACCTGGGCATCACTGCCCCCGCAAGAGAAGCCATCTGTGACAACACCGGTCTGCAAGAACGCCTGCTTGCGCATGCTTGCAAAGCCTATTGGAAATCATTGGCTCCAATGTCAGGCTGTCTGAAAAAAAGCAGAAAAGTCCCTTCTCAAATACACTGCTCCTTTATTGTAAGGTTTCCTTACAAGCTATGAATTTGCACTATACATTAAGAGTTGAGGAATCAACAGAAAACTTGGTGGAAAATGGTTTAGCAAATAGAATGGCCAAAGTGTCATTAAAGCACAAGAGGTAGCAAAAGGCCAACATACAGTTAAGAAAGTTTGTTTTAACATCGTATTTCTCGCAGGTGTCAAATCCAGGAAGGGCAACTGCCTTCTAGAATATTTGGCCAAACTCCAAAGTAGTAACAACAAATTAGCCGTGACAGCGACTTTATATGGCCCTTACCACCACAACTGTCAGTACGTTCAAGTCCCACAGTAGCCTCATGAAATAGTTTTTTACTGCCATGTTTACAGATGTGAAGAATAAGGGGACTCGAGAGGTTTGTTCATCATAACAGAGAAGTCTGCGGCAAGACAAGAAAATAAGAGCTCCAGTGACTACCATGACTGCCCATTTCTCAATACAAGCACTCAGCCAAGAAGCTGCAGCTCAGATTTCCTGCTTTAACCTAATAAAACCTGTTTGTAGATTTTGATCAGTTCCAAGTGGACATGAATCTGGTCTGGAAACCAGCATCCCGCCAGGCTACCCAGTTGTTTATGAGTGATTCTGGAATTCACACTGAACTTCTGGTTTTAGAAAGAGATGCCCCATCAGGGAAGAGTTCAGTTAAGAGACAGATGAAGAAACGATGGAAAACTTATCCTTATGTAACTCAACCTGGACTACAAATGTATCTTTAAAAAAATAATAGAAAAGAAGCCCTTATTGCTTCCAGCTGTCTGAGTCTTTCCCTTCAACACATCATAGAAAATGAATCACAAAAAAATGACAATAAAGTATATGGAAACTGGAAGAAAAAGAAAAATAAAATGATTTTTGCCCTGTATGCATAAAAATACACATAGCCAGATAACAACAGCAGGAGAACAGCAGCACAGCAGAATTCCTTATTGGTTCAGACCATTTGCAAGTTTTGATCCCTTCACTTATGTGCCAGTGCAAAAAAACATACACAGGGAGAACTGACTGCTTATGCTGCTCTAGCTAGCCCCCGAATAGGAATTTCTGATGCTGGATCCAAAATTAAAGCAAAACTGCTTAACCTTTGTATTTTACTAGCTGACCTTTAAAGCTGATAAAAGCATATTTTTTTTCCCTTGAAAAGAAACAAAACCATTAGGGAGCCAGGAAGTGCTTTATCTTCATCTCGTGACTCTCTTCCAAAAGCTTGCATTACATTTTTCCTTCTCATTTTTGTTTCTCATTTGTGCCAGTTTGGTAATACGATTACAGGACGGTATTACTAGCTCAAGCATGGCCAGTATGCAATACAGCAGAAACTTGCCTTGCCTTGCCATCAACAAGAAGAAAAATCTATGTGAAAGACCTGTATGCATATGTGTATATATATGTGCATATGTACGTGTATATATATATTTATATATGCAAAAAGGCATTTAGTCTAAACACTCAAATGGAAATTTTACAGAAATTTTACATTAGCATGTGCCAATGTAAGACAGCATTTAAATTTCTTTTACACTTGAGTATTGATTCTTTTATACATTAATCTGCATGATGCTACCCTTAACATGATTCATACACAAAAGCTGTGTATTTCATAACAGGTTGTATTGTATACATTTGCGTGTTAAAAGAGAGGGCATTAATGTCTTCAGCAGCTACACTTTGCACTTCAGTAGAAGTGTGTGACTGTGCTGGTGAAAGCAAAAGGGTTCAGACTTCCCAATGTTTGTGATTAAAGAAGAAAAATCATCTGCTTTGAGGAAAGCGGGTAATTTGCAAATGAACAACCTATCTGCTGGGATTCTAGAGCTGTCCCCCTATTTTACTGCCCACCAGAATTTTTTAGAACAAAATTAATTTTGTAGGAAAAAGAGTCAGAAAGCTATTACAAGGGTTTAGGTAGGTTGAAAGGATGTGGCAAAGATGGTTTATTTAATCTTTAATTAAAGGAAATGACCACTCATCAGTAAGATAAACAGGAATCTAAAAATATTCTCTCAAGATGACCGTAATACATTATGCAACACATGCACACTGTGAGATCTGTAGTGTCTGGTCCTTGAGAATTAACAGCCTACTATTGCTGGCTTCTAACACTCTAGCTTTTGGACGTAAGTTCATCAATCCCCAACAGTGACAGAGTAACCTCAACGTCCTTGTGACTCCAGCTTGCCATTGGGTCTAAAGAAGCCTAGCTTCGCTGGAAGCAGGATTTTGCATTTATGCATTTCTCTGTCAAACATCTTAATCTCTAATGCCTGCAGAAGGTTTTGAGACAAAGTCATACTTAGCATTTCTGCACTGCTCTAATCATAACACATTAACATTCATTAACTTTAGGGACCTTTTGTCACTAGAAAGAGAATGTTTGAACCAGAATGTACTTGCTGATCTGCTGAGGGTCTACTTAATGCTTCTGTCTCTTCTTGCAGATACTGCTCCACTCCTGTTTTAAGAGATTCTGTGCCACCTATAATATAAAGTTTGATTTGTCGTTTTGCTGGGGGAGGTTACAAAGATGCAGGTTTTCTCACTTGACTTTTTCCATTGCCTCTATGTTTAGATTATCTGTGCTGTTACAATCCCGAACGCTGAATGCTCTCTGCAGCTGCATAATGTAGCACAGATGCACAGTAAGCTCCTCTCTATATAGCAGCATTGTGTCACAGCATGGTGCAAAGGATAGAAAGCTATTTCTGGATCTGACACCAACTTCTTGCGTGACATTGGACGAGGCCTCTTAACCTCGCTGTTGTTCAGCCTTCTTCTCTAAAATGCTGATGATAATATAAACCCACTTGATTGCAAAGAACTTGGAAATCAAAGGAGGAAATTTCAGAAGTAATGCTATTTACTTCGCTCCAAAACATGCACATCTGTGATGAAAGAAGATATTGCTCTCTATATCTCTGTCCCCATCCAGCACTGAGATGCTGGTTTTTTTCCAACCTCAATTTTTTGTCCATCTCACTTTCTC
The DNA here is from genome assembly GCF_028389875.1 of Rhea pennata. NCBI lineage: Eukaryota > Metazoa > Chordata > Aves > Rheiformes > Rheidae > Rhea > Rhea pennata. Next base: position 5,577,329 of record NC_084679.1, on the reverse strand, counting down.
AGTCTCTCCCAGGCTTGCTACAGAATGGAACTGTGAGGTTTGGCCCTAATTTTTCTTAAGAGATATATCAACATCTGGTCTAAAACTCAGAGCTTTGGTAAACACGCTCCTATTCAGACCAATCTCCTAATTAAATCCAGATTCTGTTAATCTGTGTTCATGTGTTCATTGCTAATATGTCCCTTTCACAAAAGCCTTATCCAAAGCTCTTTAACGTCTGTAATACCACACCACACAGAGAAAAAGCAGAACCTGTCCTTCAGGAATCTGGCGTTCGGGAAGGAAATTTCGACCTGGCTACATCAGAGTTAGGTTGGCACAACATGGAACAGAAACACTTTGGCTGACTGTGTAGCTGACCCAGACCACGTGTGACTCTCCTCTCCGTTCTGAAACCAGCCGTAACTCTTCAAACAGCAAATACTACGAAACGCTCCGAAGCTCACATAAACCAAGGAAACTCGACAATGTGGATCGCTCCCGGGGTTCTAAACAGAGCTCTTGACAGAAAAGGAGCGTATCAAAGACTCACCACGCTTCCCCAACCCGTACAACCCATCACCTACTGGGTTTTCACAAATCAGCACTCTAAAGTAGGACACAGCCATAACTCAGGTATTCACAATAATAATAAGGGATTACATGGACCATCACAAAGACCCTGCAATGTAATTTCTCCTCCTGGGATGTCAGAATTTTTTCTACTTCGGTGAGCACCCTTGTAGAGGACTCCAATTACCAAGAAAACATCAAAATACTTGCTTGGATTTCACTGTAATCTCATATAACAAAATGTGCGTGAAAGCAGTTAAATATTTTTAATATAACAAACTACCTACGAAAAATGCTCCTTCCTCTCTCCATCATAATTGTTGAAAGGAGTATGAAAATTTATTATACTTTCAACATTGTACTGAAATCTTATCCATAGGAAATGTAGAAGTATCTGGAAACCTTTTTAAACTTGGACTCTGCTCAGTGATCCACGTTTTCATCATCTATGCAGAATTTTCTTTTCAAAGACAGAACTGTAAGACCTAAGGAACGATCTTTGCTAGGTGGAAATATCGATGAAGTCAGTGGAACCGTACTGATTTATAACAGCTAAAGATTAAGCCAAAAGAGCAGGCTCAAAGCATACTCCTGGTTCTACCACTGCTTCCAGCACTCTGCGACACGCAGTAAGCCAGTAAGAGCCAGATTATCTGCTCTACTGACTCTGCAGTAGGAGCCCTCACTCACATCACAGATGTTGTTACACCCCAGTAGCAGTGCTCAAGGTCTCTGCAGTTAATCTGGCCCTCAGCCACCCTGCACTGGCAGTGGCTGATACACATCACAACACTGCAGGGTACTGCTCTGCTGTAAAATAATAATGTATCTTTGCACAGAAAACATCATTCAGCAGCACAGAACACAAAAGGGCCTGGTACACAAGTGTTCTGTGAGCTCAGTCATGACAACACCATGAGGCAGTGGCCATCTCAGAAGAAAACCTAAATATAATTACATATCTAACCTCTAAATACCTATACTTTCCTACCTCCCTTCTACCCCTAGCTTTACTACCTGAATAAGTGAAAGACTAATGCCAGGGTTTGCAATAAGTCATATTACATTTGGAAAAGCCATGAACTGACTGTCAAGATCTGAAATATAACTGAACCCAAAAGCACCTTCTGGCCCGCCGTGCCACCAGGCATTCTGGTTATCAAGGGATACACGAGGAAAGAGCGCAGGCACAGTTACCTCTCTGCTGAGCAAAGTGTGTATCAGAGAGTGAGGGGAAGAAAAGCAGATGAAGGACTGTGTCACGGCCATGCCCTCACAGGGATATGGGAGCAAGAATAACCTACAATTGTTTATGAAAACCACCAAAAATACATAGCTACCTTTTCAAACAGAGCACAAACACTGGACTTCAATGCATGCACTGCATTCATAAATCATTGCAGCACAAAGTTTTCTTTTGTTACAAGCAAATGTAAGAAGAAGGGCAAAGGAAGGCTGGGTCTATTTTCCCCAAAATATTTTAATATTTTTGAGGAACTCGAACTTCTTGTATGTTCAGCTTCACCTATACTGCACATTACTAAACCACCATGCACAGAATTTGACTGTCTGTATATTAAGCATTGTACAGGGCTGATAGCCTGAAAGAAACAGAATGAAAAATAAATACAGAAATGACCCATCTTTAAAACTAACTTACTTACGACATTATTTGACCTAGCATATTGCTATGTATTCCACTATAAACAAGAAATGGATTAAACTCCATTGACTCTATTCAATATCTCATTAATCTTGCCTTCCTTTTTCAAGGTTGGTTTCCATTACTTAGAAACTGTTTTCTGACAATAGCAAGCGACTTGGAAAAACACTGGATAAGAAGCGGTCTGAGAACAGCAGGAACACAACTGCAAAGACAGTGTTTGTCTCAGTATGACATTTTAAACTGCAAGAATTCACGGCATTTTTTAAGGATACTAACAAATAAAGGTTTAGAAATAGGGCTTTGTGATTGAGTTTGCTGGTCAGGCCAAACCACTAAAAAAGGTAAAATGACTACTGTCAACACAGAATGGTTTTGGGGGCTGTTTGGGCAGCTGTTACCAAAAAGAAGAAAAAATGTTATTAGATGAAGTGAACATTTTTTCCCCCATAAACTGAAGGGCTCTGTTTCATTTTCAGGTTGCTCAGCTCTTTCTTAAAATAAAATTTGCTATAGTAATTTCTTCAGTTGCTCCAAAGTTGTGCACTTCACTGAATACATCTTTTTGCCAAGAATTTAGCCAAGTTCAGCTCCTAACAAGTCTGAGCTACAACATGATAAAGATGACGTTTTTCCTATTATTGGAAAAAGGGAGCTATATAACATTTCAGAAAAATAGTACAGAGGCAAGAGCACATGAACTGTTTACAGAATTGCAGCTATGGAAAGAATTTCAAGACAACAGAATATCTGATTGAGTTATTTTATGTAAGACAGTATTTATTTATGTAAGACAGTATCACATCTCAAAGGGAGCAATAGAGAGTTTCTACTGACCGCAGCTCATGAGGCTCTTGGTTGCATCTCACCCGAAAACCAACCTCTACCATGGGAAGAGGATGGTTTTTTGGACACTTCTGAAGAAAACTCTCTCTCCTGATACATACTATATGTCCATCATGGTAGAACCTGTACCAAGCTATCATGTAGACCAACCATACTTCATTACATTCATGAGAATCATAAGGCAGAGTGAGCTCAGACTTCTTTTAAATTTTCTCTTCTCATTTATAATCCCAAACTCCAATTTTTGCTTTTATGGAAGACCACAAATTGTCCTAGGAATGTTATTGCAGAATGATGAATGCTTGAAGCTTGCATTATTATCATGCTTTATTATAAACAGAATAATTTCTTGCGACTCTGAAATACTTCGCTCGCAAGCTACCAGACATGATCATTTGTTTATTTCAAAGCTGTTAATAGCATATTCGTACTTCACATTCTTTATGCTGATGGTGCATGAAATAATCAAATTTTCATTCTTTACCTGTGCCACATAAATCAAAATTCAACTTTAGATGCAACAATTGCCAATCAAGATTTTTTCAACATGAAAACAGCAAATTCACATGCCAAACGCTACAGTTGTCACTGTGTTGTCCTAAGTTGAGGTTCTGATGGCAGTTTCAACCCCGTTAAATACTGTACACAGAAACAGACTTTCAGACTGGACTCTTGAAGACAACACACAATCCTGCTGCGTTCTAAAAAGCAACATTGCTTTATTTCTAGTAATTGTGCCCCGTGCAGATGGGATTATGAGGCTTTCAGGATTGAATTATATTTGTTTACATTTTAATGACATGACTAATCATAGGCTGACTGTTTTAGGGTGAATGCTGGCAAAATTTAGCTCAGTTTCTTTCACTGATCATAATTACTAGAACTGGTATCTACAGGTTGGTCTCCTACAATTCTGTCATCTTCCTTGTGAACTTGTCTGTTTCTGTATCACTGTTTTTTGCGATATCATTTCAGAACATTTTCCTACTTGAAGGAAAATAGAGGCTTTTCAAATGACTTAACTGAGCAATTGAAACATTAGTTGTAGTAGACAGATGAGCAGTACCAGCCATTCAAGGCATGGTGCAAAAATCTATGTGCGTGCAGAAGGAAAGTAATTTTTGCAATGAGTGAGAAAGACAGCTATGAGTTATTTCTCCGTTCATCATCAAAGTAAAGAAGCAGGTTTCTTAGCTCACATGCTTGTATAATGATTTTGCAAGACAGACTTAGCAACTATTTTATTCTAATTTAAGAAAAGACCACAGTTTTCAGAGTGACTAGTCACCTGCGAAAACCAATCTGAGATACTAGAAAGGGCACGATGTGCCTTACTGTTAGCCTAAAAAGACAAACTTCCTAAATCGCAGTAAAACTTACCCAGATTTTTAAAGATATTCAGAAAGCTAAAAATGAAGAAAAGGATGTAACGTATGATCCAACTTTAAGATGAGGAACTGATACTCATTCTGTGTTGGGTATCTTAAAGCCTCTCTTCACGCATCCTGAAAAGACAGACTTCTGAAAAGCTAATCCAAAGTTAGTTAAGCAAAATACCCGTATTTGAGTTTTTCAAGCAAAATACAGTATTCTGCCTCTTGAGGAATACAAGTGTTTTCAGCATGACTTAATAAAAACTGGTTTCGGCAAGAGGGAGATTGGGGTTTCCTCAGGCAGCAGGAAGAGCCCAGTAACCCTTCCTCAGGGAATGGAGAATGGAGCTGACCTGCGCTGTTCAGCAGTAAGAACAGGGGAGGAAGGGGAAAAAGTGTTGAAAGACAGAAAATAAAATTCTAAATTCCTCATTTTTTTTGCAAGCTTTTCAATTCCATTTGGCACAAGAAGATAGAAATAGAAGATGAAATTGCTGGTGACTCTAAACTCCACAGAGAGTGTTTGCAAATCTACTTGCAAACTGAAATACAGGACAAAGACAGAGATGACGGAAGAGGTGTTACAGTGCTAGACTGCCTTCAAACACATCCGACTTAAAAAAAGAAATAAAAGTACCTAAGTAATACTCTGAGAGCAGCAGTATCTCTCCTTTGCAGTTTCTCCCATATTAGTGATCAGGGCACACTATCAGGGACCTCACTACCGCTAATCCAGTACCTTAATTGCGTATCATGTTAAAATACACCAGCAAAGCATAGGGTAGCACTACATCATCTTCTCCCTTATTCTACTCTTTGCACTAGAGGTTCTTAAGGATGCTTCTACCCTCATGAAGAGAAATGGGATGTAGCCAGCAATGCAATTTCACATGGTTCTTAGTCCAGGTGACATGATTATTTATCTTCTGTTACTGTGAAAATCACCACGTGGAGAACTTGCGCATGGATGGCCAATTTAAATGTCAATAAAAGTAAATACATTTAAAGAGGTCATGTTTATGCATTATGCAAGGAGCAAAAGAAAAGGCTTGCATTTTTATCATGTTAATTAAGTTGATATGGTTATTGCAAATCATTTTGTTTCACCTGGAGCTGTAATTAAGTGACACCATTTAATGAGAGGGAAGCAGCTCCAACTGAACACATTTCTGCAGTAAAGTTCCTCTGACAGTGAAGAATGTTTCTGTTTACACTGCTCATCATTTCACGCTCCTCAGTGCTGATGCCCTTCTAGTGAGGTAAACACTATTTTTAAAATAAACAATTACAAGCATTTGTGATAGCTTTTAGCTATTTTGCAGGCTGAAAAAAACCTTTGAAATAATCTTAAGTATTATTACAACAGCAAATAGATTTTTTAAAAGTAAATTTTCAAAGTAATTAAAATGAGAAATTAAAATTTTAGCTGGCATTTCTACTATGATTTACTTCATCTGTGTATACTAGGCCAAATTCTGTTCTCTTTTATGGTGACTTAATCCTGGGATTATTTACAGTAGATCTAAAAATCAGTTTGGCCCCAAGACTTCAAAAAAAATTAATATAATAATAAAAGTAGCTTTGAATTTCTCAAGTGCTTATATAGGGTGGTGACAGACACTCCAAGAACAAGCTAGAGACAAGACAGACAGACAGACAGAGATACTAACGAAGCACAACGTTACTATGTCTTTCTACTTGGATTTCTTCGCTTGAAGCTGCAGTCTTTCACCTGAATGCAGAACACACACCAGGTTTATTTTAAGGTGAAATAACAGCTTCTGCTGACATCTCCTGCCACTATGTGGAAGTGTGATGGATGGCAGTAAGACGACATATGAGGCGTCACAGGATTTTGCCAGCATCAGCCACACCAACCATATGTCCCTCATCTGCATAGCCAAACTTGGCAGAACTCTCTTATTATGGCTCATTTTGTGGTCTCTGAAAATCCCATCAATATTTTCCTACATGGAGAAGCCTTACCACATTAATTATAATAGGACTGCTTTACTAGGCAAATGGAAACACTGCCAGGATCCAGTAATTAGGCATCTTGATGCTTAATATTCACGAACAACTCACATACAAGATGCATCTGGAATGCCTACTGGATCGTTCAATTGCACCAGCAAATTGGATCACCAACTATTTTATCTTTTTATGCTTTCAAACTTGAAAGTGAATGCAGTGCTTTTGGAAAATAAGGATAAATAGAAATGTGGTGAGCCAGGAACACTGTTGGCAAGGTCTGTGAAAACTCTTTCATCCACTTCTGTGAGAAGATACTATTTTTATCCCAGGTCACTCTCGAAGAGACCATCTTCAGGTTTACTGTGTAATGCAGTCAGAACAAGACTGGGCTGCCAGAGCACTTTATATTACTACTGGAAATCATATTTCCTAACCAAAATCTAGATAGGTCTGGAGAGAAGGCTCACTGGAAAAGGCTCCTCACAGTACTCCATTGCCATTTACTGTTGTTCCTAGAGGTAGCACAGAACATCTTTGTACCTTTAGAATTTTCTTAAATTTGTCTGTAGGTATGAGGCTGAAAACAAGTACTGACTTCTGACAACATAAAATTGCTTTCATTAACAAATGATATAGAGAAGTATATATCTGAACTAAAATGAATGAGGATAAGACTCAAGCTCCAAGGAACCTTAAAAGTAAAATCACTCTTGAAAGGAAAGCTGATTTCTCAGATTCAGACCAACCAGATAGTTCTACTATTCCAGATCCTGAAAGCTCAGGAGATTTCATGATCTGTGAATCCCAAGTCCAGCACTCCCTGAGTTCAATACCAAGACCAAACTCTATTTTACATGAGATCCATGTAAAAACATGGCCTCCACAGCAGACCACTGAATCTTTTGGCTCCAGTTTTGCACCAGCTGAGGAAATATTTAAAGAATATAAATGCAACCCTCTTCGCAGAGAAGCCCAAGAGCAGTAGGGATTTTGATTCTAGCGTGTGTTAAACACAATCTGTGCACATTTACTCCATCGTAAGTGCCCCCAAATCATGGGTATACCCCTGTAAAAATACGTAAGATAAAATGAGGTTTTCAGACATACTGTTCACAGAGGGCCCCACCGTGGGTCCCTACCTTGTTTAGCTTGATTAGGAATCATGGGACACCAGCTTACAACAAAGCGCTGTCAGAAGTCAGAAGAGCAAGATTCAGTCACTTCATTACCGTCGGTGGGGAAGCAATGTTCTCACAAGACAGACAGACGGCTGTCTTGAGATGCATCACTGGCACTACATACTAATAAGCGCTTGCAACCATCCATCTTCATAGACAGGTATGTCTGCTGTCTGCAGATCGCTAAGCAAACTGGCAAATAGCCAACACCTCTGTTCTTTCTCCTCTTCTCCTTTTTTGGGCCAGAGAGGGGAAACTATGCCAGAACAACCTTGGCAATTTTCCCTCAGTTTGTCGCTACTATCTTGTTTCAGCTATTAAAAGTTTTGTAACATACATATAAAGGCAAGAAGAATACCTGCATGCAGAGGAAGGCAAATGCTTTGACCCCTAAGTCCCACTCTTTGCACAAGCCATAAGATCCCAGATCTAGTCCCAGGCCCTACACAGCCTGTTGACAGGGGACCCAAAAGTGAAGTCTAAGAACGGGTATAGAATTCATCAGCCTGTCATATGCTTTCAGCAAGAGTCTGCTTCTGTTACTTCTAAATAAATTTATATGCACATACTTGTATACGAATATTTATTTATATATTTCAGTAAGCACACACAGTAGAGCAGGAGAGTGGAAGCTACTTGCAGACTGCAAGTCTGCTCCAGATTAAAAGCTATTATTGTAGCCACATGCATGCCCATCACTGTGCACCAAGGCTCTGCAAGGTTTGTATTAATTCTTTTGACTACAACCCCTTGATGACACTCACAATCAGTGTTTTAAATGCACCTAATTTTAATACATCTCAGCAGATTGTTTGCTTTTCCAACTATTATATGCTTATGAAGAGGGGAATATAAGCCTGGCTAGCCTTCAGCCATTCTTCTGCTGATTCTGACCTCTCTTGTCCTGAAGGTGGTGCAGCTCCCATGGACATCAGTGAGAGCTTTTTGCCTGAGAGGGACTGTGCCAACCGTTTATTTAAAAATAAACGAAGTGAACTGTATCAAAGAGTGTGGTAGGTGTTCAGCTTCACTATTTGGGAAAAAGGAAAAAAAAACAAACAAACAAACAAAAAAAAAAACTTAATCCTTAATCCAGCCCAGGAAAGGTAGTAGAGGCCAGAACAGTTTTGTGAATAAGGCCCAATTTGACTTTATCCTGCCCCACCTCCAAATTTCAACTTTGCTAATGGCCATCTGTGAAAAGCACAGCCAGAGAGGATTCCTCTGTTATTACTACCCAAATGTTTTTTATAACAGCCAACCAGTTTTAATAATGGTTTTCAATAACTAACAAACCTCAGATGGTTTCCAGCTCCCTGAACTCTACAGAAAGTGTTTACAGCGTAGTCTATCACCAGGGCCCCTTGTCCTGCAGACCTTCGCAACATGGCACGATCACTGAAGAAAGTTTCTTTTAATCATCTTGTCCTACTTTTACTTTCTATAAAAGCAATAATAAAAACATCTTTTTTATTAAAATAATCCCATTTTAAGCTTAAAATATAGCCAATAGGAGAGAACAAAAAATTAGCTACTAAAGGCAGGAGTTGAAAGTCACAGCGCTGAAATTAATAAATACCATATTTATGTAAGTATGTGTATATAAGTGTTTCAGGTTTCGTATAAGATCCCCTTTGCCAAAAATGTGGCAGCTTTATTTGCTATTCTCCGTGGGTAATATTATAAAGAGTCAAAAGCAAACAAATTTTCCTTCCAAATAAACGTGACCCATATATTTTAGACACGTTTCCCTTTGAATTCTAGTCTCTCTTTGATAGTGCACTACATATTTTTCCCTCTGTCACACAGGCCTTTGCAGTTTCTGAAGCTAGGAATCCAAAGTCCTCTCTGCTCCTTCCGCACTTTCCTCAGGCACGTTGCTCAAACCCTTTCCACTGTTTTGCGTGCGAACTTTAGCTGTTGCACTTCCATCATGACAATTTCAGAAAATCTTAATGGCACATGACTCTGTATACAGAGAGTGAGATAGGATTCACTTCTGAATTACCTATGACACCCGGCACTTTTGTATTCCCTCTTCCTGCATCGTAGTTGATGCATTTTTCTTTTGTTCCAAGCTCTTCCTGTGTGGGAATTAGCTCTCATTATCCTTCTTCAGCTAGGATGAAGACTTTTTTTTTTTCTTTTTTCAAAAAAAAAAAAAAAAAAAAAAAGAAAGAAAAAAAGGTGTCTGAAAGAATTCTTGCCTCTTTTAAGCTTACACAAAACATCTACGTTAACAATATTCTTGTTATTTTAGAAATATCCCTGCCCATCTTAACATACTGGGTAACAGGGTGCAAAGACACCACACGCTGAAGCATCTAGCAGGACTCAGGAGCTTTGGATCCAGAAGCAGGAAATTACAATTTGAGTAAAAGTACTTTAACTCTTTGCTTGTGGGCAACAGCAAATTTACACTTCTCTATAAGGCGCACCCACGATACAGACAGAAAGACTCACCCCCATCAATGTACTGTCCGTCCACCATTATTTATGCTATGTTTTTTCTGCTAATATATTTACTGACCTCCATCAACATGCGTTTAACAAACAAGCTACGGTGGTGCTTTCACCAGTTTACTTCTCCAGCAAAGCGATTTCATTTCTGTTCAGCCTTGCTTTTTCTACTTCTGCCCTCACTAATATTCTTGAATGAACAACTTTTCAAACAGTAGCAAGTCTGTTGCATCAGAAGTTATTTCTCCTTCTGGACATTTCTTGTTTTAATTATCTGTTTTTAACAGTATGACTAATTACTGAAAGAGGAGACGGGGATAATCAAGAGTCGGAGTGCGATGTTACAGGCTAATAGTCTTTAGCACAATTACTCAATTTTTGACCTGATCATGTCCTCGCTAAAGTCAGTGGGAGCTTTGACACTGATTTAAGCTGTCACAGGATCAGATTTTGGATCAATTTAAATCCACACCATTAACTGCAACCTTTACATAGCATTTACATGCTTGAGTAACTGAATGTTATGGTACTACCCCACCAACCCAAAAAATCCTGCAGCCAAAATGGGTCAGACCATGAGGCCATTAGCTGGAACAAATTCCTATTAATATCTACAGTCTGAACACATCATTGATTGCAACAGGACTAACACAGAGCACTCAGTGAACGTGATTTTTTCTAAGAATCAAGTTGATTATGCTTAATAAAAAGCAGAATTTTTCTCCTGTCTCCAGCACTTTATCTACAAATACATTTTGTAAATGTGGAAAGCTCACACTTGGGAACTTCATGCTTTCTAAAGTGAATATATCATGTGAAAACTATTTCTGGATGATATGCTTTCTATTATAACAGGCATTCCAATGAACCTCAGAAAAATGGATGTTCTAGTGAGGGGAATCAGTATATTCTGAAATTCAAATCCACCATGAAAACACAGCATTGCTTTTACTAATTAAAACCAAAAATGTTGTGATAAGGCAAAAAAAGGTCCTAGCCAGGATCAAAGTGTCTGGTTCTGTACAAACATATCCTCAGATGCTTTCCCGGTTCTCCTAGACAAAGTGCACGGTAGGAAAAGATCCTAGTTAGATCCTGCATCACAAGATTGAACAGGCAACTCTCAAGCAAGCTTCACCTTGCAAAATAAATGAACACGGATATTTAAAGTCAGTTACATAGGGCATCTAAAAGCTAATCTTATTCCATTTCTCCTACACACTAGAGGCTGCAAAGGAAGTATACCTGTCCTTTATTGCTCTCCTAGCTTCTTCTCACTTCTCCCTCTTCTTTCTGTATCTACGAGGCCAAATCGTCACTGTCCTGTACATATGAAGACAGAATATACCATAAATTTCTCTCTTATATACAACCTTTGCGTAGACTCAGTGATCAGCCCTCAGATCAGAGAATGTGCAAATAGGGCCCAGAAGACCAGCTCTAAGGAGGAAAGCAGAGCCCTCTTCCCTACCATCTGTGCTGACTCTGTATTAGGGTCACCTACAGCAGTACAAACCACTGGTCAAGAAGCAGACTGGATAGCTAAATGTCATCTTTTCCACCTATTTATACTGGGCATTCTCAAGAAAAATGATGCCCTCTGCACATCGAACAGCATAGATGCCTGGCAGATGGAATGATCTCTGGCAGTGGGGAAAGCAAAGACTAGCGTTTGTTAACCCAACTAGTTCCGTCCTCTGCTTGCACACTTACTTGAGCTCAACACTTGTTTAAATATTATATATGATACTGTTCAAGAATACAAAAAAAATATTAACATTAGGCTTACTGGACAGTCATGCACTAATTCTTTGGCTCTAATAAATTTTTATGCAGTAAGTAAAGAAAAATAGAGGAAAAAAGCTCAGTGATAAATGCTCCTGTTCATGGGGTTTCATTAGCTGAGTTCAGAATGACAAATGAAAGACTTCAGATTCATTTTTTGTTTTCAATAAAAATCTTGTTCAACAGTGTCATGAATATTTATGTTTTTGGCCCAGCTCCAGATTAAGCAAGAAGAGCCAAATCAAACAAGAAAACAACAGTGCACTTGGCTCTACAAAAGGAGAATGCACTGAATTTTCTGCTCAAGTATGCACTTAAAAAAATAAAAGCTACAAAACAAATATTGCTCTGACTGTACTCAAAGGGAAATGAATTCCCCCTACCAAATCAACCTCTTAGTATGATAAAATAATGATATTGGGCAGCACTTACTAGCTGATCCAAATCTCTCTGCAGTCAGTAATGGGTCACGTATCTACACCCTAGAGCGCAAAGGCTGAGGAGCGGCTGGGTCTCAGCTGCTGCTCATGGTGGCCGAGACTCACACTGCAAAGCAGCGCCGGGAGCCCACTCACTAAGCCGGGGGGCTGCGTGGCGGTGCAGCAGAGTGGTTTGAAAGGTGCTGAGTGCAGACCTCCAGCTCTGCGCCCCACACAGAGGGAATACAGTTGGAAATGTGCTTCCTATGGAGGCATTCGAGCAGCTGTCTGTGGTGGCCTCAAGCAGCCCGTGTATTTAGGTGGATCAAGGACTGGATTTGCATCTAACACCAGTGCAGGAACAGAGGAGAAAGAATGACTCCCAAAACACAGTTTTTCCCTACCCCTTCAGGTACTTACAGATCTCTTGTGAGCTGGTTCAGTGTTACAGTCCCAGTGTTGGATGTATAAGATGTGGAAAGACCAAAAGATTGACAAATGACTGCAGCCTGGTCTAGTGGCACTGGGGATGGCATCCAGCGGTATTTACTCCAATACTCACTGCTTGAACCCTTACACACTACCACTTGCACCAAGAGGGTATACTTACATGTATGTGATAAGCATGTAATACACACTTGCTTCCAAACAATAAATGATGAGAAAGTCACTTGTCTATAAAACTATTATTTTAAAAAAGTCAGAATAAATCTCACCGTTATTATTTTGAAGCCTAACCATTTGGAAATTTAATATACAAACATTGGAACACTGATAACATTCTGTCCCCTCTCATCACATGTTGCAAAGATATTATTACTCCAGCATAACAGAACCCAAGATGCATCAGATCAAATGCAAGTTTTGCATTGTGTTTAATCAGACAAGGGAAATTACAGCTCCACTCTCCATATTTCTCTCTCAGTGAGAACGTAAAGAGTGGAAGGTGCTGATAAAGCAAAAAGTTGAATAGGCTGCTTAAAGAGAAGAAAAAAAAGTTTAGCCAAATAGACGGGAATACATGAAAAATAAATCTCAAGTCTCAACCCAAGCAGTACTTACTCACTTCTATAAATTTACTCATATCGGAACATAAAACTTAACTGAAATGATCCCATCAAGAACTGCACAAGAAACATAGTAAAAGTTAACATAATTATTAAGGTTCAACTTAAATGAAGCTGGAAAGCATCTCCTTGTCCCTCTATAGCATACACTCCCCCCAAAGAAAACCTCACATTATACAGCTGCTGTTTCCCAAACTCTACTCAACATACCCACTTCTGAGTGTTACACAGCGACATCATACTCATGTCTGTAAGAAAATCTGCTCTAAACGTATTTTCAAGCAGGGTAGGGGTCCTGGCAAATGTTGCTCAGGAGCTCATGACAACTCTCTCAAGCACATGTAGCTAGTGGTCAATGAAGCCGTTTTCTCGGTTTGTGACCCATCAAAAGGCAGTGGTGCAGGCTCTTTGCTAGTGCAGCAGCAGAGACAGCTTTCTACACGCATACACCTGCAGATTAGATGGAGAAAGAGGATGAGCTGTCTCTTGCCCAATCAGTAACTTATGGAGTGTCCTGGATAGACTGCGTCAAGCAGGAAATTGCAGATACTGTAGCGGAAAGAATCTGTGACACATGTCCAAGAACAGAAAGTTTTATGGTGATGCAGATGTGTGGCTAGAGCTCAATTCAGTCCAGGTCTTTTATGACTGACTGACTCACTTGAGCTGGCCATCTCTACTCCACGTTACATGACCATCTCTGTTTTGGGTCTCCTGTTTCTAAAGCGTTTTTTAAAACAGCACGAAAACACAGCACTCCAAGTTTCCTTTCCATCAGAGAAATGCAATCATGCAAAGCTCCTACTCAAATATATGTGTAGTCTGGACTCTCCCCGCATCTCCTGACAACGTAGGGATTTACATTTTTCCCACCCAATCTTAAGAATGTTTCCAGATTGTGTTAAACTCAATTTGTGTTCCTTATCTTTTGTTTCTCTGTTCCAGAAAGATAAAAAGGGAAGAAAAATAAAACCAAAAGATATCCACAGCATAAAAACTTTTTTTTCCCATATATGTATTTTTTCCCAAAGTGATAACTGTGATTTTGAATACGACAGGATCATTTTCTTATACTTGTAAAGACTTGCTTACTACAGCCCTCTTGCATTTTTCCCTCCTCTTCTTTCATGTTTCTGACTCTGAAGCGATAGGATTTAGTAAGGCAAATCCTGGAACCAATGTAACTAACTGAGGTGTGGGGGGGGTGTCCTTTAACACCATTTAAATGATTATCAAAATAAACATCCCTATCCATTGAGACATTTTAGTAGAAAAGGACACATGGATGTTCACTTGCTCTTGCCACAAATCTGTTAAACTTCCTTTTTGAATAGCTCAGATTTAAACAAAAAGACATAATAGAATGAAGGGCAGCGGGATATGTGGAGGCGGATACAATTACGCAACACAACAGGACAATCATTGCCTTTCTGACAGCTTCCTAGAACAAGGAGTTCTTGACCATTTCCCATTCCCAGGGACTGCTCCTATATCCAGCCGAGATCTAGTCATGACTCACTCTCATTTAGCACTACGGGAACAAGAGAGTTGTTGTGGCTCTTTCTATTAAGCACTTTTACCTAATATTCCTAGTGCATGTTATCAAGCAAGGGACCCCAGAAGTGACACCTTCTGGTACTAGCTTTAGTAACACGGGAGGAAGGAATACTAGCCCCAAACTGGGATAATCAGTAATAATTAAAACCTAGCTTTGTCATTCTCTTGCTTTAAAATAGCTACAAAAGTATTAGATGATTAGTATCAAGTGAGTAAGCAACTAGATCCCTTTCAATAATACTCAGTCAATACTCATTCAATATGAATGTACATAGCACATTCCCACCGGAAGGATTAATTTTTTTTTAGCTTGATCTTAAGAACTGCACACATTTAATTATGGCCACAGTGAATGTTTGGTGCATTAATGTTCTCCCTGCAGAATCAGGCTCACAGCTTCAAACCCCGCAAGCACTTATATTGCAGGTATAGCATTTTTAATATGATCGTTCCCAGTACAATGGTCTATGAGACTAAATTGGGCTTGATTTTAGTGGAAGGTGGTTCAGACTGTTTTTCTCATGGGAACACTCTGTAACACTTAACAAATATGGACCCAAGAGATCTATAAAGATCTTTAATGAGGTTCCATCTGAATTACTCTAAAAGTATATGGAACATAATACCAAATATCAAGCCTCTTCTTTTAGATAAAAACTAGATTCTTTAAAACAAAAAGAGAATTGCTGTATTTGTCAGACTATGGTGATGGGGGGCAGAGAGAGCCTTACCGACCTTGCAGGAAGGATTTTTCCAGCAGGCTTTTTCCTTCCCAGAATAACCAGCCCTAGCAGCTCTCCTCGCATGCATGCATGCATGCATGCTGGTGGCACATTGGCTGCTCTCAACACAAATCACCCTCCTTGATGTGGAGGAGGAATGCACTTAGCTCTACATTTGCATCAGTCCATCCTGCTCCTGAGGAACTGGGATTTGTAACTGAAGCAAACTGGGTAGCAAAGCCTGACTCTTCCTCCTGGAAGGGACTGCGGCTGCCAGGTCTTCACGTCCCTTGTCAGGAGATGTTTGTTTTAAGGCAATGAAATAGAATACTGACACAGAAAAAGAACTGCTACTTCCATCGTTACCATTCAGAAGGAGGAGAGGAGGGATTCTGAACAACTGCAAAAGTCCATGGGATCAATTCAACTTCAGAAGGGAATTGTTTAAGAGCAAAGATGAAGTTAGCATGTCTCATCTGCTATTAGATCTCATTTCCTTTAAATGCTCAGCACAACCAGAGTGTGTTCCCACCGTGAAGTATTTGAAACCTAATTAAACATAGGTAGGAAAGAAAATAGAGTTGAAGTAGGTGACATAAAATTATGCAGAAGTTGAAAGGGAAAACTAGTCTTATATCAGGTCACTAGACTTTCAGTTTATTGCTCTCTATCCACTACAATCAAGAGATACTTGCATGGCTATGGCACCCACTAGGATCACTGCGGGGACCTGTAACTGATGAATAAAAAGAACATTACAGTGGGTTTTATGTCAATGTTTACTTCAAGTACAAAATATAAACAGTTGTTACCATAGCAATGGACAAACTACATATCACCTGAGAAGCTATGAAAATTAAAGAAAGCAAATCACACATGACAGGCAGAAAATTGGTAATATGGAGAGAGGAGGCTTATCTACTTTCTGAACACATCTTCAGGATTTTTTTGAAATTCTTTTGGAAACTAACACTAAAGTTAAACAGCTGTAACTGTCCAGAGCCAGCAGATAAAATCTTTGCTTAACCATATCACTATTTCTGCCCAGGGTTAATTTTAAGAGTGTTGTTTCAGCCTAGTAACAAGAGAAACATTCTCAAGCAGTACTCTGGAGTCTTAGAAAATAGAGATAACACATCCACTTCATGATTTCTGCTCAAGCTAGACTGCTGTTTGCAACATCCTTAGCTGGGCTCTGTTCAACTTGATTGAAGACAGTAACACTCATAGAAGTCACTGGGGGATTGCTTCAAAGCTCAATGTCACCTAGCTCAGACCCTAAAGGACATAAGCCACAAAGTTTCTTTGACTTCCCTCTAGAGAGTCTGCTGTGAAGTTGAGCTCGTTAGGTCTGGAAACACCACATTCACATGTCATCATGAGCACAGCAGCATCTGTCACAAAATTAAAGTCCAGTGTCAAGGATCCCGGTCATATATTTGAGTGTTGCTGGGGTTACCTGCAAGGCTGCGTGACCCTCCTGACACTGCAGCTGCCTTGTGCAGCGCTGCCTGCCTTCTCTTCTCGCATGGGTCCTGAGCCGCTCTGCTCTGTCCAGCTCTGTCCTTTTCACAATGTACTGAGGAGTCAAATGAACTAAGACTCTGACACCATCCTTTTTCATCTAAAATCCCCTTTTTATCTAAAAAAAACCCAGTATTATAAAATATGCAAGTGTGCCTTGTCCACTATCGTTATCAACAACAGACAACCAACATCGACTAAGTACCTACAAAGAAAAGGCTGTTCCTTCCTACAGCAAAACTGGAATGAGGCTGCTAGAGAGAAGCAGAAGCTGGTGCTAACGCAGCTTCTCATGAATGTCGCAGAACCCACAGGGATAAAAAGCAGCCTGAAGCTTGTGAATATTTTCATTAGCTTTGGCAGGACTAAATTTAGGTGTGTTCCTAAGTGACAGGCTCCCACTGTGGGTTGGTCTTTCCTTTCTATAGGAAGAGCTTTCTATGCAATCAGGCCTTTTTCTAAGCTAGACGTAACCTCAAGCATAAAAATATTTTTGTTGCTACTGCTGGTATTTCTACAGCTTGCTGAGGCCAAGACACACCAAGTGACTCAGTGACTGCAATAATTAACATCACAGCACCTAATTTTTAAAAAATACATTAAAGCTTAAAATCCTGAGTGAGCAGCCATGCAATACATATGAAAATTTAGTTTCCTCAAAACAGAATCCATAAATTCCCAATATACCTGAAAAGAACCCCCCCCCAAGTTAGTCAGCAAAAACACTGAAGATGGATTTGTGTCTTAATGCCCTTCTTTAGGGCTCAGCTGTCTTCCCAAGCACTCCTGGGCACAGTCATACGTACACTTAGCAAGACTTTATGGTCTAGTGTGTCGGGCACTCTTATCAGTGAACCAAGTCATGACTCATGATGCAGAAGCCTCGTGTTGTTTAACAATTCACTGATGGGGGTTTGAGGAACTGAGCTCCAGACTTTGGTGTTTAAGTACCACTTTAAATACATATTCCCTCTAACGAGTCCTTCTCTGTTGTATAAAAGACTCAGTGTCATAGCCCTTTGGAAACCAAGGCTTACTTCTCAGAATCAGAGCTCACAAGGGAAAGCAAATAGTTTAAAGCAGTCTGATAGCTGATAATGCAGAGGGCTATGGCATGAAATGCTCTCTCGCCCCTCCTTTTCTTTTCCTTCAAGGTATGTCTTATTCCTCAAGATTCTAGACTTGCTGATCTAAGCAGCGATTTGAAAACTTAAAAAGGTGTTTGTCTGAGATGATTAGACTGCTAGTGCAAATTAACCCCCGGCAGCTTTGTTAATAGAGATATTTTATAACACACCAGGAACCAGACAAGCAAACAAATGTAGTGAATTTCTTTTTAACCCAGTCGGACCTAAACTTTAGATTAATCAGTCTGTACATATACTGAAAGGTCCATAGAAATGCAGCTTTCCTTCAGCGGGAATATTACACACAACATAACACACCTTTCTGAAGAGGCAGCACATGCAGAGCAGGATGGGATTTCAGGGAACTACAGAGCACCCCAAAAGGGTCCCAAATGAAACAGCAACACAACTGGAGTCAGATGCTCAGTATCTTGTAAGAACACTCAGCATCCTGTAGAAACGAACACCTAAGACTAGATGAGTAGTTCCCTTTGTTCCCTTGTCTTTTGCAGAAGTTTTAACTATAAAGTGCCATAAGAAGTTACAAACAATTTAAGTTCATTGTGTAGGTGCTGTCAGTAGCGAGGAGGGACAGTCTGCCAAAACAGAAACTGCCCTCAGTCTGACGCTTTCTGTCAGAAATAATGAGCTCCACAAGTGCCAGCAGAACAACAGTGATGAAACCATCAGATTTTAGAATTCTACTGGGCCAGGTACCTACTCTTGGACTGCCCTACTGCTGCCCCCAGCAAAAATATCTTCCCCAAAACCTTGAGCTACGACTCGCTGGTGTCCCTGCCAGTAGCACTCTGGCAAGTTGCTATTGTTTTTACAGCTTTAACAGATGCGCCATGTTTTAAAGCCTTTGGATACAGCTTTTCTCAGGGATACTTATTTCCATTCAGACCACCAGGCTTGCACTCTTTGCTGCTTACGGTGGCCTTGGAGCCCCTCGGCTCATCAGGCAAGCGCACTGAGGGCTCCCAGGCGCACCCCTAACGCACCGGCACACAGCCTGCTCCAGATGGCCAGGAAACATGATCTTTGTTAAACGAAAGCCCACTCCCAGTAGTAGGAGATTCCCTCCCTACTGTTACCTGGGGAGGACTCAGGTTTATACAGTACGATCTTTTAACAAGTCACCATTGTTTCTAATTAGGCAAGTAACCAAGTATTTAATTAACTATTGTAACTCGAGTCACATACATGACTATAAGCCTCCAAAGAAATTAAGCAGAGGTGCCTTATCTCATCTTTAAGCAGCCTTGCACAAGCACAGGCTTTTTGGAAAGGTGGGGCAGAGAGGAAGCTAGCTGGAGGCAAATTGCACTCGAGAGCCATATGCCTCTGAACAGAAGGGAAAAACCCAGGGGCGCAAGTGTGCATTTAAACAACACATGCTGCAGCACTTTCGGAAAAGCAGCCAGAGATGACTTCACTGCTTTGCTACAACTGGAGAGGATGGGAAGGAAAACTACTTGCAGGAGACAATTTTAACAAGAGGCCTCAATATAAAGTTTTTAAAATTCAGATATGCACCTAAATTGCCAAAAGTTAACCCAAAACTTCAGCTCTAGCACTTGATGCAGCGTCTACAGCAATTCTCTGGCTGACTGCTTATGCAATGGTTTTGTTCTCTGCTACTGACAGTCTTTCCCCTGCAATGATCTCCATTAAATTTCGTATATTTTTCCAATGAACAGACTGGGGAAAAGATTTTAAATTTACATGCCTGAAGTGTTAAAACCCAAACGTATTTTATTGTAGGGTGATACAGCACTTCAGGTTTGTCTGCATTCTGCTAAATGTATTTCAGGTCTTTGTCAGCGTTCCCGGTTATGTGTCAAGGAACACCTACATGTTCAGAGGTATAGGCTATCAAATGGATATTGCCCTGGATTTGGCTCAAAGAACCCACAGGTTTAAATAAAGCCTGCTCTGTGTAAATGCCTGCTTTCAGCATATAAAGAACATTCCTACCAGGGTGACACTACTGATTAGTTAAGCCTTACAAGACTTCTGCATTATAGGAATTCCGGTTTACAGATAGCTAATTAAGGTGTTAAGGATAATGTTATCAAAAGGAAGTCTGTAACGTTTAATTCTCAACACCAAGTACTCAGGGTCTGATTTCCATGGCCTCCATCACTGCTTGAATTCAGCTTCTCAATGTCCTGGGATCCAAGGTGGACCCTGGTTCACTGGCTGCAGAGCTGTGATTCAGTCATCGGCAGGCAGTAAATTGCTTTCAAAGCACGGAAGGGAGATCAGTCTTCTAACAAGTCCAGAGCTTATTCTCAATTCTAAAGGGGACCTTGCATAGAAGATGTCAATGGAATCGTTCAGAAGGTCTCTCAAGCACAACGAAGTTTTTAAAGAGGGTCAACAGAAAGGTGCCTGTTTTCTCTTCTGTGAGTAGCTTCCATTTTAAATCAGTAATCTGTTCCTTTCTAAACTTTACCAAATCTTGATGACTGATACCACAGACTCAAGTGAGTTCTTCACCTCTTTATTTGTCCTGGTGAGAATGAGTCACTTGTTTGGAGGACCCAGCTGTCTCTCTATATGACTCACTAATGTCCACAAGAAGTGCCCACTAAGGGCTAATGAAATTAAACTAACTGCAATGTAATACCATTCTCTCAGTACGACATTAATGCATTCCCTTCCTTGAAAATACATTTTTGATGTCGCAAATGCTTTTTAAAACTATATGGGGAGATACATACCACACATACCATGACTGAGTTGGTCATGTCCTATACTATATGACAAAATTAGCAGAACTGTTGAAGTCCTTCAACAGACCATGTCCCCACTGCTTGCTGAACCAGAATGTAGAAGATGATAGCACATGACTGCCATTAATTTTTAACCAGGCGTTTATCTTGCAGAAATCTTAACAAAACACTTGCAAACTGCTACCACACTTTGTCACTTGCAAAAACAGTAATACTCAAAGTGTAACAAGTCTTATATGATTTACTGTCACTCCACATTCCCCCCAGGATTCTGAGGCTCACTCTATGAAACAGTACACACAAAGCAAGGCCCAGTCTCTTCTCCGACTTGTGATAGCACAAACTAGCAACCTGAGAAGAAGGTCAAGACGCAACAAGGACAAGATGATACGCCCAAGGTCATACAGTAAATCCTAGACAGAAGTTGGAAGAGAATCCAGGTCTCTTGACTTCCTAATTAGTGCACAACAGTGACTAGACCAGAATCTTTCTTTTATTAACCAGCTCCACTATTTACCCCAAGCTGAACTGCTACTACTCATTTTATAGAAAGGATATCCAAAAGTTATAATAATATAAGAACAAAAGTTTCACAAGGCTGAGCATCAGACAATTAGGTATATAAATCCTTTGTCATGACCCAACCAGTAATCCATAGTTCTGAATGCTTCTGCAAACCAAGTCTGGCTTAGCACCTGGTTTTATGGGCCTATCCAATACCATAAAGTCACTAGGAAATTCCCTCTGATACTCTGAAAGATTAGGGAAGAGTTTCTCCAGTTTCTCTTAACCTTTATTATAGGTTTGTTTCTGAGACCACTACCTTAAATGACTATCTCAACTCAACAGAAAATTACTTTAATTTTTCAATTTTGACTGCATAATAATTGACTTTATTACAAAAGAGACAGAGAAATATAAATGGAATACTGCAAAAAAACTTAAGTTTACAATTTGTTTGTTCAAGATGTAAACAAGAATGGAAAGATTAAATCTCAAATAAGAACAAGTGATAGTTTGCTACCCAGATTGCCTGAGATGCACACTATTCTTTAGCCAGTGAAAACAGTTTTATCTGTGACTCAGAATACAGAAAGCATGTCTACAGAGAAGGTTTAAGGTAGAGTAAAAGGAAATCTAGCATCCAGAGACTATTTGTTATTTTTCATATTTGTGCAATACCTAAAACTGTGGGTCTGAATTTCTGAAGATCTGATCTGCTTTAAAACTGAAATGAAACACTTCACAATAATGTAAGATTAAGATGTCAGTATCTAAAATTTAACAATACTTGCTTGCAAACATTATTTTAGTTTCTTTAACACATAGCAAGAAACAGTTCAGGGCAGGGCTAAGCACAGACTACTTCTGAGTAGTTGCTCCCTAGGGAGGCTCCAGTAGGTCTCCCATGCAAAACAGGCAGAGTTAATGCTGAATATCACCCCTTTCCATCACCAGTTTCTCCAGAATAGCTGTCTTTGAATCCTTGAGATTCGCAAGCAAACAGTACAGCTATTCTTTAGCGCTACTCTGTGCACATCTTCCCCTAGGTTTTCAGCTGTTCTTCACACTACCTAATACAACACTGCTGTCAATACTCATCAGGAAGTGACATATAAAGCTGCCTCAGCTGATTGGTTTAATAGCTTTCCTCACTGCATTTACCCTTAATCCTTGTTCCAATCTGTAGATTTATTATCACTACTAATTACCCATTGTCTTGGGTTGATTTGTTTGCCGAACAAAGGTAATTTAGTAATACCACTTATAAACTACAGCCCTTCAGGAACAATGAAAGTCATACTGCAAAATCTGTAAATAATAATCCCAAGTGGACAAGAAGTATCAGCGTTTTTCACTCCTTTTCTCTAAGCAGGACAGATGACTTCATCCCCTGTCCTTCTACTTATCCTGCTCAATACCTACCATAAAGCGGGTTATCTAGTGGTTCAGCACCTTCTACAGTAAGTCAGGGATTAGCTGCTGCCCAGCAGAGTAACCTAAAACACTTAGCACTCCCACATCTTTTCCTTCGGCCCTGTGCTATACAGCACTCTGCCAGATCAATCGTTGTACATCACACCATGAAATATAGATGGAAGGGTCTCTTAGTAATGTAGTAGGTAGAAAAGCAGAACTACAGAGCAAAACCAGCTATGCACACAGGCCAATCTTTTCAAAGCTGCCTAATGCACTTAGATGACAAACTCCTCAGTATTACAAATAGGAGCTGAGTGGCCAGCTTCCCAGTTACCTTCAGATAGCTCAATCACTGCATACACACAGCTACCTGTTATTTTTAAAAAGTTAAACTCACAAGATTAGGCTGTTTTCAGCATGGTTATGATTTTTCCCTCTTTTCTGTAGCATGATATGTGTGAGGGAAGTTCACAGGAGCATTCACGAACAGGATCTTGCCCTTAAGGATTTTTCTATCTAATCCTTAAATATATGCAAATGATGACTCAGAAAAATCTGTGTTTATAAAAATTGGTGAAATGACAATCAGTCACTGTAATTCTACTGAAGCCGGACGTGTTAATTTACAGCAGCTATGGGAAGAACACAGAAGACATAAGTGACTACAGTTTAAATATTATTAGTTACCTGTTGGCTCTTACTATGTCAAAAGAAGTTATAATGATGCTACATTTCTTCTGTTCATAACTTACCCAACTGCTAGAGGTAAAAGGAATTTTTTTGACTGAGCAGTCACCATCTCTCTTTTGGGGGCTCTGAAGTCCTCCCCTATGATAGGAATGAAGCACAACTCTTTTTTTGTAAATTCTCTTACCTACTCTTCCATTCAAGCTCCTGCTGATAATATATGGCAAATCTGGAACCCTTTCTATCAGAGGAAATCAAAGTCTTTTAGAAATAGGACCAAAACTGGCTTCATACTCCTGAGAAGAAAGGCACACCACCAAATTTTCTATTTTAGGTAGAGAAAAAACAAACATAAAGACTTACCAAAGATCATATGGCAGGCTAAGGACAGGGCTATGAACAGAATCTATATCCTACAACCTACCAGTATTATTTGAACCATTTCACAGCAGCCCCTGATGCAAGAGAGAGAACTCTCTGTATATTCAGATGGCGTTCCTACTGCATTAATGCACTACCATGCATAATTCGCCTTACTTCCTGTCATATTAGTCATTCTCTTTGACCTTACTAGTGTTTCTTGGGCTGATAAATTTATGGATACAGTAATGGGATTCTGAATTAAGATACAATTTAAGAATACAGTTTCAATTCAAGTGATTTGTGGATATGAGGTCATTCAGACCAGTCTACTTTACTTTTGCCAGAGAAGATTTGTAGCTATTATTCCACCCCCACCCCCAAGCAACGATCACATGCTGTTTGCTTCAGCACTGTTATGTGGCAATACTTCAATGAATAATATACAAGAAGCAGAAAATAAACAAACCCACTATGCCTGAGGATAATGCAGAGTGTGTTTTTCTTTAGGATGATTAAATGTGAACGCATGTCATAGGATGTAGGGGTTGCTCTGCCAGGAACTCATGAATATTAGAGCATACAGCCCTGTATATAACCAGGCAAATGGTCACAGAGAAGGTTAAAACAGCCCTTAGGCAGACACAGCATATGCACTGGCCACTTTCTGGTTGCTGTTTTTGTTTGGCTTTTGTTCTATATACGCACTTTATAGATTCCTGGGTCAAACTCTACACGCATTTAAACCAAGAAGGTTTTACTGAAGACAACAGGAACTGCAGAACAGGAAGCTGAGCTTGGCTTTGCCAGCCCTTCCCCAGCTCTCATCCAGTAAAAACACAAAAGAAACCTCAGCAGGTGACAAAATGGGCCACACAGCTCATGTCTCGGGGGACAGTGCCACATTAGTTTCTCCAGTGGCCATTAGCTGTCACTTCCTCCTGAGACGTCAGATAGATGGCTAAACCATCCCCATTCCTCTCACACAGACCTACCCTCCTCACCAAACCAAAGTGAACAACTGCACAGATCAGCATCTTTGGTAGAAATAAGAGACTAACATGCTTGCAAGACGAAGTTTCCAAACCCGATGATTGCCTTGGAATATCTCCCACTGCTTTTGCTCTCTTTGGTTGGAGAGAGGAGAGAGAGAGAGGAGTAAGCAGACTGAACAGTGCTGATTTCTTTAAAGTGAGTCAGCCTTATCCTGTCTCTCAAGACAATCACCACCTTCCCATCCCCATTGGAAGCAGGCAAAAGCCATCTTCTTCTGAATCTCTGTCTCTTCAGCCTCTTGTTCTTGTGTCTGACTCACAGAACATAATTTTTGCCTATTTTTGGCAAAAGGGCACATCAGCAAGGGAACATTGCCTAAGCTCTGCATTTACGGTAACATGGAACACTCAATAAACCAAGAAATGTCAGATTATTCACTTCAAATAAATCAGAATCACCTGCTCTCAAAACCAAAGCCAATCCAGTTTGTCCATAACATTAAGCCACACAGGCAACTCCTGTCCCACATTACCGTTTCTGCCTGCTGCACCTCTCAGCATGCAAACAATACCTCCACCTAGGCAATCAGATTCATTTCTTAGCAAAGACATACACCATCAGATTTCAACAAGCTTGTTTATCTCTAACTCACTTTTCAGGAAGATAAAAGACAGTGACACACACATCTTCAAAGGGTGATTCCCCTCTCCCATCCACCCAGCTTTGCCTCCAGATTTCTTCTTTCACCACAGCTACGCTTGTTATGCGGAAAAGTATTCTGTCTCCACTATTTTGTAAAAAAGGATTTGCAATAAAAGATAAGCAACACAGTCAGAAAAGACTCCTCTCTATCGGAGGTTTCACTCAGTAAACAGGTGTCTGGCAGATTATCTCACCAACTTAACCAAAGCTGCAAACATCAGAATGATTCTGGGATGACTAAAATCCCCCTTTTTTAAAATAAAAGCCTTTTATCTGTTGAGTGACACTTCCTGTTCTAAAGGCTATTCTCCTCAGTAGCTGTCAACTGTGTATTAATCTAATTCATATGAGCCTTAGAAATACATACTTTCATGTGCAGTATCTTTTGGAAACTCTGGTTCCCTGGGGCTTTAAAGAGCAATTGTTGCTTATCACCGTGGAAATTTTCCGTGAATTTAAAGCCTGGTATCCACGAAAAAAAAAGATACATCAAATGTTTCAATGATTAACAAGTTTTTCAGTCTTTGTCATCCTCAGAGGATTTTCATCTGATTGGTAGGGAAACTGCTGAAGTAGAAAATGAAAGGAAGCTGAGCTGATCCAGCAAGGCAGTCCTTGTTCCCTTTTGGCACTCCTTTCCAAAATGATGGCACTTATATCTAACAGTCCCTTATAATCAACAGCGATACCAAACACATTAGGCCTTATTTTAATGGGTATATGTATTGCCAAAAAGACAAATGTTAAACACATGTAGCTAGTTAAACCCCCTCTCCTCCAAAGAGTTTTCAAAACAAAACCACTCTGTGCAGGAGAGGCAAAGCACTACTGGAGCACTTAAAGAAAAGCAGGTAATTGAAGTTTTGCTATGTTTAAACTCTGTGTCTGTGCAATAAAAAGCTGATTTTAAAAGGTCTGAAAAGCAAAGAACTATTCTGGTGCTTTACTGTCTGTTGTAGGATAGAAACAGCCCTGCTAAGGCAGCAAATTGTGTTTTGTATGTTGTTGCAGAATGTTAGCATGTGTTAAATGGCATATATGTTAAAAGCCTCCTAGTGACGGAGGCTTTCAGCCATTTTTACAGTGTCCAGGAGTGGGAAAAAAGAAGGGATTTCAATGCCTAAGATCATACCTCAGTGTGCAAAAACTCCAGGCTGGTTGGGATACATCCCCTGCCCACAATGTGTGCGCTACCACATTAGGAAAAGGCAAAAAACAACCTACCATACCTGAGTATGAACTGATCCACCGTAGAGTTGTTGGCGACTGTCACATAAACATTCACAACCTCTCCTTGTTTGACAGGCTTTGAGGGCAACCAGATGACAATATTACTATCCAGCCGCAGCTCCATAAGCTGAGAAGTCTCCTGGCCTCGATACAGGCTGACAGATCCAATCCTCTGCAAGTGGGACATGGTTTCATCAATGCCATCTTTTCCTGGCCGGATAGAATTGCCCTTCCTTAAATCCTCAGCGGTACACTCCCCCTTCTCATCTCCCAGCTGGATAGTGTAGTAAAGCTCCACAGGGCTCCCTTCAAACTGATCTGGTGCCTTCTTACGGCCAGCAACAACCGTTGGGGGGTTAAACCAGCTTGGCAGGAGTTCCAGCTCTGCCACACACAACCCCAGGTCCCCTTTCAGCCTGCAGCTGCCTCTGACTTCCCGTGTCTCTCGAAAGGCAAACACCCGCAGGCAGGGCAGCCGCTCTGTGGTGCTATAGTCATCCCAGTCCCTGCCCACAATGTAGAACAGGATCTGAACTTTGGGCTTGCTGGGATAAATTTTGTCACTCATTATGTAGGCCTTAAGTTTCCAGTTATAAGTAAACTTGTTGGTAGGTCCAAAGAAGTTGGAAGTTAACATTAGATCCTGGGGCACGACTTGTTCAACAGAAAAAGGTCCATAACTGGCATTTAATATTGGTGGCTTCTTGGCTTTATATGGGAAGAACGATTCCACCCTAGACTGCAAACTGGAATTTCGCATAAAGTCTTGGTTGGCTTCTTTGAGAAAGAAAGATGTCTCAGCACTGAAGATCCGATAGCTCACAGGTAGGTATGTTGGTAATGAAGAAAATCGCTGAATATTGTCCAAGATCCCTCGACACTCTGTCACTAATAAAAGAAAAGGTTATGTGAGTTAGATCAGAACTGCTTATAGGTTCAAAAGAATGTTTACTGTAAGTTTAATGACGCTACCTGATGAGTCAAGGACCCGTACAATTTAATGCAAAAATATTTACAGTGTAGTTAAATGCTTAACTGCAGTTAATACTCTTCTATGTTACATACTAGAAAGAAAAACTGATGTAGACACTGGTGCTACCTTGCATTTATCTATGACAGCATCTGTCATAAACATGCACATAGACTCACACAGATAGTTCATAAAAAGGGTTGTTTGTAGTACGATCAGCTTTTCATAATTTAGAGTTGCAAATCCACTAAGTCATGCTCACTATGCTCATGCAAGTGGCCATCATTTCCTCCAGTATACAGGCAGTAAAAAAGAAGCAGAGCACTTGAGCCTTTTTATGCCCAATGCTACAAATAATTATCCATGCCAAACTCAAAGTCCTATAGTTCATATACTCTTCAGTTGAACATATCAATCTTTCCACATATAAGTTTGGGAAGATCTTCTTTGGTTGGTTGGTTTTGTTTCCCCGGAGGGAGTGGGAAGAGAAGGGTTCAGACCACGCGCCAGAATTGACCGTTGTCTCAAGAGACATTTTATAGGGCTGCACTGAACTGCAGCAGAGCTTTGGTACAACTGCTGAATACAGAGCTTGGTTATAACACAGCAATATCACTTTTGGAGGAATTGCCTTCATTAGAGAAATACTCATTTAATACTTTATTTGCCTCTCACCTGGATGAGAAATAGATGGGTTACTTTTCACTTCTGTTCAACATCTCACCTCCCCAACAAAACTTCAAACGTGCACGTTTGCACACACCAGTCCTCAGTTAGGGACCGGCCACAAATCAGCAACTCCAAAGAAAGTCTCCCAAAAGCAAATCCATAAATATATAGAGTGTCTTTTAAGCCACCAGTGCTCATTTTCTCCACTTTTTTCCTGGCCATACCACCGCCTTGTAAGATTTCCACCCACTTAGAAACTTCCCTCCTGCCTTTTCAATCTTTCTGTTCCATCAGAGCACGTGTAAGGTGTTCAGTGCATTGGTAAGGTCCGCTGAGCCCCAGCCCTTGAGCAGCTGCTAACCACTGCCACAGCAGGAACACTGGAGTGGAGATCAAAGCTCATTTCTGCTCAGCAGCCAAAGGCAAAAGTTGCTTTTCTAAGAACAGACACAAACCCTACTTCACCCACTTCCTCCAACAAAACACTTGGGTCTCATGTTACTATCCTTGACGCTATGGGCTACACCTTTTTATAGCTTAATAGTGCCAGTAACTTAGCTTTCTAAGTTATTTAAACACAGACACACATCGCATAGGCTTGAAGTATTTCAACAGGTGCTTACACGTAACACACAAACACACATTATTAGTATATAGCGGCCAGTTTTAAGTTTCTGCTGAATACTAAATTCCTTCTGACCAAAATGCAATTTGCCTGTTACAAAGATTAACAGCAGATATAATGTGGACAAACAGGACATTGACAGAGAAAATTTATTATCTGGTTCGAGCAGGCAAAAACATAGGACAGTCCGCAAGTGCAACATGTAGATGTACATAATAGTCGCAATTCCTCTTCCCAACTCACACTGAAGAGACTAACCATAGGTACAGAAGGCATACAAATGACGGTGCACCTAATGAGCCACCTAGACTGTCCTTCATATATAAAAACAGCCTTTGCCAGTGTCCTTGGGGAATTCCATCAGAGTCAGGATTTGTATGTTCTGTATATGTGCACCTCTTTAAAGAAGAAAGGCAACCGCAAGGACAACATGCAAAGTGTGGATTCTGCTGATACGCTCAGGAACATCTACCACTAAAGAACCTTGCAGAAGACCTCACAAAGCTCTGTGCCTCAAGAGGTCTTTAAAATAATAGATTCACTGTCTTTCTAGAACGTCTGGCTGCTACCACATTAATTATCCAGGCAAATTTAATTAAATGTTTGCAAGTAATAAATAACCAATATTTGTCATTACAATTGCTACTGCTGACAGATAGACAGCTTGACTAAATTCTGTAGAGCGAGCATATTGCTGGTGCATTCCTCAGCCCTGCAAAAGTGAATAGCTTTGAAGGCAGGTGTTAGGCAATTAAGAAAAAAGAAAGAAAAGGTGGAGATGGAGAAAATCAGAGCTCACAAAGGATGGCAGGCATAAATTTGATGAAGTTCATTCATATTTAATTTATGCACCAGCACAGGATGGTAGAATTAGTTTTCTCATAAATGAGTGAACTGCCATTACTAGACAAAAAACAAGCAAACAAAAGATCAGAAAGCAAAAAGAGAAAAAAGAAAAAGGCAATAGGCCTGTTGATGAAAATTCCAGCATGTCGCGAATTACCAGGAGGAGACCCTTTCTGTCAAGCAGAGTCATGTTTAAAATATAACATCAGTTTAGCACACTGTTACAATCCCGTAAGTCTCCAAATCTTGGCATACGTTTTAACACTGCTGGAAGGGAATCTACAGATGACACCGACCACACAGATTTTTCATTAGCTGAATCAAAGCATCAGTCTTTTGGGTTACATCCTGAAGCGATATAATATTGAAATATGGAATGCAAAGAAGATGCACTGATCCATGATGGACCTTCCAAGAAAACCGCGAAGTCTATGTATTCCTTCTGGTCCAGGAGCACAACAGGAACTTAATTGTGACTGAAGCAGTAGCAATTTAGTCTCACTTTTCTCTCTATATTCATTCACCTGCAATGGATGAGCTGCTGAGATTTGATCAACATCCTGAATCCCTTTGCAAAGGGCACAGTCATTTACATGACAGATACTGCCATTCTTTTAGAAATGGCTCATTTCCTACCAATATTAGCAATCAGTTTGCATACTGAATTTAACTTGAGGAAGCATTAGAACTTATTTATCAGGCAACAAGAGGACAAGAGCTTCGTAATACTATAGGGCAGCAGGCTCTCAATTAGGAAAGCATAAAAGCTCCTCCTTGAATATAGGCATTAATTGACTTAAGCACAGAGCTACACCTCCCTGAAGTATCCAGGATTAGGGATGCTCTTCAGTATCTTAGCCAGTACTACTGAGGGGACACCATTGCCCTCAACAGGCGTGTAAGGAGTAGAAATGCATGAGGCATGCTGCAGAGACAAGGGAACTACTATGATTTCAAGGGCTGTTGATCAGGATCTACGTCCAAATCCTAACAGCTGTTTTTCTCTAATTCTCAGGACTTTTGCTGTAAACACATATCCTCAGACAGACACTGGTCTCATTTTCACGGGCAATCCATTTATTCCAAATCAATCACATGCAGGACGTAAGCAGGACTTGGCCCAATATTAAGAAAAATGGCCAGGCAACTTCCACTTACATAAACTGCATGCAAACTGTAAAATCTATTTTGTCAGACTGAAAGTAAAAAGAACAAAAAGCTTCACTTTTTTTTATTGTAGTCTAAAGATTTCTGCTTGCTGTTGTACCATATGTAATACAATGCTGTAATTCTCCACTGACGGCTGCACTTTAGACAATCTACTTATTTAAATGTTTCAAGCCTTTTACTGGTAAAACTGATAGTTAAAAATGTCCACTATTTTAGAAACCCAAACACGTGCAGCAGCATCTACAGGCCATCATTTAAGGGATTTGTTTTATACTCTTCATCTCTACCCAATAACCTCCGTGTCCTGGTATAATTAATTACCAGTGTCTCCAGAGAACTTTTTAGTATGCTTGATAATCAGCTCTGCTACAAAGTTCTTTAATTTATCGAAGAATCTATTTAACAAGATACCAAGGCTTTCTTGCATTTCATACCATAATTTATTATTTTAAGTAAGCATTAAGCATAAGGTTACTTTGGCTAGCTGAAAAATAAAAAGATCTCTTGCTACAGAAGAAAAAAGAAAACACGCTATTTTTGATGTTCAGGTGTTCTGGGATGGTTTTCTCAGTTATAAACTTTTTTCTGACTAATCACTGAAACATATTTCTAGTTTTATGTTAAAGCAAGGCTGAAATTTAAGTGCTGCATCCCTATGACAGTGTCACCTGAGGGAACAGTATTTCACTGCCTCTTCAGCCTCTGATGTGGCCACAACTGTATCAGTAAAAGAGAACTGTGTTCCTGTAACAGTAGTATTACAAGCACCTTTATACTAATATAACTCATTCACACCAAGGAAGTGACTCTCTCTAAACAGTTTACCTAAACGGTGTAAACATATCCTGAGCAGGCCCTGGATGCTTCTTCTCTGAGTCTGTATCTTTAGGCAGACAAGCTAGGTTGCTTGTCAACCTAGCAATTGGGTTCATGTAAGTGGAACTCACGTTTCATGAGGGCTTCTTCAAGTTAAAACAGAAATCTAAAATACAGATGGGAGTAAGAAAAGAAATGCTGAAACACCACTCTACTGAAAACTAATCCTCGTGACAACCAGCTTGACTCACAAATAGGAAGTTAAGTGCTTTGCCCTTCTGAATTATCAAATGGGAGTCTAACTCGTCCAGAGATGGAGTACAGCCTGGAAAAGACTGAAAAGCAAAAAACAAAGTCACTGTTAGCCAAGAACAAAAGTTAAGGCTTACAAGTAATTACTCCTCCTTTGTAAGAGCCTAGTGACTTTGTAATCCTTCTTCTGGCATCACATGCTTTTGCAGCACTTCATCTGAATCTAAACAGGCATCTGTTAAGCACATCACTGGCTCCACTGTGACAGTCCAGCTCAAATTCTTATAACCTAGCAAGTTCATTTTTGGAGCTGGATATGAAATGGTGAACTCTGAGCTCTATTATTCTTTCTCGGATTCCGATGTGACAAATTATCGGGGGGGGGGGGGGAGGGGATTTAACCGAACTGGAGCCTTGAGTACTGGATTCACTGGAACAATCATAAAAGCCTAATATTTTTTAAGCCATCCTTTTATGAGGTTGGTTTGAAAGAACTTTCTTTTGGACTGGGAATTAAGAATTTAGATCGCGGGTGGGAGATTACTGGCCAATGGCCATGTATATTCACTTACTGATGTCTGATGAGCCACTGAGCCTTCAAGGAAACCATCTGCCTATCTCCCCAGCCAAAAGGCTCCTAGCCAGAGAAAGCCAGTGAGAAGCAGAAGACATCTGCCTATGCAAAGGAGGAGTAATGCAAGGCACTTTCCCTGCACCTTGTATGGTCCTCAAAGGCACATGTACAATTACTCCTTCCAGGAAGGAAAACATGTGAAAAGCAGTAGACAAATTTCCATCTCTCTGTTCTTCTGTTTCCCTAAGCACATATGCTAGCATATCAGTATGGCTAAGTTCCAAGAATCCTACAACTTTTAAGGCAGGATCTCCTTTTTATAATAGCTTTACCCACCACCTCATCCCTCCCTTCCTAAACAGAGTTGCAACTGTATGTTGTATCATACTGAAACTTTTTTGCCCAAATTCCAGGCTGATAGACTTCCAAGAGCAACAAACTGGTATTCTTTATTTACACCCCTCCACTCAAATCCTGTAAACACTGCCCCTCCTGATGATTCAGGAGGGCTCCTGTTCCCACGCCACCCCTACCCCAGACATGCCGAATGTGTGATAAGCACATTATACCAACCCTCCCCTCACAGAAATCCCTAACCTTTCCATTTTCTTCTATTCCAATTTCCTCTATTCCAACACCGTCCTGCTGCTGCATGGCAAATCACATATCCCAGCTCAGGGAATGCAGAGAAAGCAGGGAAAGAATAAAAGTAAATGCATTTAAATCAATACAGATCCTTCCCTTGCCACAAAATGTCAACAGTTATGTTTTCTTGCTCATTTTCCATTAATTGTCTACATTGGCACCACATCTGTTGACTTCAGAGCTTGTGAAATCTTGTAGCCACTATTCTTCTTAGAACCAGAGCTCAGCTAATACTGCAAGAAAGACATGCCAGTGAATATTCATTTAGATTTCAGAATGACCTTAGCTGTACTTTTAGCCCTTCTGCATTCCCTCCTCTTAACATAGAGAAAATTGAATTTTGCTATTATTAGAAAGGTTGGCTGGAACTTAAAACCAGACAAACTCAAATTAAAAATATGGAACACAATTAACTGTGAGGTTGATTAACCAATGGAACAAACTACGAAAGGGAGCAATGGGTTCTCCATTTGTTCACATCAAGGCTGGATTCCTTCTGAAAGGTACATTTTTGTTAACCACAACTTATTGTTTCAGTATGGGCATAAAGGGAACCGAATATTCCCTCCAGGCTTAGAATCAGATGGATCTACAATCGTTCAAGAAAAATCAATTAGAAAATTTGCATGGCAGAATAACTGCAGAAGCCATATTTTCAATTGCTCATGTTTGCCCATCAGATGTACTTTCTCATCCAGTAAGAGAACAGAGGGACTCTTTGACTAATTGCACATACACAATGTCAAGTGTCAAATGCTTGTGGTGAACGCTTGAGACCAACTCATGAAGTTAAAACTAATCTATGGAAACAAATCTGACAAAGAAATCCATGTAGGGAACATATTTGAGGGAAACTGCAGTCTATTCTCACGTATTTTGTGAGCAGAGGAAAAAGGCAATTTTATCAAATAAATGATTGCTAACAAAGTTATTTTTTCAGCTCTTTTAGAATCCAGATTTCATTAAACTGAGACCTGACATCCAATGATAAGAATAAAATAGCAGTATTTCCTTGATTGACCTGGAATGGCATATTCCCTATTCACACATAGGGACACCCTTAGTAACCACCCAGACATTACATTTTAAGTCCAGATGTAGATTGAATCCTATTTACTCCAGTACACACAGAGTTCAGTTATGCTACATCAGACAAAAACCGGCAGGGGAAAATATTATAATTGATTTTGAACAAATTTCATATTTTAAGTGAGACAAACAGATTAACCTATTTCACTCATTTTATTAAATGAAAACTGCAATAATAATCTATTAGATAGGCTTCTCTTACATACTTAAAGCATATCTTTAACTGAAATAATGTCCTGTATCTTATTACTGCCAAAATCTTCAG
This sequence comes from Rhea pennata, assembly GCF_028389875.1. NCBI lineage: Eukaryota > Metazoa > Chordata > Aves > Rheiformes > Rheidae > Rhea > Rhea pennata. Next base: position 5,542,525 of record NC_084679.1, on the reverse strand, counting down.
TAAATCTCAACAGACTTTCATAGATTTAGTACAAGTAGGAACATTTCCCCCATTCTTCTCCAGCAGAGGCAGAACATGTCATTTCAGAACTGTCAGGGAACATGACAAAAGTACCTAAAATAATGAACGAACAAAGGTACACGAGGAACTTCTGCATTTCTTTAAAACAAAAACAAGGGCACATTCCCTGAAACTAAACGATGGGAATTCAAAGTGGATAAAAGAAACGGTTTCACAGAGAGTGTGATTAGACGATGGAACTCATTGCCAGGGAGGAAGTCACAGAGGCCAAGAACTTAACAAGACTTAAACTGATGATCTGGATGTTGGAAAGATATGCAGACTGTCTACAATGTCATTTGTTACATGTAAAATTTTTGAACTGTTTCAGTATTTATCTATTAGAAAGTAGGATTAGATACATGCAGTGTAATGTGTTATCCAACATCTGTCAAATTGCCACATTTTCCTCAAAAATACTGACCCTATCTGTGTAGAAACCACAAATAGCTGTTTTGTGGTACATAACCTTTCCATAAACAGGAATGAACATTTTTAAAGTCTAATTTGGAAACAAAATGAAAACCTACAGAAAACTGTATGTTAGAAATGTATTAAATGACAGCTTACAAGCTCCAATTTTAGATGGTCATACTTCTATATATCTGAATCTTTCACTGCAGAAATTCTGAAATACCCTTTTATTGCAAACCTGTCTTCTCAGTTCATATAATTGATACATGTAGTAGTTAAAGTGTGCACCTGACATTCAGGACCAAAATCTATAAACTGTTTTCTCAGACTGGTTGATGACCTTAAAACTCTGTAAAGCAGCGTATACGCAAAGGTCAGTGAAGGTTTCAGAAAGGGCTCCTGCTCCCAGCGCTGACATTACAGAATGTCTGTACTGCTGAGGCCATCTGACATATTTAAGCTGTTTTACTGATTAGAATCAAAGATAAATATCTGGAACTCAGATTTTGGCTAACGAAAGCTTTTGTTAACAGATAAGGTTTGGAAAACTTTTATATAGGCACCATTCAAGTACTTAGGCTTTCTTCCCTTTACAAGAAGCTGCAAATGTCAGTGTCCAAGGAGCAACACAGAGCAGGTAAAATGTCACATGATGGCCTTGCGCTGCAACGCTGCTTGCCTGGTGGTGGTACACTCCACGGCTTCTGCAGTCATTCACTGTGTCAGCGCTAGAAGTCCAAAGCAAATAACACTTAGGCTGATTTTGCCTGATAACTGTAGTTGGGAGGGGAAAAGGATTTAGGACACTAGAGTTTACTCCTAGCTCTGCCAAAGATTTATGGTAGCCACAGGCAACCTCTGCAACCCAGGTTCTTTAGCTATGAATCGAGAAAAGCTATCACTACATTTGACCGACTTGTGATTAAAACACATACAGATCATCAGACAAGAGACTGAGTAAAGCACTGAATGAATTGTTTTTTAAAAAGCAAGGAAAAATGACCCAATGTAAGGCTGAAAGCAGAGAATAAATAGGCTATAGAGTCAGGACTTTCTAACTTAACCAGTAAGTTTTGAGAGATCTGGATTGCTGATTTCCCACTGCAGGCACTCTACTGAAAAGGTCTGATTTTTCAGGGGAGTACAATTATGTGAAAGCCAGAACAGAAGACGTCTCAGATTCAGCCACCAAGAAGATGACAGACAAAATCCTCAGACATTTTAAAACTTTGACTAGATGTTTATTACATGATCATCTCACAGCAAAAAGTATTTTTTAATTATTGAAGTGGTGTAAACATGGCCACTCACATGCAAATTACAAACAAGGAACAAATAGCTCTGGCCTTGGCAATGTGTCAATTCCTTGTCCTCTTTCTCTCATTTTTAATAGCGCTGTGCTTTCCTCTGCTGTTTGAGCCTTTGTTAGATGCTGATAGGCACTCACTCCTCTGTTTAGACACTAAATTGCTTTACACAGGCTCCTTGTTTAAAAGGAGATTAGGATCTTAGAGCTCGAATAGCGCAATTTGCTCAGCACTCTCCACTGTCACCAACATCAGCAAGAACTGCGAGCTCAAAGCTCAGCGGGAGCAGTGCTCAGATGCGGGCAGGGTGGAGCTTTCAGCTGCCCAGGTTTAGGAGGAGGACACAGAGGAGTCAATACATGAACTGCAATGTTTTTCCTACCATCATTCAATAAGAAAAGGGGAAAATAATTTTTGTAAATAGGCACCTTATCAGAAGCTAATTAGAAACAAAAACAACCAGAAACAACGGGATATTGTATTATATCAGTGCCAAGAGGCTCACTCTGAGATTCAATCTCCATGCTCTGCATTGTACAAATATACGGGCTACTCCTCAAAGAGCTAGATATAAACTGGCAGCGAATAATTCTAAGGTTGAAGGTAAAGAAAAGATTTCTCGTCATCAGACCTGGACCAGTCTTTTCTTGGGGCAATAATCTACTCCTAGTATGCATCTTGACATGTTCAAGACTGGCTTCCTACATTTCAGAGTCTGTATTGTCAGGGTGCTGGACTCCCACATGGAATAACAAACCCTTTCCAGATCTATCATCCTACATTATCAATCTAACCATGCGGCATGTGGAACAATTTACCCCAACACCTAGAAATAGAACTGAGGTAACACAGTAACACACAGTGACTAAATGAGCGTCCTAGGAGAGTTTCTAGGAAACTAGGCAAAGAAATCAAACATCTTTAGACTCATCTGATGTCTTCATCCACAAACTCAACTCTTCCATTTCTGAACCTTTTCTGTACACAGACTGATGACAAGCTTATGGCAAAAGCCTCAGAATTTTATTTTATTTTTTTTAAGGTTAGGCAATTTATACTTGCTGCTGCAACAGTCAATGATCCTACGCAAGCCAACAGGAACGCTCTGTAGGAAAATAAATTCCTGATCTGTGAAAAGAATTGCAGATTTGGATGCTGTAACTAGGAAAGAATCGTTTTTGAGATCCTGTACTTAAAACAGACTTTGAATCCCCACGTCAGTGGAAATGCAGAATAACTGGTCGCCTAATACTAAAAGCTTAATACAAGTACCATATGTCTTAATGGAGATCTGAGTTATCTTTAGGCCCAATAATGTTCTAGTTTCCACATGGATTCTCTGGGGTTTTGTTTACATGCTTGAGAGTTTTTCATGCTCCAGTAGACTATGCATCAGTCAGTCTTAGATACATGCAGCAAAGCAAAACCCCTCCTGGATAGCAGTTTCATTTCTTTAATAGCACTTTCCTTAGACCTGTCATCATAATAAAAATGTTTACACAAGAGCACTGATAGCTGACAGAAGGGATATGCGACTTAGATTAGTGGCAGTTTTATACAACTGCCTTCAATAAACCTTTCAGCTTCCCATCCTATGGTCTCAAGGGAATTTTTCTTTTCAAAGGAAGAAAAATGTCATTAGCAAAAGAACAGTTCCATCATCCTACCCAATACTTGTTATACAATACCTTGTTTTGTTTGCTTTAATTTAGGCCCAGAACCTGCAAAAATCAAGCTTAGTAGTGAACACTCAATTTACATTTCAATGCTTGAGATCTACATGCAGGGTCACATGGAAAAGACGTTAAGGACTACCTAAGGTGGTGACACACAACATGGCAGTAGTGCTAGTTTGCATTCTGAGGAGCACGGGAGATAACCCTTCAGCAGATCACAGATAAAGCCAACTAGCTGCACTGAGCACATGGAGCAGGACAGCAGGAGAGCTGTGTGAGCTAAGAATGCCTGAACAGCCCCATTCTGTGTCTGTTCACAGCCCCATGCAGAAAGCTAGCTGCTGTCACGAACAGAGCAGAGGGCAGTGGCTGCTGGGATGAGCAGCCCATCCCCAGACCCCAAATTCTTGTTTCTTTCAAGTGCCCTGACCAGACTCCCAAAGCTCTGCGGCAGCATTTCAGCTCTCAATAGCAGCCACTGGGGGGCTGGTTGGTGAGTATTGGTCCTGCTGATGCAGGACAGAGGAAGGACCCTAAGCGCCAATCCCCACAGCAGCTGAACTTCAACCATTCTGTAAAGTGTTCTCTCCAGCTCAACTGCAAAGGAAAAATGAGTGTGTACAAGAACTGAGAGTAACAAAAAAGGATTATGGTTTCTGTGCTGTTAGGACAGGGTATGGGAAAGTTTAAATTACAAGTGTCAGAATGAGTTCCAGCAGAAGGCATCCTCCAGAAAGACACAAACAAGCCTCATGGAATACCAAAACATAGTGAGGAAATACAGAAAAAGAATTGTGCACGGGTGGTTGTGGCTGTTTTTATTGTTTAAACTAAAGATGATGATTTAGAAATCCCTCTTTAAAGTCTTTTTTTTTCCTTCAGCTGTCTTTGTCATCTGTCCAGAAAGGGTCAAACTATAACACACCATCTGTGCAATACCTGAGGAAAGTGTTCGGAGGAAGTCATCTGGCAATTTCAATTTTGGAATTAGGATGCAGGAACTAATGAGACCAAGTGCTTCCTTCCAAAACAAAGTTTATACTCAAGGAGTAAACTTGGAGGCCAAGAAGAACGAGATATGTCCAAGATGAAGATATATTAGAAGAACCTAGAT